>NC_053026.1:628998898-629213198 GCF_003073215.2 Triticum urartu
CATCACACTTTTATTTATTTACAACTCAATGATTACAACTTGATTCTAAAACAAAGTATGACTCTATATGGATGCCTCCGGCGGTGTACCGGGATATGCAATGAATCAAGAGTGACAAGTATGAAGAAATTATGAACGGTGGCTTTGCCACAAATACTATGTCAACTACATGATCATGCTAAGCAATATGACAATGATGAATGTGTCATGATGAACTAGATGGTGGAAAGTTGCATGGCAATATATCTCGGAATGGCTATGGAAATGCCATAATAGGTAGGTATGGTGGCTGTTTTGAGGAAGGTATATGGTAGGTGTATGATACCGGCGAAAAGTGCGTGGTATTAGAGAGGCTGGCAAAGGTGGAAGGGTGAGAGTGCATATAATCCATGGACTCAACATTCGTCATAAAGAACTCATATACTTATTGCAAAAATCTAGAAGTTATCAAAGAAAAGTATTACGCGCATGCTCCTAGGGGGATAGATTGGTAGGAAAAGACCATCGCTCGTCCCTGACCGCCACTCATAAGGAAGACAATCAATAAATAAATCATGCTCCGACTTCATCACATAACGGTTCACCATACGTGCATGCTACGGGAATCACAAACTTTAACACAAGTATTCTTTAAATTCACAACTACTCAACTAGCATGACTTTTAATATTATCACCTCCATATCTCAAAACAATTATCATGTTTCAATCTTTTCTTAGTATTCAACACACTCAAAAGAAAGTTTCACAAATCTTGAATACCAAGCATGTTATTATTAAGCAAATTACCATGCTATTAAGACTCTCAAAATAATTTAAGTGAAGCATGAGAGATCAATAGTTTCTTTAAAACAAATCCACCACCGTGCTCTAAAAGATCTAAGTGAAGCACATAGAGCAAAACTACTTAGCTCAAAAGATATAAGTGAAGCACATAGAGCAAAAACTACTTAGCTCAAAAGATATAAGTGAAGCACATAGAGTATTCTATCAAATTTTAATTCGTGTATGGCTCTATCAAAAGGTGTGTACAGCAAGGATGATTGTGGCATACTAAGACACAAAGACACAAATAATACAAGACGCTCCAAGCAAAACACATATCATGTTGGTGAATAAAAATATAGCTCCAAGTAAGTTACCGATGGAAGTGGACGAAAGAGGGGATGCCTCCCGGGGCATCCCCAAGCTTTGAATTTTTGGTGTCCTTGGATTATCTTGGGGGTGCCATGGGCATCCCCAAGATTAGGCTCTTGCCATTCCTTGTTCCATAATCCATCACAAGAATTCACCCAAAACTTGAAAACTTCACAACACAAAACTCAAAATAGAAAACTCGTGAGCTCCGTTAGCGAAAGAAAACAAAAGACCACTTCAAGGTACTGTAATGAACTCATTATTTATTTATATTGGTGTTAAAACCTAATGTATTCCAACTTCTCTATGGATTATAAACTATTTTACTAGCCATAGATTCATCAAAATAAGCAAGCAACACACGAAAAACAGAATCTGTCAAAAACAGAACAGTCTGTAGTAATCTGTAGCTAGCGCAAGATCTGGAACCCCAAAAATTCTAAAATAAATTGATGGACGTGAGTAATTTATATATTAATCATCTTCAAAAATAATTAACTAAATAGCACTCTTTAAATAAAAATGACAGCAGTTCTCGTGAGCGCTAAAGTTTCTGTTTTTTACAGCAAGTTCAACAAGACTTTCCCCAAGTCTTCCCAACGGTTCTACTTGGCACAAACACTAACTAAACACAAAAAAACACAACCAAAACAGAGGCTAAATAATTTGTTTATTACTAAACAGGAGCAAAAAGCAAGGAATAAAAATAAAATTGGGTTGCCTCCCAACAAGCGCTATCGTTTAACGCCCCTAGCTAGGCATAAAAGCGAGGATAGATCTAGGTATTGCCATCTTTGGTGGGCAATTCTTCGATGAGGCATATGTTTCCCTTAGGAATTTCTTTCTTTCTAGTAATTATTAAACTTTTAGGCACAAGATCGAAAAATTCATTTGTAGCAATTGGTTCCTTAATGATATCAAAAAGAGCGGGATGAATACTTATAGATTTAAGATCCGCAGTTTCCTTAGATGATTCACCCTTATTTTTAGGAACATACATAAGCTTGGCAATTTTAGTAGGAGGACTTGGAGT
Source organism: Triticum urartu (assembly GCF_003073215.2). Taxonomy (NCBI): domain Eukaryota; kingdom Viridiplantae; phylum Streptophyta; class Magnoliopsida; order Poales; family Poaceae; genus Triticum; species Triticum urartu. Next base: position 629,001,067 of record NC_053026.1, read on the forward strand.
ATTCTTTACGGAAGAAAAAGCGGTTCCCAAGTTTGTAATGATACCCTCAAGTTTATCAATTCTAGTAGAATCTAAGTTCATCTTCTCATTAACTATGGGTTCTTTTTCCTTAATATTTTTCAAAGTCAGTCCTACCTTAGATCCATATTGAGTAATTTGATTATGGATCTTTTTATCTAGATTTTCAATTGATTCAATAGTAGCAACTTTATTTTCAATAATTTCAAGTCTTTGCATAACATGCTCAAAAGTTAACATGGTTCCATTAACCAAAAGAGGTGGTGAGCCAAATAAATTTAGCATAGCATTATAAGAATCAAAAGTATGGCTACCCAAGAAGTTCCTCCGGTAATGGTATCGAGGATATATCTATACCAAGGATTAACGCCTACATAAAAATTGCGGAGAAGAACTAAGGTAGATTGCTTCCGGGTAGATCTATTTTGAGCATTGCAAATTCTATACCAAGCATCTTTTAGATTTCCTCCCTCCCTTTGTTTAAAATTTAGAACTTCACTCTCGGGAGACAACGGAGAAGATATGAGACTATCCATGATGACAAGCAAACAAACTAGCACACAAGCAAACAAGAGCAAACGGGCAAAAGAGGCAAATAGAGAGGGAGGATAGAGAGGGAGAGAGAGAGAGAGAGAGAGAGAGGGCGAATAAAATGCCAAGGGTGAAGTGGGGGAGAGGAAAACGAGAGGCAAATGGAAAATAATGTAATGCGAGAAATAGGGATTGTGATGGGTACTTGGTATGTTGACTTTTTATGTAGACTCCCCGGCAACGGCGCCAGAAATCCTTCTTGCTACGTCTTGAGCTTGCGTTGGTTTTCCCTGAAGAGGAAGGGATGATGCAGCAGAGTAGCGTAAGTATTTCCCTTAGTTTTTGAGAACCAAGGTATCAATCCAGTAGGAGGCCACGCTCAAGTCCCTCGTACCTGCACAAAATGATAGTTACTCGCAACCAACGCGATTAGGGGTTGTCAATCCCTTCACGGTCACTTACGAGAGTGAGATCTGATAGATATAATATTTTTGGTATTTTTGGTATAAAGATGCAAAGTAAAAAGTAAAAGCAAAGCAAGATTAAAGTGATGGAGATTGATATGATGAGAATAGACCCGGGGGCCATAGGTTTCACTAGTAGCTTCTCTCAAGAGCATAAGTATTCTACGGTGGGTGAACAAATTACTGTTGAGCAATTGACAGAATTGAGCATAGTTATGAGAATATCTAGGCATGATCATGTATATAGGCATCACGTCCGTGACAAGTAGACCGAAACGATTCTGCATCTACTACTATAACTCCACTCATCGACCGCTATCCAGCATGCATCTAGAGTATTAAGTTAAAAACAGAGTAACGCCTTAAGAAAGATGACATGATGTAGAGATAAATTCATGCAATGTGAAATAAACCCCATCTTGTTATCCTCGATGGCAACGATGCAATACGTGTCTTGCTGCCCCTTCTGTCACCGGGAAAGGACACCGCAAGATCGAACCCAAAGCTAAGCACTTCTCCCATGGCAAGAACTACCAATCTAGTTGGCCAAACCAAACGGATGATTCAAAGAGACTTGCAAAGATAACCAATCATACATAAAAGAATTCAGAAAAGATTCAAAATTATTCATAGATAGACTTGATCATAAACCCACAATTCATCGGTCTCAACAAACACACCGCAAAAAGAAGATTACATCGAATAGATCTCCACAAGAGAGGGGGAGAACTTTGTATTGAGATTCAAAGAGAGAGAAGAAGCCATCTAACTACTAACTATGGACCCGAATGTCTGAGGTAAACTACTCACACTTTATCGGAGGGGCTATGATGATGTAGAAGCCCTCCGTGATGACGGCCCTCTCCGGCGGAGCTCCGGAACAGGCCCCAAGATGGGATCTCGTGGATACAGAAAGTTGCGGTGGTGGAATTAGGTTTTTGGCTCCTCTTCTGATCGTTTGGGGGTACGTATGTATATATAGGAGGAAGGAGTATGTCGGTGGAGCACCGAGGGGCCCACGAGGCAGGGGGCGCGCCCCCCACCCTCGTGACCACCTCTTTTGTTCCTTGGCGTAGGGTCCAAGTCTCCTAGATCACGTTCGGTGAGAAAATCACGTTCCCGAAGGTTTTATTCCGTTTGGACTTCGTTTGATATTATGTTTCTCCGGAACACTGAAATAGGCAAAAAACAGCAATTCTGGGCTGGGCCTCCGATTAATAGGTTAGTCCCAAAAATAATATAAAAGTGGAAAATAAAGCCCAATATAGTCCAAAGCAGTAGATAATATAGCATCGAGCAATCAAAAATTATAGATACGTTGGAGACGTATCAGGCTGCTACGGGCTTCTAGCAAGAACCGTTCTTACCTACGCATCAAAAACCACAACGCGGTATAGTGATTTCTTTTTGATCTTCAGAAAGAACCCTGTTCATTGAATCCGATTCAATTAAAGTTGGAGAAACAGACACCCACTAGCCACCTGTGGGCGAAGCACGTCGGTAGAACCAGTCTCGCGTAAGCGTACACGTATGTCGGTCTGAGCCGCTTCATCCAACAATACCGCTCAATCAAGAATCAACTAGTGACGGCAAGCAATATGTATATACCCAGGCCCACAACTCCTTTGTGTTCTACTCGTGCATATAACATCTACGCATAGACCTGGCTCGGATGCCACTGTTGGGGAATGCAGTATTTCAAAAAAATTCCTAGATCACGCAAGATCTATCTAGGTGATGCATAGCAACGGGAGGGGACAATGTTGTCCACGAACCCTCGTAGACTGAAAGCGGAAGCATTATTACAACTGCTACCTCTTGAGCATGCGTTGGTTTTCCCTTGAAGAGGAAAGGGTGATGCAGCAAAGCAGCGTAAGTATTTCCCTCAGTTTTTGAGAACCAAGGTATCAATCTAGTAGGAGACCACGCGCGAGTTACCTCTTATCTACACAAACAAATAAGAACCTCGCAACCAACGCGATAAAGGGGTTGTCAATCCCTTCACGGCCACTTGAAAGAGTGAGATCTGATAGAGATAATAATAATAATAATAATAATAATAATAATAAGATAATTTTATGATATAAATTGAAAGTAAAGATTGCAAAATAAAATAGATTAGAAACTTGTATGATGGAAATAGACCCGGGGGCCATAGGTTTCACTAGTGGCTTCTCTCAAGATAGCATAAGTATTACGGTGGGTGAACAAATTACTATCGAGCAATTGATAGAACTGAGCATAGTTATGAGAATATCTAGGTATGATCACGTATCTAGGCATCACGTCCGTGACAAGTAGACCGACTCCTGCATGCATCTACTACTATTACTCCACACGTCGACCGCTATCCAGCATGCATCTAGAGTATTAAGTTCATAAGAACGGAGAAACGCTTTAAGCAAGATGACATGATGTAGAGGGATAAACTCATGCAATATGATATAAACCCCATCTTTTTATCCTCGATGGCAACAATACAATACGTGTCGTTTCCCCTACTGTCACTGGGATCGAGCACCACAAGATTGAACCCAAAGCTAAGCACTTCTCCCATTGCAAGAAAGATTATCTAGTAGGCCAAACCAAACTGATAATTCGAAGAGACTTGCAAAGATAACCAATCATACATAAAAGAATTCAGAGAAGATTCAAATATTGTTCATAGATAATCTTGATCATAAACCCACAATTCATCGGATCTCGACAAACACACCGCAAAAGAAGATTACATCGAATAGATCTCCAAGAGAATCGAGGAGAACTTTGTATTGAGATCCAAAGAGAGAGAGAGAAGAAGCCATCTAGCTAATAAGACCCGAAGGTCTGAGGTAAACTACTCACACATCATCAGAGAGGCTATGGTGTTGATGTAGAAGCCCTCCGTGATCAATGCCCCCTCCGGCGGAGCGCCGGAAAAGGCCCCAAGATGGGATCTCATGGGTACAGAAGGTTGCGGCGGTGGAATTAGGTTTTCGTGGTACCCTCTGATGTTTTCAGGGTACGTAGGTATATATAGGAGGAAGAAGTAGGTCGGTGGAGCCACGAGGGGCCTACGAGGGTGGAGGACGCGCCCAGGGGGGTAGGTGCACCCCCTGCCTCATGGCCTCCTCGTTGATTGCTGAATGTCCACTCCAAGTCCTCAGGATCACGTTTGTTCCAAAAATCACGCTCCCGAAGGTTTCATTCCGTTTGGACTCTGTTTCATATTCTTTTTCTGCGAAACACTGAAATAGGCAAAAAAAGCAATTTGGGATGGGCCTCCGGTTAATAGGTTAGTCCCAAAAATAATATAAAAGTGTATAAATAAGCCCATTAAACATCCAAAACAAAATATATATAATAGCGTGGAACAATCAAAAATTATATATACGTTGGAGACGTATAGCATCCCAAGCTTAATTCTTGCTCGTCCTCGAGTAGGTAAATGATAAAAACAGAATTTTTGATGTGGAATGCTTCCTAACATATTTCTCAATGTAATTTTTCTTTATTGTGGCATGAATGCTCAAATCCGAAAGATTCAAGATAAAATTCTAATATTGGCATAAAAATAATAATACTTCAAGCATACTAAGCAATCATGTCTTCTCAAAATAACATGGCCAAAGAAAGTTATCCCTACAAAATCATATAGTCTGGCTATGCTCTATCTTCATCACAGAAAATATTAAATCATGCACAACCCCGATGACAAGCCAAGTAATTGTTTCATACTTTTGATGTTCTCAAACTTTTTCAACTTTCATGCAATACATGAGCGTGAGCCATGGACATGGCACTATAGGTGGAACAGAATGGTGGTTGTAGAGAAGACAAAAAGGAGAATATAGTCTCACATCAACTAGGCGTATCAATGGGCTATGGAGATACCCATCAATAGATATCAATGTGAGTGAGTAGGGATTGCCATGCAACGGATGCACTAGAGCTATAAGTGTATGAAAGCTCAACAAAATAAACTAACTGGGTGTGCATCCAACTTGCTTGCTCACGAAGACCTAGGGCAATTTGAGGAAGCCCATCATCGGAATATACAAGCCAAGTTCTATAATGTAAAATTCCCACTAGTTTATGAAAGTGACAACATAGGAGACTCTCTATCATGAAGATCATGGTGCTACTTTGAAGCACAAGTGTGTAAAAAGGATAGTAACATTGTCCCTTCTCTCTTTTTCTCTCATTTTTTTATTTGGGCCTTCTTTCCTTTTTTTCTTTTCGCCTCTTTCTTTTTTGTGTGTGTGTACGGAGTCTCACCCGACTTGTGGGGGAATCATAGTCTCCATCATCCTTTCCTCACTAGGACAATGCTCTAATAATGATGATCATCACACTTCTTTTTACTTACAACTCAAGAATTACAACTCAATACTTAGAACAAAATATGACTCTATGTGAATGCCTCCGGCGGTGTACCAGGATATGCAATGAATCAAGAGTGACATGTATGAAAATTATGAACGGTGGCTTTGCCACAAATACAATGTCAACTACATGATCATGCATGGCAATATGACAATGATGAAGCGTGTCATAACAAACGGAACGGTGGAAAGTTGCATGGCAATATATCTCGGAATGGCTATGGAAATGCCATAATAGGTAGGTATGGTGGCTGTTTTGAGGAAGGTATATGGTGGGTGTGTGATACCGGCAAAAAGTGCACGGTAATAGAGAGGCTAGCAAATGTGGAAGGGTGAGAGTGCGTATAATCCATGGACTCAACATTATTCATAAAGAACTCACATACTTATTGCAAAAATCTATTAGTTATCGAAACAAAGTACTACGCGCATGCTCCTAGGGGGATATATTGGTAGGAAAAGACCATCGCTTGTCCCCGACCGCCACTCATAAGGAAGGAATCAATAAATAAATCATGCTCCGACTTCATCACATAACGGTTCACCATACGTGCATGCTACGGGAATCACAAACTTCAACACAAGTATTTCTCAAATTCACAACTACTCAACAAGAATGACTCTAATATCACCATCTCCATATCCCAAAACAATTATCAAGTATCAAACTTCTCATAGTATTCAATGCACTTATATGAAAGTTTTTATTATGCCTAAAAGCAAATTACCATGCTTTTCTAAAGGACTCTCAAAATAATATAAGTGAAGCATGAGAGATCAATTATTTCTATAAAATAAAACCACCACCGTGCTCTAAAAGATATAAGTGAAGCACTAGAGCAAAAACTATATAGCTCAAAAGATATAAGTGAAGCACATAGAGTATTCTAATAAATTCTGATTCATGTGTGTCTCTCTCAAAAGGTGTGTACAGCAAGGATGACTGTGGTAAACTAAAAAGTAAAGACTCAAATCATACAAGACGCTCCGAACAAAACACATATCATGTGGTGAATAAAAATATAGCTCCAAGTAAAGTTACCGATGAACGAAAACAAAAGAGGGGATGCCTTCCAGGGCATCCCCAAGCTTAGACTTTTTGGTGTCCTTGGATTTTACCTTGTGGTGCCTTGGTCATCCCCAAGCTTAGGGTCTTGCCACTCCTTGTTCCATAATCCATCAAATCTTTACCCAAAACTTGAAAACTTCACAACACAAAACTTAACAGAAAATCTCATGAGCTCCGTTAGCGAAAGAAAAGAAAACACCACTTCAAGGTACTGTAATGAACTCATTATTTATATATATATTGGTGTTAAACCTACTGTATTGAAACTTTTCTATGGTTTATAAACTCCATTGCTAGCCATAGATTCATCAAAATAAACAAACAACACACGAAAAACAGAATCTGTCAAAAACAGAACACTCTGTAGTAATCTGTATCAAACGCATACTTATGGAACCCCAAAAATTCTAAAATAAATTTCTGGACGTGAGTAATTTATATATTAATCATCTGCAAAAATAACTAAATAAATATCACTCTCCAATAAAAAATGGCAGCAATTCTCGCGAGCGCTAAAGTTTCTGTTTTTTACAGCAAGATCAAAAAGACTTTCCCCAAGTCTTCCCAACGGTTCTACTTGGCACAAACACTAATTAAACACAAAAAGCCCAACCAAAACAGAGGATAGATAAATTATTTATTGAATAACATCAAGGAAAAATATTGGGTTATCTCCCAACAAGCGCTTTTCTTTAAAGCCTTATAGCTAGGCATATTATTTCAATGATGCTCACATGAAAGACAAGAATTGAAGCACAAAGAGAGCATCATAAAACATGTGAAAAACACATCTAAGTCTAACATACTTCCTATGCATAGGCATCTTATAGGCAAACAAATTATCAAGGCAAGCAAAAACTAGCATATGCAAGAAAGCGGAAAGAAACAATAGCAATCTCAACATAACGAGAGGTAATTTGGTAACATGAAAATTTCTACCACCATATTTTCCTCTCTCATAATAATTACATGTAGGATCATAATAAAATTCAACAAAATATCTATCACATAAAATATTTTCAACACGATCCACATGCGTGCAAAGTTGACACTCTTCCAAAATAGTGGGATTAACATTAACTAAAGTCATGACCTCTCCAAACCCACTTTTATCAAAAATTTCATAAGATTGAACATTCTCCAAATATGTGGCCTCTAAAGTTGACACTCTTCCAAACCCACATTCAATAATATTGCAAACACTATTATCAATCTCATATTCATCATGGGGCTTAAACAAATTTTCAAGATCATAAGAAGAATCACCCCAATCATGATCATTGCAACAAGTAGAGGACATAGCAAAACTAGCATCCCCAAGCTTAGGGTTTTGCATATTATTAGCACAATTTACATAAATAGAATTTATAATAAAATCATTGCAATCATGATTTTTATTCAAAGATCTATCGTGAATCGCTTCATAAAGTAATTCATCACACTTTTCAGATTCATGAATTTCAAGCAAAACCTCATAAAGATAATCTAGTGCACAAAACTCACTAGCAATTGGTTCATCATAATTGGATCTCTTAAAAAGATTAGCAAGCGGATGAGGATCCATAGATCTTAGGTTCTATGTTTAGCAATAAATAAACAACTATTCCAACCAAACGAGCAAACGAGCCAAGTAAGACATCAAAGCAAATGGAAAGACGAACAGAAGAAGGGCGAATAAAATGGCAAGGATAAAGTGGGGGAGAGGAAAACGAGAGGCAAATGGCAAATAATGTAATGCGAGGGATAAGAGTTTGTGATGGGTACTTGGTATGTCTTGACTTGTGCGTAGACTCCCCGGCAACGGCGCCAGAAATCCTTCTTGCTACCTCTTGAGCATGCGTTGGTTTTCCCTTGAAGAGGAAAGGGTGATGCAGCAAAGCAGTGTAAGTATTTCCCTCAGTTTTTGAGAACCAAGGTATCAATCTAGTAGGAGACCACGCGCGAGTCACCTCGTACCTACACAAACAAATAAGAACCTCGCAACCAACGCGATAAAGGGGTTGTCAATCCCTTCACGACCACTTGCAAGAGTGAGATCTGATAGAGATAATAATAATATGATAAATATTTTTGGTATTTTTATGATATAAATTGAAAGTAAAGATTGCAAAATAAAATAGATTGGAAACTTGTATGATGGAAAATAGATCCGGGGGCCATAAGTTTCACTAGTGGCTTCTCTCAAGATAGCATAAGTATTACGGTGGTGAACAAATTACTGTCAAGCAATTCATAGAATTGAGCATAGTTATGAGAATATCTAGGTATGATCATGTATATAGGCATCACGTCCATGACAAGTAGACCGACTCCTGCCTGCATCTACTACTATTACTCCACACATCGACCGCTATCTAGCATGCATCTAGAGTATTAGGTTCATAAGAACGAAGTAACGCTTTAAGCAAGATGACATGATGTAGAGGGATAAACTCATGCAATATGATATAAACCCCATCTTTCTATCCTCGATGGCAACAATACAATACGTGTCGTTTCCCCTACTGTCACTGGGACCGAGCACCGCAAGATTGAACCCAAAGCTAAGCACTTCTCCATTGCAAGAAAGATCAATCTAGTAGGCCAAACCAAACTGATAATTCGAAGAGACTTGCAAAGATAACCAATCATACATAAAAGAATTCAGAGAAGATTCAAATATTGTTCATAGATAATCTTGATCATAAACCCACAATTCATCAGATCTCGACAAACACACCGCAAAAGAAGATTACATCGAATAGATCTCCAAGAGAATCGAGGATATCTTTGTATTGAGATCCAAAGAGAGAGAAGAAGTCATCTAGCTAATAATTATGGACCCGAAGGTCTGAGGTAAACTACTCACACATCATCGGAGAGGCCATGGAGTTGATGTAGAGGCCCTCCGTGATCGATGCCCCCTCCGGCGGAGCTCCGGAAAAGGCCCCAAGATGTGATCTCACGGGTACAGAAGGTTGCGGCGGTGGAATTAGGTTTTCGTGGTGCCCTCTAATGTTTTCAGGGTACGTAGGTATATATAGGAGGAAGAAGTAGGTCGGTGGAGCCACGAGGGGCCCACGATGGTGGAGGGCGCGCCCAGGGGGGTAGGCGCGCCTCCTGCCTCATGGCCTCCTCGTTGATTGCTTGACGTCCACTCCAAGTCCTCTGGATCACGTTTGTTCCAAAACTCACGCTCCCGAAGGTTTCATTCCGTTTGGACTCCGTTTGATATTCTTTTTCTGCGAACACTGAAATAGGCAAAAAAACAACAATTCGGGTTGGGCCTCCGGTTAATAGGTTAGTCCCAAGAATAATATAAAAGTGTATAAATAAGCCCATTAAACATCCAAAACAGAATACATAATAGCATGGAACAATCAAAAATTATAGATACGTTGGAGAGGTATCAACAACGTGGTTGATGTAGTCGTACGTCTTCACGATCCGATCGATCCTAGCACCGAAGGTACGGCACCTCCGCGATCTGTACACGTTCAGCTCGGTGACGTCCCATGAACTCTAGATCAAGCTGAGGTCGAGGGAGAGTTTCGTCAGCACGACAGCGTGATGACGGTGATGATGAAGTTACCGACGCAGGGCTTCACCTAAGCACTACAACGATATGACCGAGGTGGAAATCTGTGTAGGGGGGGCACCACACACGGCTAAACAATCAACTTGTGTGTCTATGGGGTGCCCCCTTCTCCCGTATATAAAGGGGGAGGAGGAGAGGGCCGGCCTAGGAGGAGGCGCGCCTAAGGGGGGCAATCCTAGTCCAAGTAGGTCCCCCTCCCTTTCCTATTCCTACTAGGAGAAGGAGGAAAGAGGAGGAGAGGAGAAGGAATGGGGGGCCGGCCCCCCAAACCCTAAACCAATTCGGTTTGGGCCTAGGGGGCGCGCCCCACCACTTGCCTGCTGCCCTCTTTCTCCACTAGGGCCCATTAAGGCCCATTGACTCCCCGAGGGGTTCCGGTAACCCCCCGGTACTCCAGTAAATGCCCGAACTCATCCGGAACCATTCCGATGTCCAAACATAGCCTTCCAATATATCGATCTTTATTTCTCGACCATTTCGAGACTCCTCGTCATGTCCATGATCACATCCGGGACTCCGAACTACCTTCGGTACATCAAAATACATAAACTCGTAATACCGATCGTCATCGAACGTTAAGCGTGCGGACCCTACGGGTTTGGGAACTATGTAGACATGACTGAGACACTTCTCCAGTCAATAACCAATAGCGGAACATGGATGCTCATATTGGCTTCTACATATTGTACGAAGATCTTTATCGGTCAAACTGCATAACAACATACGTTGTTCCCTTTGTCATCGGTATGTTACTTGCCTGAGATTTGATCGTCGGTATCTCAATACCTAGTTCAATCTCGTTACCAGCAAGTCTCTTTACTTGTTCCGTAATGCATCATCCCGTAACTAACTCATTAGTCACATTGCTTGCAAAGCTTATAGTGATGTGCATTACTGAGAGGGCCCAGAGATACCTCTCCGACAATCGGAGTGACAAATCCTAATCTCGATCTATGCCAACTCAACAAATAGCATCGAAGACACCTGTAGAGCATCTTTATAATCACCCAGTTACGTTGTGACGTTTGATAGCACACTAAGTGTTCCTCCGGTATTCGGGAGTTGCATAATCTCATAGTCATAGGAACACTTATAAGTTATGGAGAAAGCAATAGCAATAAACTAAACGATCATAGTGCTAAGCTAACGGATGGGTCTTGTTCATCACATCATTCTCTAATGATGTGATCATGTTCATCAAATGACAACACATGTCTATGGCTAGGAAACTTAATCATCTTTGATTAACGAGCTAGTCAAGTAGAGGCATACTAGGGACACTTTGTTTGTCTATGTATTCACACATGTACTAAGTTGCCGGTTAATACAATTCTAGCATGAATAATAAACATTTAACATGATATAAGGAAATATAAATAACAACTTTATTATTGCCTCTAGGGCATATTTCCTTCAACAAGTCTTCAGGTCACGTAGACAGAAAGACTTCAGCGATGCCTAACACTCTTTGGCTCTAGGTGTTTTGGGCTTTGTCCTTGCAAGGATCTCTCTCTCAAATGCTTCGGAGGTGGGTTGCTCTCAAACGATAAAAGTCGTGCACTAACTTTGAGCAGGCACCAATTTATGGTGTAAGGGGTGGGCTATTTATAGTCATGAGACAACCCGACCTGATTTGTCCGAAATGACCCTGAGTCACTAAGGAACTGACACGTGTCCAACGGTCAGATTTCAAACACACGCTGCAGCTTGACTTAAGCTACAAGTAAAGCTGACTCATCCAGCTCTGGATAAGATTTGCTCTCATTGTCTTCGCTCGAAGACATAGGATTTGGTTGAGCATCACATTAGTCACTCTAACTTTGTTCACTTGGACCCCACTTAACAGTACGGTGGTTCCTATGACTCAACAAAGAAGAAAAGGAAACTGCGAAGCAACTATGTCTTCGCACTCCATAGTCTTCATGTGAATGTCTTCACATGTCATAGTCTTCATTGTGAATATCTTCACAGACCACCATTGTCTTCAATGTCTTCACACATTTTTAGGGGTCATCTCTGATAGGTAAACCGAATCAATAAGGGACTACTACCTGTGTTATCCTGCAATTCTCACGAACACATTAGTCCTCAACCAAGTTTGTCGTCAATACTCCAAAACCAACTAGGGATGGCACTAGATGCACTTACAGGATTCCTGCCACAAGCACTTTACGAGAAATAGAGGTCAATCAAACTGATAAGTAAGCATGCTAAATGGTATTGATGAAACTAGCTAGAATCAATGGGAGAAGCGCGGAACTAGGTAGTAGTACTTACTTTCGGATGTGTAAATCGCAGCTCGCTCGGTAGTCCCGGAGAAATTACGATGAACTCTTTCCAAACCCTGTCAGACAAAAAAAATAATTACTTGATATCAGGAAATGAACAAAATTGCCTATATGGTGCGATAATGATCGATTGAACTTACTTCTGGAGAATTTGAGTCATGTCCGCATAGTCCTCGGGATCTTTTTGTCTCGAGTCTAAGACGGTTACTACTCCCCGCTCAAGTTTAATCTCTAGGAGAATAAAGTGGAACCTGCGCAAATTTGCCATGGTCATGAAGTGAAATACATAAAGCGATTTTGCCATGGTCCATAATAAAAAAAGTTTGACATTGTCTTGAAAAATAAACTTGCCTTGCGCAATAAAGTGAACTACGTGCTCCGCTGCGCTCGGCTAGCAGCGTCCGTTACATGTTCTGTTATGTGTCTTTGTGTATCAGAGTTAAAAATTTCAATAAAATTTCACATATTTCAGTGGGGTCTAAAATATTTTAACCCTGAAATATCGAGGCATTTTCAAACTGAGTTGAAAATAAATTTAAGTTATGTCAGAATTCAATAAAATTAAGTGAAATTTGAAACTCAAAATCCGAAATTGCATATTTCAGTGGGGTCTGAAATTATTTTGTTTCGGAAATTAAAAACCTTGTTGTGTATCCTATCTTTCTTTCCTTTTACCAGAAGATTGTCAATATAAGCTGAACTAGTGTAGGTTAGAATTCTGGAGCGTAGGGCTAGAAAATGGATAAGAGCTGCTTGCTGATTAATAAACTTTACAAAGGGCTGATTGCTTAGACAGGCAAGTGAGTTCGTAAACTTGTAATGCTTCGGTCCTACTACTCATGTTAGTAGGTCTGGTGAAAGCATGTGCGACAGTGCTGAGAGGTAGCGATCAATGGCGCCGCACCCGCGTCAATCAGTAACCAATCTATGCTTCTTGCTATTTGGCTTTGGGACCCTCGCAAAAAAAAAGGGCTTTGGGAGAAGCTACACTGTTTCAGTCTATGAGCTTCAGGTCAGGTCCACTCGCGGCAAGGCAGGCATGTGGTGCTTTCTCTCCCTCTTTCTGATACCAGTGCATACGCCTCTTCCTCCTATCTCTTCGCCTTCTACATCTCCATCCGCCTCTCCTCTTCCCTGTCATGCTCATCCTCACGGATCTTAGCCACTTGTAGTAAAACAGCCAGCCTCTAGAAGTCATCGAGCTTGTGAATGGTACCCTGCTTGTGGAGGAAAGCATGCTCACTGACAGCGGTGTCCCGGACAACGGCGCGCTTGTGGACGGCCTCGTCCATCCGCACGACAGCGTTCCCACGGAGGGCAGCGTCCTGCAGGCCGACTGCGTGCTCGCGGACGGCGTCATCCTCCTGCACGTGGAGGGCGCTCGCGGACGACGTCGTCGACCTGCACGACAACGTAGGGCACTCACGGACGACGTCGTTAATTTAGGAGCAAGGCCAACTTCACCGTGTAACCTCAAACGGACGTTTGTTTTGTCCGGATTTTGTCCGTTTGGGTAGCGATTTGGGATCGTGTCCGGGCGTGTCCTGGGATGCGGTGGTCGTGCACCCAGCGTGCGGTCGCATCCATTTGCCCCATCCTGTCCGCGTCTATTTAGAAAACCAGTAGCAACGTTTCAAATGCCAAGCCCTAGTTCAGGCCAGCGGCCCCGGTTCATCACGCCGGCAACAGAGTCAGCGGCCTACATGTCCATCGTCGGCATCAGCCAGCGGCCGGCAACACAGCCAGCCTTCAAAATGATTAGTTGTCCTCGCCGGCAACACAGCCAGCGGCCGACAACACAGCCGGCCACCAAAATGAATGTTTTCTGGCTGGCACACAGTCAGCGGCCCAGCGGGCGGGCGGCACCCATGCCAGCCTCCAAAAAGAACGGCCACGGCCGATCGGACGACCTAGTTCAGGCCTTCAGCTTCGAGCATCTCCTTCTGCTTGGCCTCGAACCAGGCACTCGTCTTGTCGCTCATCTTCGACAAGTCCACGCTCATGATCGCAAGGGCCACCTCCTTCGCTTTGGTGGCGGCGTTCGTGGCCTCGATGTCGAGCTGCCTCTGCCTGGCCTTGACGTTGTCGGCCTCGATGTCGAGCTGCCTTTGCCGAGCCGCCTCCTTCATGTCGATCTTCCTCCTCTTGGCCGCCTCCTCCATCTCAAGCTTCTTTGTTTGAAGGTCTAGGTATTGCTTCATTTGCTCCTCCTTGCTTTGCCGCTTCTTCTCGTCCCTCACATCCTTTTGGGACATCATGCCATGCAAAGTGTCATGCAATGCCATGGATGAGGCATCACGTATGTCATCAACCTTGGAGTTGGTCTTGCCCCTCGGCCTCTTCAAGGCCTCGCCATCTCCACCTCTGGCGTACTTGGCCGTCTTTAGTCCTCTCTTCCTTTGTAGTTCACGGTATTGGTCCTTGAACTTAGGGCAATTGTTGATAATCGTCCAACAATGCGTAAGAGTGAATGTCTTGTCATTGTGCCGGGCCTTGAATGCCTCCAAAGATTGAAATGCCTAAATCACATGATCAACAACAAGTGAACATGCAAACATATACACGGCCAAAGTGTCATGGCCGTAGCAAGGAAAGGGCTACGAAGAGGAGAGCATACCATGTCCCCAACGCCGAGACCACTCACGGGCCGTGCTTCAACGCCCTCTAATGCGGCGCAATACTTGTTGCACTCTTGTTGGATGAACAACCATCTCTTTTGAATCGAGCCGATGCCATGGTTGCTTGTAAATTGGTAGGGCTCAAACATCTTCCTTTCATGGAATGTTTTGTGGACTCTCGTCCAAAAAACAATGCCCTTTTGTTGCGCGCCGGTCCTCGGATCTTGGCTAATCTCCATCCAAGCTTGGCAAATCAACTTGTCCTCATCTTACTGTTGGGGAACGTAGTAATTTCAAAAAAATTCATACGCACACGCAAGATCATGGTGATGCATAGCAACGAGAGGAGAGAGTGTTGTCCACGTACCCTCGTAGACCGAAAGCGGAAGTGTTAGCACAACGCGGTTGATGTAGTCGTACGTCTTCACGATCCGACCGATCCAAGTACCGAACGCACGGCACCTCCGAGTTCAGCACACGTTCAGCTCGATGACGTCCCGCGAACTCTGATCCAGCAGAGCTTCACGGGAGAGTTCCGTCAGCACGATGGCGTGGTGACGGTGATGATGTTGGTACCGACGCAGGGCTTCGCCTAAGCACCACTACGATATGACCGAGGTGGAATATGGTGAAGGGGGGCACCGCACACGGCTGGGAGAGATCAACTGATCAACTTGTGTGTCTAGAGGTGCCCCCTGCCCCTGTATATAATGGAGCAAGGGGGAGGCCGGCCGGCCCTCTATGGGCACGCCAGGAGGAGGAAAGGAAGGAGGAGAAGGAGAAGGAAGGAGAAGGAAGGAGAAGGAGGAAAAGGAGGAAAGGGGGGCCGGCCCCCTAGTCCAATTCAGTTTGGGCTAGGGGGGCGCGCGCCCTGCCTCATCTCTTCCACTACTTGGCCCATGAGGCCCATTACTTCTTCCTCGTATTCCCATAACTTCCCGGTACCCCTGAAAATACCCGAATCATACGTAACCTTTCCGATGTCCGAATATAGTCGTCCAATATATCGATCTTTACGTCTCGACCATTTCGAGACTCCTCTTCATGTCCCCGATCTCATCCGGGACTCTGAACTACCTTTGATACATCAAATCACATAGACTCATAATATAATCGTCACCGAAACTTTAAGCGTGCGGACCCTACGGGTTCGAGAACTATGTAGACATGACCGAGACATGTCTCCGGTCAATAACTAATAGCGGAACCTGGATGCTCATATTGGCTCCTACATATTCTACGAAGATCTTTATCGGTCAGACCGCATAACAACATACGTTGTTCCCTTTGTCATCGGTATGTTACTTGCCCGAGATTCGATCGTCGGTATCTCAATACCTAGTTCAATCTCGTTACCGGCAAGTCTCTTTAATCGTTCCGTAATACATCATCCCGCAACTAACTTATTAGTTACAATGCTTGCAAGGCTTAAGTGATGTGCATTACCGAGAGGGCCCAGAGATACCTCTCCGACAATCGGAGTGACAAATCCTAATCTCGAAATACGCCAACCCAACAAGTACCTTCGGAGACATCTGTAGAGCACCTTTATAATCACCCAGTTACGTTGTGACGTTTGGTAGCACACAAAGTGTTCCTCCGGTAAACGGGAGTTGCATAATCTCATAGTCATAGGAACATGTATAAGTCATAAAGAAAGCAATAGCAATAAACTAAACGATCAAGTGATATGCTAACGGAATGGGTCAAGTCAATCACATCATTCTCCTAATGATGTGATCCCGTTAATCAAATGACAACTCATGTCTATGGTTAGGAAACATAACCATCTTTGATCAACGAGCTAGTCAAGTAGAGGCATACTAGTGACACTCTGTTTGTCTATGTATTCACACATGTAAATCACATCATTCTCCTAATGATGTGATCCCGTTAATCAAATGACAACTCATGTCTATGGTTAGGAAACATAACCATCTTTGATCAACGAGCTAGTCAAGTAGAGGCATACTAGTGACACTCTGTTTGTCTATGTATTCACACATGTATTATGTTTCCGGTTAATACAATTCTAGCATGAATAATAAACATTTATCATGATATAAGGAAATAAATAATAACTTTATAATTGCCTCTAGGGCATATTTCCTTCAGTCCCCACTTGCACTAGAGTCAATAATCTAGTTCACATCGCCATGTGATTTAATACCAATAGTTCACATCACCATGTGATTAACACCCATAGTTCACATCGACATGCGACCAACACCCAAAGGGTTTACTAGAGTCAATAATCTAGTTCACATTGTTATGTGATTAACACCCAAAGAGTACTAAGGTGTGATCATGTTTTGCTTGTGAGAGAAGTTTAGTCAACGGGTCTGCCACATTCAGATCCGTAAGTATTTTGCAAATTTCTATGTCAACAATGTTCTGCACGGAGCTACTTTAGCTAATTGCTCCCACTTTCAATATGTGTTCAGATTGAGACTTTGAGTCATCTGGATCAGTGTCAAAACTTGCATCGACGTAACCCTTTACGACGAACCTTTTGTCACCTCCATAATCGAGAAACATATCCTTATTCCACTAAGGATAATTTTGACCAATGTCCAGTGATCTACTCCTAGATCACTATTGTACTCCCTTGCCAAACACAGGGCAGGGTATACAATAGGTCTGGTACATAGCATGGCATACTTTATAGAACCTATGGCTAAGGCATAGGGAATGACTTTCATTCTCTCTCTATCTTCTGTCGTGGTCGGGTTTTGAGTCTTACTCAGTTTCACACCTTGTAACACAGGCAAGAACTCTTTCTTTGACTGTTCCATTTTGAACTACTTCAAAAACTTGTCAAGGTATGTACTCATTGAAAAACTTATCAAGCGTCTTGATCTATCTCTATAGATCTTGATGCTCAATATGTAAGCAGCTTCACCGAGGTCTTTCTTTGAAAAACTCCTTTCAAACATTCCTTTATGCTTTGAAGAATAATTCTACATTATCTCCGATCAACAATATGTCATTCACATATACTTATTAGAAATGTTGTAGTGCTCCCACTCACTTTCTTATAAATACAGGCTTCACCGCAAGTCTGTATAAAACTATATGCTTTGATCAACTTATCAAAGCGCATATTCCAACTCCGAGATGCTTGCACCAGTCCATAGATGGATCGCTGGAGCTTGCATATTTTGTTAGTACCTTTAGGATTGACAAAACCTTCTGGTTACATCATATACAACTCTTCTTTAATAAATCCATTAAGGAATGCAGTTTTGTTTATCCATTTGCCAGATTTCATAAAATGCGGCAATTGCTAACATGATTCGGACAGACTTAAGCATAGATACGAGTGAGAAACTCTCATCGTAGTCAACACCTTGAACTTTGTCGAAAACCTTTTGCGACAATTCTAGCTTTGTAGATAGTAACACTACTATCAACGTCCGTCTTCCTCTTGAAGATCCATTTAATCTCAATGGCTCGCCGATCTTTGGGAAAGTCAATCAAAGTCCATACTTTGTTCTTATACATGGATCTCATCTCAGATTTCATGGCCTCGAGCCATTTCGCGGAATCTGGGCTCGTCATCGCTTCCTCATAGTTTGTAGGTTCGTCATGGTCAAGTAACATGACCTCCAGAACATGATTACCGTACCACTCTGGTGCGGATCTCACTTTGGTTCGGTAGTAACTTGATCTGAAGTTACATGATTATCATCATTAGCTTCCTCACTAATCGTTCTAGTAGTCACAGAAACAGATTTCTGTGATGAACTACTTTCCAATAAGGGAGTAGGTATAGTTACCTCATCAAGTTCTACTTTCCTCCCACTCACTTCTTTCGAGAGAAACTCCTTCTCTAGAAAGGATCCATTCTCAGCAATGAATAACTTGCCTTTGGATCTGTGATAGAAGGTGTGCCCAACATTTTCTTTTGGGTATCCTATGAAGACGCACTTCTTCGATTTGGGTTTTAGCTTATCAAGTTGAAACTTTTTCACATAAGCATTGCAACCTCAAACTTTAAAAAACGACAACTTTGGTTTCTTGCCAAACCACAGTTCATACGGTGTCACCTCAATGGATTTAGATGGTGCCCTTTTTAACATGAATGTAGCTATCTCTAATGCATAACCCCAAAACGATAGCGGTAAATCTGTAAGAGACATCATAGATCGCACCATATCAAGTAAAGTACGATTACGACGTTCGAACACACCATTACAGTGTGGTGTTCTAGGTGGCGTGAGTAGTGAAACTATTTCACATTGTTTTAACTGAAGGCCAAACTCGTAACTCAAATTTTTTTACTTCTGCGATCATATGTAGAAATTTTTATTTTTGTTAAGATGATTCTCCACTTCACTCTGAAATTCTTTGAACTTTTCAAATATTTCAGACTTGTGTTTCATCAAGTAGATATACTCATATCTGCTCAAATCATCTGTGAAGATCAGAAAATAATGATACCTGCCGCGAGCTTCAATATTCATCGGATCATATACATCAGTATGCATGATTTCCAACAAATCTGTTGCTTGCTGCATTGTTCCGGAGAATGGAGTCTTAGTCATCTTACCCATGAGGCATGGTTCGCAAGCATCAACTGATTCATAATCAAGTGATTCCAAAAGTCCATCAGCATGGAGTTTCTTCATGCGCTTTACACCAATATGACCTAAACGGCAGTGCCACAAATAAGTTGCACTATCATTATTAACTTTGCATCTTTTGGTTTCAATATTATGAATATGTGTATCACTACGATCGAGATCCAACGAACCATTTTCATTGGGTGTGTAACCATATATGTAAACAGAACAACAATTTATTCTCTTACTTAAATGAATAACCGTATTGCAATAAACATGATCAAATCATATTCATGCTCAATGCAAACACCAAATAACACTTATTTAGGTTCAACACTAATCCCGAAAGTATAGGGAGTGTGCGATGATGATCATATCAATCTTGAAACCACTTCCAACACACATCGTCACTTCACCCTTAACTAGTCTCTGTTCATTCTGCAACTCCCGTTTCGAGTTACTACTCTTAGCAACTGAACTAGTATCAAATACTGAGGGGTTGCTATAGACACTAGTAAAGTACACATCAATAACATATATATCAAATATACATATGTTCACTTTGCCATCCTTCTTATCCGCCAATTACTTGGGGTAGTTCCGCTTCCAGTGACCAATCCCTTTGCAGTAGAAGCACTCAGTTTCGGGCTTAGGTCCAGAGTTGGGTTTTTCACTTGAGCAGCAACTTGCTTGCTGTTCTTCTTGAAGTTCCCCTTTCCGCCCTTTGTCCCTTTACTTGAAACTAGTGGTTTTTTTACCATCAACACTTGATGCTTTTCTTGATTTCTACCTTCGTCGATTTCAGCATCACGAAGAGCTTGGGAATCGTTTATGTTATCCCTTGCATATTATAGTTCATCACGAAGTTCTACTAACTTGGTGATGGTGACTAGAGAATTCTGTCAATCACTATTTTATCTGGAAGATTAACTCCCACTTGATTCAAGCGATTGTAGTACCCAGACAATCTGAGCACATGCTCACTGCTTGAGCTATTCTCCTCCATCTTTTAGCTATAGAACTTGTTGGATACTTCATATCTCTCAACTTGGGTATTTGCTTGAAATATTAATTTCAACTCCTGGAACATCTCATATGGTCCATGACGTTCAAAACGTCTTTGAAATCCTGATTCTAAGTTGTTAAGCATGGTGCACTAAACTATCAAGTAGTCATTATATTGAGCTAGCCAAACGTTCATAACGTCTGCATCTGCTCCTGCAATAGGTTTGTCACCTAGCGGTGCATCAAGGACATAATTCTTCTGTGCAGCAATGAGGATAATCCTCAGATCATGGATCCAATCCGCATCATTGCTACTAACATTTTTCAACTTAGTTTTCTCTAGAAACATATAAAAATTAAACGGGGAGCAACATCGCGAGCTATTGATCTACAACATAGATATGCTAATACTACCAGGACTAAGTTCATGATAAATTGAAGTTCAGTTAATCATATTACTTAAAAAACTCCCACTTAGATAGACATCCCTCTAATCATCTAAGTGATCACGTGATCCAACTCAACTAAACCATAACCGATCATCACGTGAAATGGAGTAGTTTTCAATGGTGAACATCACTATGTTGATCATATCTACTATATGATTCACGCTCGACCTTTCAGTCTCAGTGTTCCGAGGCCATATCTGCATATGCTAGGCTCGTCAAGTTTAACCTGAGTATTCTGCGTGTGCAAAACTGGCTTGCACCCGTTGTAGATGGACGTAGAGCTTATCACACCTGATCATCACGTGGTGTCTGGGCAGGACGAACTTTGGCAACGGTGCATACTCAGGGAGAACACTTTTATCTTGAAATTTAGTGAGAGATCATCTTATAATGCTACCGTCAATCAAAGCAAGATAAGATGCATAAAAGATAAACATCACATGCAATCAATATAAGTGATATGGTATGGCCATCATCATTTTGTGCTTGTGATCTCCATCTCTGAACCACCGTCATGATTACCATCGTCACCGGCGTGACACCTTGATCACCATCGTAGCATCGTTGTCGTCTCGCCAATCTTATGCTTCCACGACTATCGCTACCGCTTAGTGATAAAGTAAAGCATTACAGCGCAATTGCATTGCATACAATAAAGCGACAACCATATGGCTCCTGCCAGTTGCCGATAACTCGGTTACAAAAACATGATCATCTCATACAATAAAATTTAGCATCATGTCTTGACCATATCACATCACAACATGCCCTGCAAAAACAAGTTAGACGTCCTTACTTTGTTGTTGCAAGTTTTACGTGGCTGCTACAGGCTTAAGCAAGAACTGTTCTTACCTACGCATCAAAACCACAACGATAGTTTGTCAAGTTGGTGTTGTTTTAACCTTCGTAAGGACCGGGCGTAGCCACACTTGGTTCAACTAAAATTGGAGAAACTGACACCCGGTGTGCCACCTGTGTGCAAAGCACGTCGGTAGAACCAGTCTCGCGTAAGCGTACGCGTAATGTCGGTCCGGGCCGCTTCATCCAACAATACCGCTGAACCAAAGTATGACATGCTGGTAAGCAGTATGACTTATATCGCCCACAACTCACTTGTGTTCTACTCGTGCACAACATTAACGCATAAAACCTGGCTCGGATGCCACTGTTGGGGAACGTAGTAATTTCAAAAAAATTCCTACGCACACGCAAGATCATGGTGATGCATAGCAACGAGAGGAGAGAGTGTTGTCCACGTACCCACGTAGACCGAAAGCGGAAGTGTTAGCACAACGCGGTTGATGTAGTCATACGTCTTCACGATCCGACCGATCCAAGTACCGAACGCACGGCACCTTTGAGTTCAGCACACGTTCAGCTCGATGACGTCCCGCGAACTCCGATCCAGCAGAGCTTCACGGAAGAGTTCCGTCAGCACAACGGCGTGGTGACGGTGATGATGTTGCTACCGACGCAGGGCTTCGCCTAAGCACCGCTACGATATGACCGAGGTGGAATATGGTGGGGGGGCACCGCACACGGTTGGGAGAGATCAACTGATCAACTTGTGTGTGTAGAGGTCCCCCCCTGCCCCTGTATATAAAGGAGCAAGGGGGAGGCCAGCCGGCCCTCTATGGGCGCGCCAGGAGGAGGAGTCCTCCTCCTAGTAGGAGTAGGACTCCCCTTTCCTACTCCTACTAGGAGGAGGAAAGGAAGGAGGAGAAGGAGAAGGAAGGAGAAGGAGGAAAAGGAGGAAAGGGGGCCGGCCCCCTAGTCCAATTCGGTTTGGGCTAGGGGGACCGCGCGCCCTGCCTCCTCTCTTCCACTACTTGGCCCATGAGGCCCATTACTTCTTCCTCATATTCCCGTAACTCTCCGGTATCCCCGAAAATACCCGAATCACACGGAACCTTTCCAATGTCCGAATATAGTCGTCCAATATATCGATCTTTACGTCTCAACCATCTCAAGACTCCTCGTCATGTCCCCGATCTTATCCGGGACTCCGAACTACCTTCGGTACATCAAATCACATAAACTCATAATATAATCATCACCGAAACTTTAAGCGTGCGGACCCTACGGGTTCGAGAACTATGTAGACATGACCGAGACATGTCTCCGGTCAATAACCAATAGCGGAACCTGGATGCTCATATTGGCTCCTACATATTCTACGAAGATCTTTATCGGTCAGACCGCATAACAACATATGTTGTTCCCTTTGTCATCGGTATGTTACTTGCCCGAGATTCGATCGTCGGTATCTCAATACCTAGTTCAATCTCGTTACCGGCAAGTCTCTTTACTCGTTCCGTAATACATCATCCCGCAACTAACTTATTAGTTGCAATGCTTGCAAGGCTTAAGTGATGTGCATTACCGAGAGGGCCCAGAGATACCTCTCCGATAATCGGAGTGACAAATCCTAATCTCGAAATACGCCAACCCAACAAGTACCTTCGGAGACACCTACAGAGCACCTTTATAATCACCCAGTTACGTTATGACGTTTGGTAGCACACAAAGTGTTCCTCCGGTAAACGGGAGTTGCATAATCTCATAGTCACAGGAACATGTATAAATAATGAAGAAAGCAATAGCAATAAACTAAACGATCAAGTGCTATGCTAACGGAATGGGTCAAGTCAATCACATCATTCTCCTAATGATGTGATCCCGTTAATCAAATGACAACTCATGTCTATGGTTAGGAAACATAACCATCTTTGATCAACGAGCTAGTCAAGTAGAGGCATACTAGTGACACTCTGTTTGTCTATGTATTCACACATGTATTATGTTTCGGGTTAATACAATTCTAGCATGAATAATAACACATTTATCATGATATAAGGAAATAAATAATAACTTTATAATTGCCTCTAGGGCATATTTCCTTCACTTGTGTGTATGAACCCGTGCGAATGCTCTTCCTCTTCTTTTGTGCTTCCGCTCTTTGGGTGAGCTCGTCGATGAACAATGGCTCGCCACTAATATCAACGTCATTGCCTTCTTCTTCATCACCTTCGACATAGATGTCATCATCTTCATGCCACGAGTCATCATGGTCGTAGTCAGCACGGTCGTCGGCCTCTTCATCGGGCACGTACTCGGCGCGGCCATCCTGACTTTGGGTCTCCTCGGGGTCGTAGGCACGGCCATGCCCACTCTCGAAGATCACGTCCTCCATGTACTGGCTGTAGAAGGGGTCGTCGACCGTTGGCGTTGGGGTTGGCATTCCGTCAAACAAGACGCGGGGGGTCGGCATGGTGCCCGTGCCTGCTTTTTTTGCATCTCGACGGACGGCCGCCCGCCGCTGCTGGACCCAGGCGTGACGTTGAGGTCGATGACGGTCGCGGGGCGCGGTGTGGACGGCGCGAACAAGCCCACGTCCGGCGACGCCGAGAAACGGGTCTGGCCGTCGTGCCTTGGCGGAGGAAAGCCGGGCGACATGGGCGCGGCGCACGACGTCGGCAATTGGCAGTGCGTAGGCCGGGCGACCGATGAGCCTGTGCTCGCCGGGCCGACGACCGCTGCAGGGAACCCGGCCGGACAGCCCATGCCGCCAAGCATGAGGATGGCGTGTGCTTTGTTGACGAGGACCTCCTTCTCGTCGGCAGCGGCCTTGCGCCGCGCGGCCTCCAGCTCCTCACGTTGGGCGGCGAACTTGGCCGCGGCGGCATTGACCTTGACGGCCGCTCTCCGTTCCCTCCTCTTCGCCGATTCCGCGTCCAACTTGGCGATCTCCTCCGGCGTGCACTCCGACCACGGCTTCCTTGGCGCCTTCTTCTTCACCTTTGTGGGCTGGTCGACGGCCAGGCCGCCGGAACTCGACGGGGCGTCGGCCATGGCCGGGGGTGAGAGGGGCGGCGGGAGGGACGTGGAAGGGTTTGGGGGAAATGGCGGCAAATGGGCGTGGGTGGGTTTTGGTTTCTCCCACCGACAGGCGGGCCAGAGAAGGACAAGCGCGCGCGTCCCGCCCATCTGCGCGCTGTCCGTTTCACCCCAAAACCGGCGCAAACTTGGGCCGGGGATGGGTCGAAAGCGGACAAAAATCCGTTTGCGCCCGCGCGCTAGGCCGTCTCGTTTGTTCGTTTTACCTCAAACGAACGGGGGCGGACAGGATAGGGTCGCGCGATGGAGTTGGCCTAAGCTACGCCACGGCGGTGGTCAGCATGTGCACGTGTTGATCGAGTCCGGACGCCGGTGTGTCCGCGCCCGTGGCCGTGGTGAGTGGAGTCTTCGAGTCGTCCGCGCGGAGCTGGCAACAAACTGAAGCTGCGAGTTGTGCACCCTTGGCTGGGTCGTGCGGTGCGTGGTTGTTAGTGCATGCATGGTTGTTGATTGCGCAAGTGCTGCCTCAGTTAGTTGGTTAGTGGCCGAGCACGGTGGTGGGTACTCTGTACTTCGATTCAAACCATTGTGGTGCTGTGTAGAGAGGCGCGGTAGCCATAAGAAGAGATGTAGTCTCCAGTACTAGTCTCCAATGGTTAGTGCGTGTGTGTCCGGAGAGAAGTTAGGAGAGTTGTAGTCTCCAGTAGGTCTCCCGTGTGTATTTGGTGCCGATATATGCCGAGCCAGAGTTCGAGCTCAGAGAAAAAAGCGTCGTTCGTACGGCGAGGCATTTGTGCACCGGGAAAAAAAATAGTGTGGTTCTTCTTTCATCTTTGTCTGAGCGAGTGAGAGAGAGGCTGGTCCGGGGTTCGTCCCAACAGTCAACCTGCACGACAGCGTGCCCGTGGAGGCCGGCGTCCTGCAGGGCGCTTGCGGACGACGTCGTCAACCTGCACGACGGCGTGCCCGTAGAGAGCGATGGTGCGCTCGCGGATGAGCGCAGCTCGGCGGACGGCGCCAAGCGAAGGAAGTCGAGGTCGTCCTCCCGTCGCTCCGGACGGCCATGCGTTCGCGGAGGATGTCGTCGCTAACGACACGGCAACATGCATGCAGACCTACACACCCTCGGTGGTGCGTGCAGCATTTTTTGGTGACGAAGATCTTATGACCAACCTCTACGGTTAGATGCCCGTCTTCCCGTGCTCTCTGTGTGGTGGCCATGGACGCTGCAGCACAAACTGCCTGAGGTGTGGACGACGGAGCCGCTTGCCAGCGGGCGGCAGCGCCCACGCGCTCGAGCGCGACGGCAGCACGCACGGCGCTGTCAAGACACTGGCAGGAGACGGCAACGACCAGGTGCGTGCTCTCGTGGAGGACGGCAAAGTTGACCCGAAAAGCGGCAGGGAAACGGCAGAAGACTATAGTTTGTGGGGCCAACTATATGTAGACGATTGCTAGGAATGCCTGCCCACCGAGTCCAGCGGAGCATTTTCAGTCAGGGCCACTATGTCAGACACACAAAACCGTAAGTGCCCTGGACGCTCACCTTTTCCGCCCGGCATAAACTTGAAGGAGATTTGCCGTGGGACATCAAGAGAATTTGCTCGTGGCAAATTCACTAACAATTTTTGCCATGTTAAAAGCATAGAAAAAGGTTTTGTTGTAAAATTTGCTAGTATATACCAAGAGACATGGCCACCATTTTTGTTGTAGAATTTTCCGTGCGACGAGATACGAATTTGCCAAAGTATAAACGAGTTCCATGAACTTTGAACAAAAAAATAATGTGTAATTGTCATGTCCATCATTTACCGTGTACAGAAATTGACGTGATTAAGGATACATTTTATTAGAAATTTGCCATGGGATTGAACAAATTAATGTGGAATTGCCATTACGTGAATGTTCTTAACAGGCAGTTATGCACGGGATGACTGATAAGCATTGACGGGGAATGACATAGGAGTCAAAGCACTGCTCACTCTAAAAAGCTCTTCGCTGATGGATTTTCCGGATTTAAGCATTGAGATGAAATATGATGTACATGATCGAAGAATTGCTCCACGCCTTCGGCTTGCTCCTCTTGCTGATACTGCTGTAGGGTTGCAGATTAGGAACACAGTCATAGGGGCGCCCCCGAGCAGAGCCATCGTGGCGTCGGC
This sequence comes from Triticum urartu, assembly GCF_003073215.2. Taxonomy (NCBI): domain Eukaryota; kingdom Viridiplantae; phylum Streptophyta; class Magnoliopsida; order Poales; family Poaceae; genus Triticum; species Triticum urartu. Next base: position 629,028,014 of record NC_053026.1, read on the forward strand.
GCGAGCCATCTCTGGCCGCCGGCGCCTGGATATGAGCAAGGAGGAGAAGCAAAAAAGAAAAGCACGGAGGCACTCGTCGATGAGCGCCTGCAGCTCTACGACGTACGGCGGCGGCGAAACTGCATCTCGCCGGGATGAAGGCGGCCTCCACGTCCACCCGCGCCTGCCTTGTCCAGCCCTCGCCCGGAGCCACCATCGCACACGGGACATCGCACGCGCAGGCGTGGCTCTCCCGGCAACACGGGGCCCCTCGCGTAGCAGAGGCGTTGTCCGACCGCAGAGCCCCATGGCGGTAGCCTCCCCATCCTCGTCCGGATTGAACCCGCCACCAAACTGCTCGCCGCCGTGGTCACACCGGCCACCGCGGCTCGCCAGTGTATTAGTAGATGGGATCAAACAATGGGGATTGAGGAGTAGATAGAGGAGAAAGAGGAGTGTTGGACTGGTGGGACGATGTGTTCGGTTCGGTCGACCTTTGTATCGAACGATTCATGAAGATGACGTGTCAAGCCCTATGCATCAATATTAGTGTAGTGAGATGGTCAGCGGACAAAGCGTTTGGGCCCAAGTCCAAGAATCCTGACGAGTGCCACTTATCATTTAGGAAAGAAGAAAGTATAACCACCCCCCCCCCCCCCCCCTCCCCCCCTCAAATCCCATCTAGCTGGATCAAATTCCCCCCAAAGTCTAAAACCGGTTAAATCACACCCCCCCCCAAAAAAAAAAAAACCTGCAATACCGGATCAATAAGCCCCTCGGGTGTTTTTGGGAAGGATTGCAGCTGGTTTTGACTATAGGTTGTTGACTTGTGCCCCGCGATGCAATGTTCTTGATGAGCAAGCATATCGCGTCGGGCAAGTAGTGGCTCTGACCATTCATCCAGGTTGAGGTTGTTGGCGCTAGCGCCGCGGAGATCATAGCCAAGTGTGCGGTCGCCGGGGCTCAGGAGAGGTGCCCAAGGTGCGTCCTCATGGTGAATATGGCATCGCTCCTGCCCAGCTCCGATGGGCGCCTCGAGCTGCCTCGCCGCGTTCGCCACGCGCGCCGGCGGGAGGGAGGCGATGGGGGAAACGAGGCCGGCGGGCGCGGGACTGACGCAAAAAAGAAGTCGAGATCACTGGCGCTGGCGACGTCGACGCGGGTCGTTGAGCCTGCCGCACCGAGGCCGGTGAACCGTTCGTCGAGTATGCTCAGACCTTGAGTGTGCTACGCGTGCATGCTTGGCCTTCGTGCTTGTGCTGTGCTTGGCAAACATGGCAGACTGGGTGGCTGGATGTTCATGTGAGGTTAGGGGTTCAGTCCAAAAGTGCAAACATGGCAACGGAGCTTGGTCCTTTTGGCAATGGCGGGCCAAGGGAGCTCTCCAGGCACAAGCACGGGCGGCTGGTGTCGTGGTTTTGTCACGGCAGATGTCCTAGAGAAAGGACTTAGTCGTGGAGCCATCGCGACGGGTTAGCTTGAAGGGGTTAAGGCGGACACAAGGACGCAAGAGAGTTTATACTAGTTCGGCCCCTTCGATGAAGGTAAAAGCCTACGTCTAGTTGTTATGGAATTGATGGGGTTTCGATGACTAGGGAGCAAACAAGCTTCGCCTATGTCTCGAGTTGTTGTCTGTTGTCCTTGAACCGCCGCCGGGTCGTCCCCTTATATACACGGGTGACTCCCGTCGGCTTACGGAGTCCCAATACCGGCTCATAGATGTGTCCGGTTTGGTCTCTACTTATTCCTAACTTACAATACAGGTTAACTACTAACGCCGATTTACGGCTACAGGCCTTGAACCGACCATGGGCCTTGAACCCTCCTCTGTCTTCTTGGGCTTTAACATACTTAACTACTGACGAAGTTAACCCAGCCCAGATAGGCCGGTTTACGCCCAGTAGTAATATCCCCAACATTAGGCCCCAGATTGATTTGAACGGGTTCATGTCAATCCTTTAATAAAAGCTTCATCTTCAACATCTTTTTATAAATTGTTAAACCGCCATGATGTCATCTTCTCTGACTGCTGTAAACCGGAGTGACGTCACCTGTCATAACGAAGCTATCCATTATGCTTCTTTGTTTAATAGATCGGCGGAAATCGAGGCGACGGCTCCGTTTTGTGGCCCCTTGATTGTCGCGCGTGACTCGTGTTCTTTCGCCTTATAAATAGGACCGAAGGGTCATTTCTTTTCTCCTTCTGTGCCTTCTTCGTCTTCCTCGCGTCGCCAGCCTCGGAGCTCCGCCGCCGCCGTCGACCTCTGCCTCATCCTTGGCCGTTGCATCAACCTGAGCGCACCAGAACATCGCGGCAACCTTCCGCATCTTCCTCAGCTCTGGTAAACCTTCTATCCTTTCCCCCGTAGATCTGGCCTAGGGTTTCGCAGTTCTTCAGTGTTCATCGTCTGCATCTTGCTCATACGATAGATCTTTAGATGAATCCGCAAATCTTTACTCTGTGCAATGATAGTTTGTTTGACCTTCGCCTTCACTTATGCATCTCAAACCATAGATCTATATGAACGTTTTGCTCATTGGTTCGGTACTGCTCCTTTGAACCTCTAAGCATTTTTTTTTCTGAACTTGCTTCAGATCCAATGCTGTAAAGAAATCTTGTGAAATATGTTTCTGCGTACTTGTCCATCCGCAATCTCAGCTTTTCAATGCTTAGATCAGGCGGTTTAACCTTATAGAAAATTTTCCAAACCGGTATATGCCATTAGTCCCCTTATTGAACCGCCAGATGTTGGTTGCTTCATGAAACTCCGGTTCAGATAGTTCTGTCTCTGGTTTAACAGTGCACATACCAACGTACCTTGATCAAATGCATTTTTGAACCGGGATCTTCTACCTTGCAGATTCCATCATGGACAAGCAAGTATATGAGTGCAATTGGGTTCCTTCTCGCGTCACAGAGGATCAATTGGACGATTTAGTCCTGATTGGCGCTTAAGGCAGCAAAGATACCATCCATTGGAGGGCTCCTGGCAAAGAATGCCCTCCCACACCTCGAGAAGGAGAGGTTGTTGTTTTCGTAGATCACTTAGCCCGGGGCTTTAAGCCGCCCGGTTCTAAATTTTACCGGGATGTTTTAGCCGATTTCCAACTTCATCCGCAAGACACTGGCCCCAACTCTGTTACAAATATGTGTCACTTCCAAGTACTCTGTGAGGTGTTCTTTCAAGAGGAGCCCACAGTGGAATTGTTCAGAGACATTTTCCATCTAAACCGCCGTACTGAGTTTACTGATGGCTCTAATACAGAGTTGGGTGGCGTGGCGATTCAGAAAAGAAAAGAGGTCACATACCCTCACGCCAAGCTGCACAGTCACCCCAAGGAGTGGAATCAGACATGGTTCTACTGCAAAGACACCTCCCCTGCTGGTGAGAATCCCTTGCCTGGCTTTCGTCCGGAGCGGCTCAGCAATACACACCCTTTTCCTCAAAGATTGACTGCCCAGGAGAGAAGCAAATATGCTCCCCAACTGTCAAAGCTCAGAGCCTTTATGGCCAACGGTTTAACAGGGGTTGATCTCGCTCGCTGTTGGATATCATGGAGCATACTGCCCCTTAGTCAGCGCTCCGATTTGATGTGCGAGTATACTGACAGTGTTGATGACCCACTGCGACATTCAAAAATCCAGCTCTCCGATGAAGAAATCACAGAGGCTGTGAATAAGATGCTGAATGAACCGGAACACGTCTGCGCTAGAACCGGCCTGCTTCCCTTCTGTGCCACCAACAAACCGCTAGCTGTAAGACTTTGATTTTTCTCTTTGCTGAATCTGTTATTGATATGTCTGGTCATTGTTTAATATCAGTGTCTGCATAATCAGGGCAATGATCCGTTTTGGAGCAAAAAACTGCCGCGGGAGAAACCAGAAAAACCAGACAAACCGGAAAGAGCAACCCGGCAAAAGACTAAAGCTGTGAAGAAGACTGCCCACAGGAAAAGAACCACTGCATCTTCTAATCCGCCCCCTGATGATGATGTGGATAATCCGGACTTTGAGGTAGAGCTTGACTCACTTGGTTTATTTTTCATGCGTCTTTTTGATGATGATATTTGTCAGGATGATGCCGAAGCCAGCCACGCGGATGTTGCAGAGGTAATTATTCTCTCTTCCGATTCAGAAACTTTGCCTTCACAAAAAATCCGCCAGGCAAACCGGAAAGTTAAATTTTCTCATTGTAAGTGCATCTAGTGCCACCCCTAGTTGGTTTTGGAGTATTGACGACAAACCTAGTTGAGGGACTAATGTGTTTGTGAGAATTGCAGGAAAACACAGGTAGAAGTCCCTCATTGATTCGGTTTTACTACCAGAGATGACCCCTAAAATTGTATGAAGACATTAAGACAAAGGTGGTATATGAAGATATTCACATTGAAGACTATGACAAAAGAAGACACGTTATGAAGCTTATGGAGCTCGAAGAATTAGATCTTTCGTAGTTCTTTTTCTTTTGTGTTGAGTCATAGGAACCACCGTACTGTTAAGTGGGGTCCAGGAGAACCAGTCAGAATGACTGAAGTGATGCCTAAATCAAAAACCTATGTCTTCGAGTGAAGACAATGAGAGCAAATCTTGTCCAGAGCCAGACAAGTCAGCTTTACTTGTAGCCCAAGTAAAGTTGCCATGAGAGTTCGATATCTGACCGTTGAGACACGTGTCTGTTCCTTAGTGACCCAGGGTCATTTCGGACAAATCAGGTCGGGTTGCCAAGTGGCTATAAATAGCCCACCCCCACAACCATAAACGGTTGGCTGCTCAGATTTCAGTGCACGGCTTTTGTCGTTTGAGAGCAACCCACCTCGAAGCCTTTGAGAGAAAATTCCTTGTGAGGAGAAAAGCCCTAACCATCCAGAGCCAGAGTAAATTGAGCATCACTTAAGTCTTCGTGTCTGTGTGATCTGAAGACTTATTACACTTGAGGACTGTGAATCCTCTAGACGGTTAGGCGTCGCGTTCAGAGCATCCAAGAGACATTGTGGATTGCCAGTGAACGAAGTTTGTGAAGGTTTGGGAGTCTACCTTGAAGACTTACCAGAGTGATTGGGCGAGGACTAAGTGACCTTAGCTCAAGGAGAATACGGTGAGGACTTGGTGTCCTGAACTGTGTGTTCAGGACTGGGTGTTCGGGACTGTGTGTCCTAAGGTTTAAATACCTAGCCGCTCCAACCAGACGTACAGTTGCCACAGCAACTGGAACTGGTCCAACATATAATTGTCTTCAACGATTCACTGGTTTCATCTTCACTTCCTTTTCTTACTATTACTCATTGTGAAGCCATTGCATGCTTGCTCTATCTTTTGTCTTCACAACGTGAATGTATGATCTGATTGGCTTCATAACTTCTTCCTACCTAATCCTTATTACACTGAAGCTGTTTGTTATTGTTCTTTCACTCTATTGAATACATGACCATGGCTAGCCTAGTGTAATCTAACTTCCGCTGCATAGTAATAGGCATAATCTTCACTGTTTGTCTTCATAACTCCCACGTTTTGAAGACTTTCATAAAAATCGCCTATTCACCCCCCCTCTAGTCGATATAACGCACTTCAATTGGTATCAGAGCAAGGTACTCCCTTGTTCTGTGTGATTCGGTTTAACCACCTGGAGTTTTAGCTATGTCGACTGCAGGGATAATCAAAGTCTCCGCTGCGTGCCCCGTCTTCGATGGAACTGAATATCCCTACTGGAAGAATAAGATGCGCATGCATCTTGAAGCCATTGACGTCGACCTATGGTATGTCGTCGAGAACGGCGTTCCCAAGGCTGAAGAAGGTGTCACTGCTGCTGATGTCAAGAAGTTCACTCAACTGGACTCTACTGCCAAAAATATCATCTGTGGTCATCTGACAAAAGGACAGTATGACCGTGTGAGTGCTTTGAAGACATCCAAGCTGGTCTGGGACTAGCTCTCCAAGGTCAATGAAGGCGTCTCAACCCAGAGGGATCAAAGAATCAGTGTTCTTCGCAACCTCTTCAACCGCTTCAAGCGAAATGACAATGAGAATGTCCAGCACACATTTGATCGGCTCACTGACATCACAAATGAGCTTCAAGCCCTCGGCTCCACTGAGATCACCAAACATGAAATCGTCAAGACGCTACTGAGATCACTTGATAGTTCGTTTGACATCCTGGCCCTGATGATTCAAGAACGTCCTGATTTCAAGACACTCGATCCGTCTGACATACTTGAGAGGCTCAACACACATGAGTTTCAGCTTTCTGAGATAAGAGATATCTACGGTCCAAACCATGGGCGAACTCGTGCCTTGAAGGCAAAAGCTGTTTCCTCATCTGAAGAAGAATCTGACTGCAGTTCTGATGATCCTGAAGACATTGGAAGAGAACTTGCAATGCTAGTGAAGAAGTTCCAAAAATTCACCAAGAAGAAAGGCTTCATAAAATCTTCACGATCAAGCTCAAGGAATGATGAAGCTTCTGCTCATGACTACAAGAAGAAAACATGTCACAAGTGCAAGAAAACTGGACACTTCATCTCTGAGTGTCCACAGTGGGACAATGAGAACAGAAGGAAGAAGAAGAGCAAGGAATATGATTCTGACGACAAGAAGAAGAAGAAATACTCAAAGTCTTCTTCCAAGTCTTCTTCAAAGTCTTCATCACACAAGAAGAGCTCATCTGGCAAGGCACGTGCGTTTGTTGGCAAGGAGATGGATTCAGAGGAGGAGTCCGCATCTGAGGAGGCAGAGGTGGAGTCTGAGGAGGAGTCTGATTCTGGCATTGCGAGTCTGGCTACAGCATACGTCGCCAAGTCCATCTTTAATACTGAAGACAATGACTGCATCACCGACACCGACGCAAATGACAAGAACGACTCCACTCCTACCTACTGCTTCATGGCACGCGGTGCCAAGGTAAACACACGCACTACTCGCTATCAAACATCTAGTGACGATGACTCTGACTGTGATTCAAAACCCAGCTACAAAACACTTGCTAAAATTGCAACTGAACAACAGAAAGCTATGGAACATATTCAAAAACTGTTAGACAGAAGCGATGATCTGTTGGGTGCCGAAATGACTCGATCTGAATCCTTAATTGAAGACATAAAAAACCTTCACGTTAAGTATCAGGAACTTGAAGATCGACTTGATACTCTCTCAACAACTCATGAAAAGCTTTCCTATGATTATCTTCAAAGGAAGCAAGAACTTGAGAAATTGAGAGCGGCTCATGAAGATCTTCAAAAGGAGAATGAGTCACTTCGCACCGAACAGATCAGTCCAGCTCAGGAAGGATTTGAACCACCATGTCTTAAATGCATTGAGCGTGATAATGCTACTTCTGTTGCTGAATGTTCCACTGCTACTGCTGTTGCAATATCTTCAACTGTTGATGTGGTAACTAACCCCTCTGCTGAGGATACCACTGCTATTGCTGATGAGAATGCTAGGTTGAAGACATTGCTTGAAACAGGGATGTACAAAAGTCTTAAAGGACATCAGACATTATGTGATGTCCTCAAGAAGCAGATTCTGAACCGAAACCCTAGGAAAGAGGGTGTTGGGTTCGTGAGGAAAATAAATGCAGATGGCTCTTACTGGAAACCTGAGCAGTACCCCAAAACCACATGGGTTGCTGCAAAGGAACTTTCAGCAGATCCATCCAATTTATCTGGCTTCACTTGTGCTAACCCCATTATCATTGATGAATCCTTTGATGCAAACTATAAACTGTTTGAGAATCAAAATGGTGAAGTGGTTGCCAGGTACATTGGTACTAACTACAGGAATGGACCGCCTATGAAGAAGATCTGGGTTCTGAAAAGGTGTCTGGAAAATCTTCCTGTGAATATCTTCATGACACCTCACTTAAAGAAGACAAACATCAGACCAAAGGCTTCATATGGTCCAAAGGCTTCATACAAACAGAGGACTCACCTAAGTCACACTAACGCAAATGTTTTGCAGGGAAACCATACTCAGGCATATGAATATGAGAGCGGTTCTTCAAATCGTCATGTTCATATGACCAAAAATTATTCTGCTTATTCCTATGAGTATTATTGTCCACCTGCTAGACTGTTTGCTAAGGCTTCAAAGCCAAAATTCTCAGATGCTGCACTTAGACTTATTGCTTCTAAGCCACCCTTGAAGATGTGGGTGGTTAAGAAAGCTTAACTCTCTTTTGCAGGGAAAGGTCTCCAGCAAAAAAACAAAATCTTTTGACGCTATTGCTGGGGACCTTAAAAATCTTGTAGGGCGCAAGATAAAATGCCCGAATGGCATCATTATGTACTTCGTTCCTGAATCGCATGCTACTCTCCCTATTAGTCCTAATCTGGATCTAAGTTTTCATAACCCACTGGTTCGTCGAATGTTTTTGCTTCACAATTCTCTTCGTGAAGCCTATCCCCCTAACTGCACTGTAGGGTACGACACCAGCGACTTCAAAGTCTTCAGAATGGATTATTGACAGTGGGTGTACAAATCACATGACTGGCAAAAGAAGCCTTCTTATGGACTCAACCTTACGTCCATCCGACAAGAGCCACATCACATTTGCTGACACTGGTAAAAGTAAGGTATTGGGTCTAGGTAGAGTTGCAATCTCAAAGGATCAACACATGGATAAAGTCATGCTTGTTGAATCCCTTGGCTTCAACTTAATGTCTGTCTCAATGCTTTGCGATTTGAACATGATTGTAATGTTTGGAAAATATCGCTGCCTAGTACTAATGGAATCTGACAAGTCTCTAGTGTTTGAAGGGTACCGAAAGGGTGATTTGTACGTGGTAGATTTTTCAGCAGGGCCACAACTTGCAGTATGTCTTCTTGCAAAAGCTTCAGAATGCTGGCTTTGGCATCGGAGGCTTGGGCATGCTAGCATGAGGAACCTCCACACCCTTGCGAAGAAGAAGCATGTCATAGGCATCGAGGGCGTCAAGTTCAACAAAGATCACTTATGCGGTGCCTGTGAAGCAGGGAAGATGACAAGGGCAAAACATCCTTCGAAGACAATCATGACTACTACACAACCCTTCGAACTGCTCCACATGGATCTTTTCGGTCCCACTCACTACTCAACTTTTACTACTTCTGCTTGCCTCTATGGCTTTGTCATTGTTGATGATTACTCTAGATATAATTGGGTGCACATAATCCTTTACAAGACTGAAGTGCAGGATGTCTTCAGACGCTTCGCAAATCGAGCTATGAACAATTTTGGCACCAAGATAAAGCACATCAGAAGTGACAATGGCACTGAATTCAAAAACACTGGCCTTGATACATATCTTGATACCTTGGGCATCACACATGAATTCTCAGCTCCGTACACGCCACAGCAAAACGGCGTCGTCGAACGCAAGAACAGAACACTCATTGAGATGGCCAGAACAATGCTAGATGAATACAAGACTCCAAGAAAATTCTGGACAGAAGCCATTGACAATGCATGCCATACAATCAATCGTGTTTATCTTCACAAGCTTCTTAACAAGACATCGTATGAACTCCTAACTGGCAAGAAGCCAAATGTCAATTACTTCAGAGTATTTGGAGCAAGGTGCTGGATCAAAGACCCACACCACACCTCAAAGTTTGCACCAAAAGCACATGAGGGCTTTATGCTTGGATATGGAAAGGATTCACACTCCTACAGAGTCTTCAATCTCTTCCATTACAAAGTGGTTGAAACAGTGGATGTGCGGTTTGATGAGACAAATGGTTCACAAAGAGAGCAACTGCCAAATGTTCTAGATGAAGTTCCAGCTAGTGAATCAATCAAGCTTATGGGAACTGGAGAGATTATACCTTCTGAAGCTCATCCTGAAGAAGAACTTATCATCTCAGCACCTGATCAACATGAAGACATTGAAAGGCCTGAAGACATTCCTCCCAACAACAACACAGATCAGCAAGAGCAAAGTCTTCGCCCTGTACATCCTCGTGTTGCCAATGAAGTGCAGATTGACAAAATAATTGATAGCATCAATGCACCTGGTCCACTCACTCGTTCAAGGGCAACTCAGCTAGCAAATTTCTGTGGGCACTTCGCATTCGTATCAATATCAGAACCCAAGAAAGTTGAAGAAGCCTTTATGGAACCTGAATGGATTCAAGCTATGCAAGAAGAGCTTCAACAGTTTGAGCTGAATAATGTATGGGAACTGGTTAAGCGTCCTGATCCACGGAAGCACAACATTATAGGCACTAAATGGATATACCGCAACAAACAAGATGAGCATGGTCAAGTTGTCAGAAACAAAGCTCGTCTCGTTGCTCAAGGATATACTCAAGTGGAGGGCATTGACTTCGATGAAACATTTGCTCCTGTGGCTAGGCTTGAAGCCATACGCATACTGCTGGCCTATGCAAATCATCATAACATACTTCTATATCAAATGGATGTGAAAAGTGCCTTTCTCAATGGCAAGATTGAAGAAGAAGTGTATGTTGCACAACCGCCTGGCTTTGAAAATCCAAAACATCCTGACATGGTATACAAGCTCAACAAGGCACTATATGGCCTCAAACAAGCCCCTAGGGCCTGGTATGACACACTCAAGTACTTCCTGAAGAGCAAAGGCTTCATACCTGGTTCCCTGGATCCCACTCTTTTCACGAAGACATATGATGGTGAACTGTTTGTGTGCCAAATATATGTGGATGACATTATCTTCGGCTGCACCAATCAGAAGTATAGTGAAGAGTTTGGATATATGATGCAAGAGCAATATCAGATGTCCATGATGGGGGAGTTGAAGTTCTTCCTTGGTCTTCAAATACAACAACAACGCAATGGCATCTTCATATCTCAAGAGAAGTATCTCAAAGATTGCCTAAAGAAGTTCGATATGCAAGACTGCAAAGGCTTCACAACACCAATGCCAGCCAAACATCATCTAGGTCCTGACGACAATGGTAAAGAGTTCGATCAAAAGGTATACCGCTCCATGATTGGGTCTTTGCTTTATTTATGTGCATCTAGGCCAGATATTATGCTTAGTGTTTGCATGTGTGCTCGATTTCAAGCGGCACCAAAGGAGTCGCATCACTTAGCTGTGAAGCGAATTCTTCGATATTTGGCTCACACCCCAACTCTAGGATTATGGTACCCAAAGGGCTCAGAGTTTGATTTGGTTGGATTTTCGGATGCTGATTATGCTGGTGACAAGGTTGATCGAAAGTCTATATCAGGCACATGTCACTTTCTGGGACGATCACTTGTATGTTGGTCTTCAAAGAAGCAGAACTGTGTATCTCTCTCCACTGCTGAATCTGAATACATTGCTGCTGGATCTTGCTGCGCTCAGCTTCTGTGGATGAAGCAAACACTCAAGGACTATGGCATTCATCTGAAGCAAGTGCCACTTTACTGCGACAACGAAAGCACCATCAAGATTGCCAACAACCCAGTTTAGCACTCGAAGACAAAGCATATTGAAATTCATCATCACTTTCTCAGAGATCATGTTGTGAAAGAAGACATTGATATCATACACGTCAACACTGAAGAGCAATTGGCAGATATCTTCACCAAGCCCTTGGATGAGAAGAGGTTTCGCAAGTTACGGTGTGAGCTAAATATCCTGGAATCCTCAAATGTCCTATGATCAGGCACACATCCAAACACTTATGCATATTGATGACTTAGATGTGCAACACACAAAGTAAAGTATATCTTCAATCAATGAAGACATACCTTCTAAGTGTGAATACATTAATGTGAATTTGACTTCGGAGCGCCACGATAATTGTGCGCCGTGTCTGGGTCTAATACTTCCTATACGGTGGGTAACGCCACCACCAAACGTTCCATTTTGAAGTGTTTCACTCATGGCGTTACCTTGCAATATCTTCACATTTGGTTTGGCTTCAAACTCAACATGTCTTCATGATTATCTTCACTACATTGATTATGTAGATATATACATACTAGTGTTCTATCCTCTACAACATTCACTTATAGCTATGTATTCTTGGTTGAATCTTTTGAACTAAGTGAATGTGATCGGACCCTAATCTCTCTATGCTTTCTATCTCAAATTCTATCTCTCCAAGTCATATGCATTCCATTGAAACTGTCGAATGTCTTCACTGTGTCCTTGTCAGCTGAAGATATAGTGACAACCATAAAGTCCGTTTTTAATGCTCATTCCTCCACATAAAATCCGGAGAAGCAGGAACAACCGCCCGACAATTTAGGCGCACGTGGGACGTGGAACAAACCCCAAACTTCCGCTAACTGGCCACGCATTCCTCAAATGCGAACCGCCAGGGGCACCTGTGTAATAGCACAGTGCCGCCCCTAAGCCTATAAATTCACACTTACCGCGGTCATTATCTCCTTCTTCCACACTCGCACGAACCCTAGCGCCACCGCTAGCACTCGACGACGCCGGAGACGAAGCGCTTCGCTGCCGCAACCTCTCCAACGCCGTCCTCACGCCGACCGCGGACATCGTCCTCTCCGCCGTCGCCGTAGGTGTTTTCTGTCGCCAAGTTAGGGCACAGAGGACTGAACTGCTCGGCATCAACTCCCTTCCGTCTAGCAGTTCCAGTGTGGTAAATAAAACTTCTTTTTACAGCCTCTTTTGATCTCATGGTTCTGTCACTTTCTACCATAAGAAGTTTCTCTTCACACTAGTTAGATCTCTCACTGCATCTCATAACATGCCTAGTATATTCACTTGTGCTTCATAAAGTAGTTAGATTCCTCACTTGTACTGATCTGTGGGTTCGTACAAATCTGGAACCAACTTCTTATCTATGAGTGAATGTCTTTGCACGATGAGGTCAATGTCTTCTAAACTGATTAATCTTCAAAACCTTCTGAGAATGCATATGACCTCTTCCCCTTCCCTCGCACCTTAATGCTGTCACAGGTACATGTCCGTGGGAGAATCCTTCGGTTCTCATAGTCTGCATTCATTTTCAGAATTCCTACAGCATCACATAAACTCTCCTGAAGCCAGTTCCTGTTGGTCCAGAAAAAGAAAGCCTTTGAAGCCTTTGAAAGTTTTGAAGCCTTTCAAGTTAGTTTATGGCTTCAGAAGCAGCAGCAAGGAAGGGGGGCAGACAGAGACGTGAGGGAACTTCCAAGGATCTGCCTGAAGACTTGGCAGAAATGTACAAAACAGATCCAGAAGAGAGCTATGGGCAGCGCAAGACCCGAATCCAATGGATTCGACGCTATTGGCCAGAACAGTGGTTCAAATACCGCTTCGTCACTGAGGAGTATGCTGAGAAAAGTGCCATCAGGAGACCATGGGGGGACATCCGTTTCAAGAATCTCTTACCCAGAACCAGAGATGAAGCCATTGCTCAAGGCTTCTACCCATGCATGGTCCGAGGACCACAGCCTGATGATGCGCATCCGTCGTCACTCCTCTGGTGTCGTGATGACAATCTCTTCAAGCGCAACTTTCAGTTTGCTCAACAGTCAGCGAAGCTAAACAAGAAGAAATTTGGGTTAGACTTCAACCCTGGTCCCTCCGCACCAAGGGCAGATGGCACACGTGACGCGGAACCCAATGTCATCGGTCCGTTTGCCAATCTTGAGGGCCTGATCACTCACATCTTAGTCCAAGGGACTGCCGTAAATGATCCTCTAGCTGACTCTGAGTCTGATGAAGCTCCTGCTGTGCCGAAGCCAAAGCAGACGAAGAAACCAAAAGCTTCAAAGCCGGCCCCTGCCTCAAAAATCTCAAGGGCGAAGCCATTGAAAACTGCACCTCCTGAAGTCAGTGTGCATTCTGAAGATATATCCCGCGTCTCCAAGCCCCAGAAGGAAAAGGAGCCCCAGAAACAAACAGGCAAAGAGCTCACTGCTGCTGCCATTCTGCGCAGCGAAGCCATTGATCTATCAAGTGATGAAGATCTGGGAGATGACGCTCTAGAGCAGCTTATCAAAAGCAAAGAAGAAGCTGAAATCTTCAACAATTTACCTCTTTTTGATGTCGCCATCATCCACAACTTCATCGATGAATGGTTTGCCTCACCATACATCAGCTTCGAAAATCTGCAGCTGCCTGTTGGCCTCAGCGTCGCCTTCCAAGGCGCAATTGCTTCAGAACTGGCCATTGCTCAGCGCATTGTTGAGCTGAAGCAGAAAATTGATCATGAAAAGGCTCAGTTCAAGAAGCACATGGCCAGGCTCAGCGTACAGGAAGTGAAGAGCTTCAAAAAAATGCTGCATGAGCTAAAGGAAAATTTTCTGAAGAAGCATGCAGAAGCTCAAGGTTCGCGTGAGCGGATGAAGTCTCTGGCAGAACGATGTGTGCAGGCCTACAATGAGGCCGAGAAGCGCAAGGCACTTGGGCGTCCTGGCATCGACCCCAAGATGGCCGCGAAGAAGAAGAAGCAACCTGTTGTGAATGAACCAGAGGCACCTAGGCAAGAAGCGTCTCAAATTGTCTTCCCCATTGCAACGACTGGCTCGAAGCCAAAGAGCCGGTCAACAGCTTTAGAGCTAAAGAAGACAAGAACTGCAGAGGCTGAAGCCAGAAAAAGGAAGAGCTCTGAAGCCTCTCCTACTGCCTCCAGCAAAAAGAAGCGCAAGATCAAGAAATCTCGGGCTGCTCCCACAGAGCCCTTGATGGTTGAACCCCTCTCTGTCATTCACCCCAATGCAGAGAGACGACTGACAGTTCATGAGCCTGCTCCCACAGAGGCCCCTGAAGCTGAAGATATTCCAGTAGCCGACCCCATAGCTGCTGAAGACATTGGTCACCAAGACAATGTACAAGATGATATAGCCCTTCCTCCGCTTGAAACAAGCGAACTCATCAGTATTTGTCGTCCTCTGACGCCAATGGCACAAGATGAGTCATGGGCGGATCGCCCTCAGGAGGATGAAAACTTTGAGGCCCAGCCCACTCCAACCCCACATGCGTCGTCTGCATTCCGTAGGCTTCACAAAGGTCCAAGGCCTCAAGTCCATACTGCAGAGATTCCGGCTGCATCAGCCGAAGACAATAAAGAAGCACCACCAGAACCCACTCCCCCGCTCCATCAAGATGCAGTTCTCCGAGAGAACGTGCCTGAGGTTGTTCCTCCAACTACACAAGTGGAGGAAGAAAATGTTGCGGCTGCCACCACAAACACTGAAGCCAATGTGGAGCCCGCCCCACCAAATGCTTCAGTGGACAGCGAAGCTACTGAGCTAGACACTTCTGTTCCTGAGTCTGCTGCAGGTCCATAGTTTGATTATCATATTGAGCACAGGCCTCATGTCCAGAAGCCAGTCCCAAGGCTTTCAAGGTTCCCAGGTCCTGCATCAGCACCTGGCTCCTTTGATATTAACAGCTTCAAGGCAGACAATACATTTTTCAACAGCTCCAAGAACCCCTATTCAAGGGAAAGGATTGTATCAGACAGGTTCTGGAGCTATTCTCAGCGCAGCTATTATTCATGCATCTTATACAACCAAGGTCGCATCTTCCCGCACAAGCGCCTTGAGGTTGAAGCCATTGCCGGTCTGCCATGTCTTGAGGAAGCCTTGGATTGCTTCAAGCAAGTGGGTCTGCTGCCGTTTGTGACTGATGAAGAACACTGGAATGAAGAGCTTCTGCTTCAGTTCTATGCCACTCTCCATATAAAAGGATACAACAGAGATCCGAAGACATGGGTCCTGGAGTGGATGACTAGCAATGTCCATCATGAAGCCAATGCATTGAATATCATTGAACTCACCGGTCTGCCCACTCCTGGCGAATTCTTCGAGGAAGGCTGTCAGCTACATTCTGAAGCCATTGAAAGCATATTCCAAAGGCCTGAACCAAATATGAGTCAGATGCTCTCAATGATGAAGCCATTGCCTCAGGATGCACCCTATCCAACTGAGTTCTTCGTTGAAGACCTAGAGTACCTGCCCAGGATAATATATCACATCATCCGGCGGACTCTCTGGCCCATTAAGGGACACTCACCACATGCCAAGATCGAGGGTGCAATGAAGACTCTCATATTCTATATCCTGCATGGCAAATGCTTCAACGCACAGGATCTCTTCATACGCCAACTTGCAGCGTCAGGCTCAGAATTGTTTGGTTTGAAGTTCTATGCTCCTTGGGTGATGAGGCTAATCAAACTGCACTCTGCAATCTCGTATCAACCCTCAGCCTAAAACCATCGGATCTTCTTGCCAGATGTGGATACCTCTGATGAAGCCATATATCTCGAACCTGCCAAGCAACCAATAAGTCTTCAGAATGCAGAACACCAGAGCTTCACGCAGAATGTTGAAGGTGTTGAAGCCATATCCAGGGTATATCCGTTGGCTGGCACTACACGTGCACCAGCATCTACTGAAGCCACAGACAGCACAAATGCTCCAAGACCCAAGAAGCGTGCTCGTGTTCTCACTGACCGAGAGCTTCTTGTGGCCCTTCACCAAAAGTAAGATAGGCATCACGACTGGCTAAAGCGTCAGATGAAGAGCCTCTTGGTGGATGTCAATCGTCTTCGAAACCTTGCCACCAAGAATGCCTTCGTTACACATGAGACTTGCCGTCGTACATGGAAAGGGCTCTCAATGATATGCACTAAAGCTGAACTTGAAGAGGATGGCTTCACATAGCGCTTCAAGTTTGACACCACACCTCCTAGAAGGGCTGTGATGCGCAACACACCATCACTTGAAGACTCTGAGTTTTCTTCATCTGCTGCCACAGTTACTGCAAGGATCATTGATGAAGACGACGATGCTACATCACCACCACCTGCTTCGGCACATCCAAGCTCTGCACCGCCAAACAACTCCACCGACCCTGATGCGCCTGGGAACGCGTAGAAAACTCTATGTCTTCAAACCTTTTTGGTCATTACTGACAAAAGGGGGAGAAGCATATGATGTTTATAGTCTTCAAGCGGGTCAATATGGGCGGGTGCCTTATGTTTTGTTATATTTTGCTTCGTGTTTACAACTCTTGTTTTTGCTTCATTTGGTTCTTTGAGTTGTAAACACTAAAACTCGATGGTCGTCTGCTACTTGTTTTGCCACTCTGTTTGCGAAGATAAATTCCGCATGTGCGACAATAAATTCCGCACTTATCTCATTCTGCAGACGTCCATTTTCCATTATGCATGTCATTATCTTCATATACTTTCACATGCATAGTGGATTGTCATCATAAGCTGAAGTGGATCTCCACAAGTACAACCTGCCATGTGCATTTGCATTCCAAAAGCAAATTAACTTATATGCACATCTTCAGGGGGAGCCCTTGCAACTTATGAAGACAATTCCCTATCCTTTACAAACTTCACACTTTATATTCCCCGTTGAAAACTTCAACTAGTTTGTCATCAATCACCAAAAAGGGGGAGATTATAAGTGCATCTAGTGCCACCCCTAGTTGGTTTTGGAGTATTGACGACAAACCTAGTTGAGGGACTAATGTGTTTGTGAGAATTGCAGGAAAACACAGGTAGAAGTCCCTCATTGATTCGGTTTTACTACCAGAGATGACCCCTAAAATTGTATGAGAAGACATTGAAGAAAAGGTGGTATATGAAGATATTCACATTGAAGACTATGACAAAAGAAGACACGTTATGAAGCTATGGAGCTCGAAGACTTAGATCTTTCGTAGTTCTTTTTCTTTTGTGTTGAGTCATAGGAACCACCGTACTGTTAAGTGGGGTCCAGGAGAACATGACTGAAGTGATGCCTAAATCAAAAACCTATGTCTTCGAGTGAAGACAATGAGAGCAAATCTTGTCCAGAGCCGGACAAGTCAGCTTTACTTGTAGCCCAAGTAAAGTTGCCATGAGAGTTCGATATCTGACCGTTGAGACACGTGTCAGTTCCTTAGTGACCCAGGGTCATTTCGGACAAATCAGGTCGGGTTGCCAAGTGGCTATAAATAGCCCACCCCCACAACCATAAACGGTTGGCTGCTCAGATTTTAGTGCACGGCTTTTGTCGTTTGAGAGCAACCCACCTCGAAGCCTTTGAGAGAAAATTCCTTGTGAGGAGAAACCCTAACCATCCAGAGCCAGAGTAAATTGGGCATCACTTAAGTCTTCGTGTCTGTGTGATCTGAAGACTTATTACACTTGAGGACTGTGAATCCTCCAGACGGTTAGGCGTCACGTTCAGAGCATCCAAGAGACATTGTGGATTGCCAGTGAACGAAGTTTGTGAAGGTTTGGGAGTCTACCTTGAAGACTTACCAGAGTGATTGGGCGAGGACTAAGTGACCTTAGCTCAAGGAGAATACGGTGAGGACTTGGTGTCCTGAACTGTGTGTTCAGGACTGGGTGTCCGGGACTGTGTGTCCTAAGGTTTAAATACCTAGCCGCTCCAACCAGACGTACAGTTGCCACAGCAACTGGAACTGGTCCAACATATAATTGTCTTCAACGAGTCACTGGTTTCATCTTCACTTCCTTTTCTTACTGTTACTCATTGTGAAGCCATTGCATGCTTGCTCTATCTTTTGTCTTCACAACGTGAATGTATGATCTGATTGGCTTCATAACTTCTTCCTACCTAATCCTTATTACACTGAAGCTGTTTGTTATTGTTCTTTCACTCTATTGAATACATGACCATGGCTAGCCTAGTGTAATCTAACTTCCGCTGCATAGTAATAGGCATAATCTTCACTGTTTGTCTTCATAACTCCCACGTTTTGAAGACTTTCATAAAAATCGCCTATTCACCCCCCCTCTAGTCGATATAACACACTTTCACTCATCCTCTTGCTTATTTGGATCCTAAATTTCTTATGAAGACCCAACAATACGAAGCTCGTCGCACAACCCGGCACAGCGGCCAGGTAGTTACCTCCGCCGGTTTACCGAATAGTCTGGTTCAGAAACGCCATTCAGAGGTCTCTAATTGGCTTGTCAGTGCTTGTCCTAAAGCGGGCTGCTTTCGTCAACCTCTTAATCCGTCTGACTCCGATTACCAGGTTACTTCCCACTCATCTTCTGGCGAGTCATCGGCTACTCAGCTCCCACCGCTTAAAACAGTGCTTTGGTAAGCTATACTTATTGTGATATTTGCAGTACATCGCCTTAGAACATATGTTGTATTTGATTTATTATTCTTCTCAGGGCCAAACCTAGGCCAAGCAAGAAGGCCCACCTGGACAAAACGGCCGAAGAAGATGTCGTTCTTGAAGCAGGCAAGACACCTAATGCTGAAGCGGCTATTCCTGAGGATATTCCCAACGATCCACCGCAGCAAGATGATGATCTTATTGCTGAAGAGAGACCTACTGATACCTCAGGTCCTATCCATCAGCCCACAGGTTCCATCCGGATTGAAAGCTCCACCGGTCCAGCAAAACCTACTGACAAGCCAACAGCTCCAGTGCAAACCGGCGGTAGCACGGATGATGAGGTTGTCATTATTGGCACTGGCCATACCGAGCCAAGAAATCCTGTCGCTTTATCCAAACATTCTGCCAAGGAAGAATTTGATGCCTTTGGCAAAGGCAAGTGGAACGCTGATCTGACGACTTACGCTGCTCTGAACGCCCAAGATATCCATTCCGGCTATCTGAACCGGTTGTATACCAGTCGTGACTATGAAGCCGGTCTGGTTAATATGATGAAAGATAAATATGAACTGAAATATTCTTTCAAACCGGGACTTAATAATATAAATCTTGATGCTTTGAAATTCGCTGATGTAGCCCCCAAGGGCCGGTTCAACTTAGCGTAGTTAAACCGGTACTTTAAGTAATTGAAACTGCCGCATCAGAATATATATGATCAAATAGCCATTAGCCCCCAAGTGCCAAGCTGAATACTTGTATTGATCTTGGGACTTTGTAAACAATTGAAAGATGAAGATCGAATATGCATTAGCCCCCAAGTGCTAAGCGCATAACTTGTTATGTGGTTGGTACTTGAATCCTTATACCGATTTGTTGAAGCATATATCTGTATGCATGCATGCGGAGCTGAAGACGGAAGAAAACCAAGTCATCGATCTTCAAGAAAACCTGAAAACCCAACAGGCTGAAACCTCCAAAGCAAAAGAGGAATTGGCCAGCGCTTTAAGTGCCATGGAACAACTTAAGGAGAACTTCAAGAAGAAATGGGCGGATTGGGCCACTGAA
This sequence comes from Triticum urartu, assembly GCF_003073215.2. Classification (NCBI taxonomy): domain Eukaryota; kingdom Viridiplantae; phylum Streptophyta; class Magnoliopsida; order Poales; family Poaceae; genus Triticum; species Triticum urartu. The sequence goes on from NC_053026.1 coordinate 629,048,060, forward strand.
AAGTCCGCTTTGATCAAACGAGCAGAGGATGCCGAGGCTGCACTAAAACCAGTGACGGATGAACTGGCCAGCATAAAACGGCACGTGCATGCCATGACCACTACTATCTTTGGTAAGCCAGCTTGCCTTCTGAATTGGCTCTGCCTTCTTACAGAGTCGCCGGTTTATTAACCCTTTATGGTATTTCAGGGACACGCATTGGTCACTTGGGGTCAGATGTGTGGAAGAAATTGAAAGCCACCTATACATTGGTTGAACAATTGTATACTGGTGCCCAGCGGATCATCTGTACCGCGTCTCATAACAAACCGGCGCCCACTTTGATTCAAGATACTCTGATGAAACTGTCAGTGCTTCCTACCCAGGTTGAAAAGATGAAGAAATCTGCTGCTCGAACCAGTGCAATCAACGCCTTAATCCGGGCAAAAGCCTGGGTGCCGGATTTTGATCCTATTGAAGCGGCTCGGGGCTATCCCAGCTTGAAGGAAGATGGGTCAGAATTTGGTGAAGCGGATCTGCGAGCAATAAACCGGGAGGTACGTCCGCTAGCTTGTCAGTTGGCTGAGGAAGCAGACTTGTCTCATTATCAAGCGCAATATGACAGTCAGAACAAGCGAATAGCTGCACCAATCCATGAATCGGAAAATCTGATCCCTCCGATCCATAAGCATACTTACACTCTCGATATTGACCCGTCATTGCTGATCCATGATGAAGCTGTTTTTCAAGTATTAATGGGAATCGACTGGACAACTGTGGATTTCCAGCCGCTGGGTAGAGAAACGGAGGCTGAAGCGGCGCAGGATGACCCACAACCATCAGGCCAGGCTGGTGACCAAGTTTGAACCAGAAGCCGGTTTTAAAACTGCCTCTCCTTTGTGAAAAACAATTATATTATTATGGGCACCATGTTGCCTTGTAATAGGCTAGCTGATACCTTTGATGTTGATATGCCTTCGTGCATAATTTGTTCTTCCTGTGGTAATGAACTTTCTAAAACACTTTCTGAAATGAGAAATTCGTCAAGTGCCACCACGGTTGTACCGTCAGGCGGAATATGATGTCTGTATATATGAAATCAAAACATCCAAAACAAAATTTTAAGTATATGATCAAATTTTTGAGATACATAATACCTGCCATCGTTGAGTGTGAAGTTGGCTTGGCCAATCTTGAAGCGGAGTTTTGCAAACCCACACTGTTGGAGGAGATAACAGCTCCTGTATATATATATGACGCTGGTTTACCATGTAAACCGTGCCGGGTTATAATAATCACCGTGTTACTCCATAAGAGGATGTTAACAACAAGGATCAAACCGGGCAAATAGTCTCCGGATTGACGTGAACTGTGTTCCGTCAATTGATTGGTTAAAAAAATTGTCAGTTTAAAAAATGCAATAAAAAGCAAAAAAAACCCCTTCAAAGAAAAGTGTGAAGCAAAAGCAATGACAAAACCGTTTGCCAAAAAAGGTTTATTTAAGCTGATCAAATGGCGTTACCATGGCCAAACACGACCAAGCTCCCGTTAGGTGTAACTATGGTTCTAGTCAGCCAGGTCCCCAAATGAAACCGTGGCATTTATGCCGACCAAATGGCATGGTCATGGTTCGGGTTCGACCAAGCCCCCAAGTGATTCTGTGGCCTTAGGCCGATCAAGAGGCATGACTGGTTCAGACATGACCAAGTCCCCAAGTGATCTGGTGGCTCTCGCCTATCAAGAGGCATGGTATTGGTTCGGACACGACCAATCCTCCAAGTGATATAACATGATGCTTTTAGCAAAGCGAACTCAAGGGGTAAACCGGAAGCCGCTTTAAAACAACTCAGTGTAACCACACATGATGTAAAAGAACAGATACCCCGCTTTAGCTGAGGTTCCGGTTTATTATAGTTAATATATACATCGCTGTAATATGTACATAAGTAGAACCAATGGCTCAGGTATAATAAGGCCGAAGATGAGCTATGTTCGACGGCCTGTTGGTCTCCTCCTCTGATGTACGTGAGTCCTTATGTTCTCGAATATCGATCAGATAGTATGACCCATTGTGCAGATTCTTGCTGACCATGAAAGGCCCCTTCCAAGGTGGGGACAACTTATGCATACCAGTCTGATCTTGGATGAGCCGAAGCACCAAATCTCCCTCCTGAAAGGTTCTGGTTCTGACCCGGCGACTGTGATAACAACGAAGATCCTGCTGGTAAATCGCCGATCGGGCGGCTGCGATGTCACGCTCTTCATCCAACCGGTCCAAAGCATCTTGCCGTGCTGTCTTGTTGTCCGCTTCAATATAAGCCGTTACACGAGGTGAATCATGATGGATATCACTGGGGAGAACCGCCTCCGCTCCATAAACCATGAAGAACGGTGTGTATCCTGTTGATCTGTTGGGTGTTGTATTGATGCTCCATAGCACAGATGGTAATTCTTCTACCCAACAACCCGGCGTTCTCTGCAAAGGAACCATGAGCCGGGGCTTGATGCCTCTCAGGATCTCTTGATTAGCTCTTTCTGCTTGACCATTGGACTGTGGATGTGCCACTGATGAAACGTCGAGCCAGATGTGCTCCCGTTCGCAGAACTCCTTCATAGCACCTTTGGACAAATTGGTACCATTATCTGTGATAATACTGTGCGGAAAGCCAAACCGGAAAATCACCTTTTTGATGAACTGAACCGCCATGGCCGCATCACACTTGCTAACAGGTTCTGCCTCCACCCACTTTGTAAACTTGTCAACCGCCACCAAGAGGTGGGTCTTCTTATCTTTGGACCTTTTGAAAGGCCCAACCATATCCAGCCCCCAAGTCGCAAACGGCCAAGTAATTGGAATCATTCTCAATTCTTGAGCCGGTACATGAGCACGTCTTGAAAACCTTTGGCAACCATCACATCATCTGACCAGATCCTCCGCATCAGCATGAGCAGTTAACCAATAGAAGCCATGGCGAAACGCTTTAGCCACCAGAGACTTTGAACCGGCGTGGTGACCACAATCTCCTTCGTGGATCTCACACAAAATTTCACGGCCTTCTTCAGGGGACACGCAACATTGAAAAGCTCCTGATACACTGCAATGATGCAACTCCCCGTTGATGATAGCCATGGACTTGGATCGCCGGATTATCTGTCGGGCCAGAATCTCATCCTCTGGCAACTCGCCCCGGTTCTTGTACGCCAGGTAAGCAAGCGTCCAATCCAGAATAACATGAAGAGCTGCCACCAATTGAGCCTCCAGATCAGGAATAGCCAAATCCTCTTCACTGACGGGTTGTGCAGCACATCCAGAAAAACATTGGGCGGGACCGGTTTGCGCTGAGAGCCCAGCCGGCTTAAAGCGTCCGCCGCTTCATTTTTCCGCCGGTCCACGTGGTCCACCTGATAGCCTATGAAATAACCTGCAACAATATCCACCTCACGACGATATGCTGCCATGAGTGGGTCCTTGGAGTCCCAAGTGCCAGACACCTGCTGAGCCACAAGGTCTGAGTCACCGAAGCACTTAACTCGACTTAGATTCATCTCCTTAGCAATCCGGAGACCATGGAGCAAGGCTTCATACTCAGCTGCATTGTTAGTACAAGGGAACATTAAGCGGAGAACATAACAAAACTTATCACCTCGTGGGGAGGTTAATACGACTCCAACCCCCGAGCATTCCAATTGCCTGGATCCGTCAAAATGGATGGTCCAATACGTATGATTCAACTTTTCTTCAGGTGCTTGCATTTCCATCCAATCATTGATGAAATCAACAAGTGCTTGAGACTTAACCGCTGTCCGAGGCACATACTTCAAACTGTACGGCCCCAGCTCTATAGCCCACTTGGCAATCCGGCCAGTTGCTTCCCGGTTCTGGATGATATCTCTCAAAGGAGCAGAACTGACCACTGTAATTGGATGCCCTTGAAAGTATTGTTTAAGCTTCCGGCTTGCCATAAAAACTCCATACACCAGCTTCTGCCAATGCGGATACCTTTGCTTGGACTCAATGAGCACCTCGCTGATATAATAGACCGGACGTTGAACCGGATGCTCCTTACCTGCCTCCTTTCGCTCTACCACAATAGCCACGCTGACCGCCCGAGCATTAGCAGCAACATATAGCAGCAACGGCTCCTTGTCAATGGGAGCAGCGAGCACAGGCAGATTGGCCAATTGCCGTTTTAAGTCCTCAAATGCTTCATCAGCAGCAGAACTCCAGACAAACTGATCCGTCTTTTTCAACATCTGATACAAAGGGATTGCCTTCTCACCGAGGCGACTGATAAACCGGCTTAACGCAGCAATCCGGCCTGCCAAGCGCTGAACATCATTGATACACTTCGGTTTAGCGAGGGAGGTGATGGCTATGATCTTCTCCGGATTAGCCTCAATTCCCCTATTGGACACCAAGAAGCCTAATAACTTGCCCGCCGGTACACCAAAGACACACTTGTCCGGATTAAGCATCATCTTGTATGTCCTCAGGTTATCAAAGGTTTCCTTCAAATCATCAATCAGAGTCTCCTTCTCCCTAGACTTAACCACGATATCATCCATGTAAGCATGTACATTACGGCCAATCTGCTTGTGAAGACAATTTTGTACACACCGTTGGTAAGTCGCTTGGGCACTCTTGAGCCCGAAGGGCATAGACACATAGCAGAAGGCTCCAAAGGGAGTTATAAATGCCGTCTTCTCCTGGTCCTTAACTGCCATTTTGATCTGATGATAGCCAGAATACGCATCCAAAAAACTTAAACGCTCACAGCCCGCCGTAGCATCAATAATTTGATCAATACGGGGGAGAGCAAAAGGATCTGCTGGACAAGCCTTATTAAGATCTGTGTAATCCACACACATGCGCCAGGTGCCGTTTTTCTTGAGGACCAGCACCGGATTGGCAAGCCACTCAGGGTGAAAAACTTCAACAATAAAGCCAGCTGCTAAGAGCCTGGCTACCTCTTCTCCAATTGCCTTGCGTCTTTCTTCGTTAAACCGGCGGAGGAACTGTTTCACCGGTTTATATTTAGGATCCACATTAAGTGTGTGCTCAGCGAGTTGCCTCGGTACACCTGGCATGTCAGAGGGCTTCCATGCAAAAATGTCCCGATTCTCACGGATGAACTCGATGAGCGCGCTTTCCTATTTCGGATCCAAGTTAGCACTGATGCTGAACTGCTTGGACGAATCACCAGGTGCGAAGTCAACAAGCTTAGTTTCTGCTGCCAATTTGAACTTCAGGGCCGGATCATGCTCCGTAGTTGGCTTTTTCAACGGAGTCATGTCCGCCGGATCAACATTGTCTTTATAGTACTTCAACTCCTCGGTGGCACAAACCGACTCTGCATAAGCCGCATCTCCTTCCTCGCATTCCAAAGCGATTTTGCGGCTTCCGTGAACCGTTATTGTCCCCTTGTGACCCGGCATCTTGAGCTGCAAATACACATAACAGGGCCGAGCCATAAACTTGGCGTAGGCCGGTCGCCCAAACAGGGCATGATATGGACTTTGGATTTTCACCACTTCAAATGTCAATATCTCCGACCTGGAATCATGATCATCCCCAAAGGCCACTTCCAGAGCTATCTTACCAACGGGATATGCTGATCTGCCAGGCACTACACCGTGGAATACTGTATTAGACGGTTTGAGATTCTTATCTGTTAGTCCTATACGACGGAAGGTCTCATAGTACAGGATGTTAATGTTGCTCCCTCCATCCATGAGCACCTTGGTGAACTTGTAACCTCCCACCTGAGGCGCCACCACCAAAGCCAACTGACCCGGATTATCGACCTGGGGAGGGTGATCTTCTCTGATCCATATGATTGGCTGTTCAGACCAACGTAGATAACGGGGTATGGCCGGTTCAACAGAGTTGACCGCCTGCCTCTGAAATTTCCGGTCTCGCTTGTCCAAGCTAGCGGTGAAGACATGGTACTGCCCATTACTCAACTGCTTTGGGTTGCTCTGGTAACCTGACTGTTGCTGTTGTTGGTTGTAACCACCCTGGTTGTTTTGACTATTTTGACCATTATGTCCGCCCGGATTACCATTGAATCCTAAACCGGAACTTCCTCCTCCGTAACCCGGCCCGGATCCCGAGCCACCGCCAGATTCGTGATCATACCAGAAATTATTAGAATTCTTGAACTCCTGCATAATAAAGCAATCTTTCCAAAGGTGGTTTGCCGGCGCCTCCTTCGTCCCATGTCTTGGACAGGGCTGGCTTAGCAGATAGTTTAGGCGGTTTGGGTTAGGGTTGGGCGCTCCATTACGATTTTTCGGCCTACCCTTGCGTCGCTGGCCATTGTCATGTGCGTTGGTATTAGCCACAAAGTCCATGTTACCATTCGCCTTACGCTTGCCTCCTCCACCATTGCCTGCCCAGTGATGCTGCTGACCTTTGGAGCTGCTGTTCTTCTTCCCTTTCCCTGTCTTGTCATCATCAGATTCGGGATCCTTGGTACTATCAGAATCAGCATATTTCACCAAAGCGGCCATGAGAGTCCCCATGTCGGTGCAATGACGCTTCATCCGTCCCAACTTCAACTTCAGGGTCCAAACCGGCAGTTGCCATCTAGGGTTAATACTGTGGTGTCAGCGTTGATGCGGTCTGAGGAGTGCAACACTTGTGAAACCCGGCGCACCCAATGAGTCGTTGATTCTCCTTCCTCCTGGACGCATGCAGCTAAGTCCACTATCGACATAGGCTGTTTACAGGTATCTTTGAAATTGCTGATAAACCGGGCTCGTAATTGGGCCCATGAACTGATAGAATTAGCAAGCAAGCTTTTTAACCAAGTGCGGGCCGTTCCTTCGAGCATCATGGTGAAGTATTTCGCACACGCCGCATCATCCACATCAAGCATCTCCATGGCCATCTCATAGCTCTCCACCCATGTCCATGGCCACATCAAGCAAGCTTTTTAACCAAATTGCTGATAAACCGGGCGTGTAATTTGGTACCTTGCGTGGGCCTTTGAAATCCTTGGGCAGGCGCATGTTGCGTAAAGCGGGGATAAGGCAAGGCACCTCTAAAGAACTAGAAGTAACACCAGGTTCAGCCAAGGTGATTGGACGAACCGGCGTGAGCTGCCGAGCCTGATGCTGTGTGGCTAACTCGGCCTCCCTGCGCACGCGGGCCCGGTCCACCACTCCCTGAGCGTCATCAGCACCACCCGCCGGGTTGTTGTCATGGGGTGCCCCACGTCGTTCATTACTCGACACTGCCGGTTCATCCATGTGTCTGCTATAGCTCCGGCTTGGACGGGGGGTCGAGTGGATCCGGTCACGGCTGTATGAGTACGCTTCCTGTTGGGCCAAAGCTGTCCTCAGAAGTTCCTTGACCCGTCGCGTCTCTACTACCTGCGGCGAGTCACCTTCAATTGAAATGGCCTCCAGCCGTGCAGCAGCGGCAACAAGATTGTCCATTGGGTTGGAGTAGTGACCCGGAGGTGTTAAAGCAGCCTGAGGTACAACGGTGTTTTGACGAGGCGGGTCCATCTGACGAGGCTGAACCGGTGCACCGATCCCAGGGGCTTCTGCCCGGTTTCCCTCCAGCGGATTGCCGGCTCTTGGTCCTGGAGTGTTGAAAAGGTCTCTGGCCTCGAAAACCGGAGGTAAGCGGGATCGGTGCTTCCTCCTCATGACTTCACGCGACGCGCTCTGGTCCAACATAAGCTTGTAGGCCTGTGCATCTAAAGCGGCCCGCTCTGCGGCCATCCTGGTGTCCTTAGCCGCCAGATCCGCCTTGGCCTGGGTGATCTATTCCTTTACCTTTGCAATCTCCGCGTTGTGAACGTCCTGATCCGGCGGATTAACTTCCGCCATAAGCACAGCCAACACATCAAATAGTTCTGATAGAACCTGAGCCGGCGGGCGCACAGGGCCTCCTGCCCCGGCAGCCGTCACCGCTGCTGAACCGGAGACCGTTGCCGCAGCTGTCGAAGAATGAAGCGCTGCTTGTGTTCCGGCCATGAATATTCCAACCCGGTTGGGCAGATCAGAGGGGTCCGACATACTATCGCCATCGGAACAACTCCCAATCCGGCCATCTTGTAGCTGATAAAGAGATTCGGTTTCTCCGGTTGAAGATTCGTCACCGGAACAAACGACGGTCGCACTGTGAAATTCCGATCCGTCCTCATAACTTCCTCCATGGATGACTCCCACGAAGGCACGCTTCATGGCCGGTTTAACCCGGGCGGATCGCGCACGCTGAGCCGTCTTGACGAGGTCGGTGCAGATGTCTGGCTCAGGGACCGGCTCACCGATCTTGCCAATGAAAACATGAATGCTACCAAAGGGGACCCGGTACCCGTACTCAACTGAGCCGGCCTCGGGGCCCCAGCCTGCGTCGTCGATGTAGAGCTTACCGCGATGACTCTTAGTCATCCGGCCTACAGCGTAGCCCTCGATTCCTTCAAAGCGGCCCTCCAAGAACCGGAAACCCTTGTGCGCCAGCCCCACGGTGGGCGCCAACTGTCGTGGTTTTGTCACGGCAGATGTCCTAGAGAAAGGACTTAGTCGTGGAGCCATCGCGACGGGTTAGCTTGAAGGGGTTAAGGCGGACACAAGGACGCAAGAGAGTTTATACTAGTTCGGCCCCTTCGATGAAGGTAAAAGCCTATGTCTAGTTGTTATGGAATTGATGGGGTTTCGATGACTAGGGAGCAAACAAGCTTCACCTATGCCTCGAGTTGTTGTCTGTTATCCTTGAACCGCCGCCAGGTCGTCCCCTTATATACACGGGTGACTCCCGTCGGCTTACGGAGTCCCAATACCGGCTCATAGATGTGTCCGGTTTGGTCTCTACTTATTCCTAACTTACAATACAGGTTAACTACTAACGCCGGTTTACGGCTATAGGCCTTGAAGTGACCATGGGCCTTGAACCCTCCTCTGTCTTCTTGGGCTTTAACATACTTAACTACTGACGAAGTTAACCCGACCCAGATAGGCTGGTTTACGCCCAGTAGTAATATCCCCAACAGCTGGGCATCTGCAGACACACGCAGGGGCGTGTGTGCGCTGTAGTGCGGCAGCGCGGCTGCGTCTAGGGGCATGCTCGCGGTGTGGGGCGCGGCTGCAAGGTGGTCAGGGTGTGGCCGGCCAAGCTCGGGGCTATGGCCTCGGCCATGGATGGCGTAGGTGAGCCAGGCGAACGGGTCAAGCATGAGACAGGGTTGCGTGTGCGTGGTACAGGAGGGTGTTGGCCGAGTCCAGCCATGGCAGCCCGCTAGTGGACGACCGCGATGGTGGTTACTCTCTGTTCACGGCGGGTAAGTATGGGCAGCACGGCGGCGTATTGCTCACGTTCATTGCCACGTCAGCATCATTATCCCCAGTCAACAATGTTTAGTCAAAACCACCTGTAATCCTTCCAAAAACCACTCAAAGGGCTAATTGATCTGGTATTGAAGAGTTGAGGGGGTGGTTTAACCGGTTTTAGACTTTGGGGGGAATTTGATCCAACTAAAGAGATTTGAGGGGGAAAAGTATACTTTCTTCTTTAGGAAAAAATCTTAGTCCCCTGGCTTTTTTCTAGGGGAAACCAGACACTTTATTGATCTATGAAAGAGTTCAGAGGTATACAAGATGAATCATGAGGGGATAACAGCCACAGGTGGCGCCCCTGATCAAGTGAAAGAGAGCTGGCAAGGCAAAGCGCCTCACTGGTTGCTGATCTACGTTCAGAAATAAAGCTACAACTATCAAAAATAGAGCTTGTGAGAGAAATTTCTTTGATCACCGACAGGTAAACTCCACCCGTCCCTCCATGGATATCTGATATCAATCATTTGCAGTCCGAAGTCACCACCACCTTCTGCACCAGCAAGTCTTGAGCCAAGGCCAACGCTTCCCGGCACGCTACTGCTTCCAGAATATTTAGATCAACATTCCCGGAGATGACCAGCGAGGAGGAGCCCATATAATGTCCCAGATGATCTCGGCATACTGCAACTGCCGCCCCTTTCCCTTGCTCCTGGTCGATACCCCCCTTCACCATGATCTTCATGTGACCCTCAGGCGGAGGATGCCATGCACCAATCGGGATAGCGGTTCGCCTCGTACTGGATGCCGATGCTGTTTTTGTCAAGACTTCTATACTTTTGAGCTCCTGGATAAAACGCTGAACGAAAGCAGTTGCTAGCGGGCTCTGAAAAACTTCCTCGTGAATGGCCTTCCTTCTCGCCATCCAAATCGCCCAAAGAGTCATGCTTCCATGAACTGGGCATGTGATAATGACCTTTGCATCTAAAATAGCCAGTGTTTAGCAATCGGTTCCACTATTTCCATCATAGTTTCAACCATGGTTTCATCTGCTAGGGCCCATACGCACCGTGCCATAGAGCATTCAATCAAAGAGTGTCTCCACGAGTCAATGTTACCACATAATTGGCAATTGTCCACCATACTCATGTTTTTGTGTTGCCGAACATCCTCTGTTGGCAGAGATTGCCTTGCAAGCCTCCACAAGAACGATCTGATTTTCGATGGGACTTTAGTCTGCCAGAGTGAGGACCACCCCTTCTCATCCGGAGTATGATCCGATGATGATGCTCTTCCGCTCAACAGATCTTCTCCTCTTTTCTTTGTTTCCCAAAGCATCCGATATGCTGATCTTACCGAAAAAACTCCCCACGTCTCGTACTGCCAGGACCAAAAATCTGCCATAGATCGTGTGCACAAAGGAATATTTTGAATTGCTGTCACATCGACTGGGAGGAAGAATTGAGATAAAACGTCAGCTCTCCAGGACACTGAAATTGGGTTAATTAGCTCTGCCGCCACTGTCGGTGGGTTTTGGCCTATGCAAGCTATTGGCCTCATCGCATGATCTCCCGGTATCTAGTTCTGCGACCAGATCTGTGTGGAAGTGCCATCACCAATCTTCTTAATCAAGCCCATCGACAAAGCATCCCTTCCCTCCATCAGTGATCGCCATACTTGTGATGGATGAGGCCCCAAGATGGCATTTAAAATGTCACCTTCTGGGAAGTAGATAGCTTTGAGAAGTTGAGCGCACAGTGAGTCAGGAACTGTTAAGAGCCTCCAAGCTTGATGTGCCAATAATGCTAAGTTGAATAACTCAAGGTCTTTGAAACCAAGACCCCCACATCTCTTCGGTTGTGTCATGGCCTTCCACGATACCCAATGGGGTTTCCGCTGCCCTTCCTTGCTACCCCGGAAAAATTGCCTAATGAGTTTGTTTAGATGTTCACATAAACCCCGTGGCAGTTTGAAACATGACATAGAAAAAACCGGTACCGCTTGAGCCACTGACTTGATCAAAATCTCCTTGCCTGCAGCAGAAATAGTTTTCTCAATCCAACCTTTCACTTTGCTCCAAAGTCTATCTTTTAGATATTTGAAAGCCCCTGTTTTCGATGTCCCCATGTCAGACGGCAACCCCACGTATTTCTCATTTAATGTTTCTGTATGTACACCAAGGATACCTCTTACCTCTTCCCTAACCACCTCCGGACACCCTTTACTGAAAAAAAACAGATGACTTACTATTATTGATCCTTTGCCCTGAAGCTTGACAATATGAATTCAGTAAGTTTGACACCTTTGTCGCCCTCGCACCGTTCGCCTTGAAAAACAGCAGACTATCATCAGCAAAAAAAGATGGCTAACTGGAGGCGCTGAGGGGGCCACTTGAATTCCACCAACATGCGATGACTGATCTCTAGATTTGAGGAGGCCTGATAGGCCCTCTGCTGCTAACAAGAAAAGGTAGGGTGATATTGGGTCTCCCTGTCGAATACCTCTTGTAGGTTTAAATTCCTCCAACTTTCTCCAATTGAAAAGGACTAAAAAAGACACCGATCTTACCATCCCCATTATTCTGTTAACCCACACTGGTGAAAAGCCCAGTTTGAGCATTACCGCTTCCAAATACTCCCATTCAACTCTATCATATGCCTTCATCATGTCTAATTTCAGAGCACAATGACGATGTTTCAGAGCCTTGTTTATTTTCATAAAATGCAAACATTCATATGCCATGATGATATTGTCCGTAATGAGCCTACCAGGAACAAAGGCAGATTGCTCCGGTGATATTATTTCTAGCAACATCTCCTTGAGGCGGTTAACAACGACTTTAGATGCAATCTTATAGAGAACATTACATAGACTTACGGACGAAATTGAGATAAAGATGTCGGGCTCTTCACCTTTGGTATGAGAACCAGACACGTGTTGTTGATGCACTCGGCACTCTCAACCCCTTCCACAATTCGGATAACAGTTTTAGTTACTTCCTCTCCACAAACATCCCAGTGCTTTTGAAAAAAATGGGCTGGGTACCCATCCGGACCAGGTGCTTTGGATGGAAACATTTGAAATAGAGCTCTTTTGACTTCCTCCCCCGTATAAGCTGCATATAGGGTTTCATTCATCTGTGGCGTCACTTTTGTTGGGATCGAGTCTAGCACCTCATGCATATTATGCACTCCTTCTGACATATATAATTGAGTATAAAACTGAGTTGCCATCTCTTCAAGCTCATTGATCTCTGTAACCACATCTCCATTGGCTCCTAACAAGGATTTTATGAGGTTTTTTCTTCTTCTCATCGTGGCCCTCAGATGAAAGAATCTAGTATTCTTGTCTCCTCCTACCAACCATTCCACCCTCGACCTTTGTTTCCAGAGTATTTCTTCACGATGGTATAACTCTACCAGCTGCTCTGTAATTTTCAGTTCTTGTGCACTTGGCCCCGAACGTCCAGGAACACTACGTAGAATTTCCAACTCTTGCTTCATGCGCTTGATCTCCCTTCTGACATTGCCGAATGTGTCCCGATCCCAGGATGATAGGTTCCCGGCAAGCTGTTTTAGTTTCTCCTAAAGCTCATTAACCGTCGTGCTTACTGGTTGATCCTTCCATCCAGTTTCGACAAAAGCTTTTAGCTCCGGGTGGGTTCCCCACATCAGATCATATTTGAAAGGTTTTGCCCCCTTCTTTGCCTTCAGATCCTCAGAAAACTGCAGCCATATTGGCGTGTGGTCCGAGCACGCTGCTGTCACATGCGTCACACTCGCCATTGGGAACAGGGAGCACCAACTTGGATCTGCAACAGCTCTATCCAAACGCACTCGGGTGTACGTCCCGCCCGCCACCTTTTTCTCGAACGTCCATTGTTTCCCACACAACCCAAATCTGCCAAACCGCAAACATCAAGTGCATCTCTGAATTTGTCAAGTTGGTCCTGACTTCGCTGACCGACCCCTTCATACTCAAAATGCTTGAGAACTTCGTTGAAATCACCTATAACCACCCACGGATCACCCATTGTCGCTACTAAATTACACAAGGGGGTCCATGTTTTATGCCTTTCCGGGACCTGCGCTTCACCATAAACACATGAGAGCCTCCAAGGGACCACAAGGCACAGCTCCAAAACCCTTGCATCAATATGATATTTCGAATAACTAGAAACCTCCAATTTTATTTCATCATTCCAAAAGATTACAATGCGGATCTAAAAAAAAGATTACAATGCCACCACTCCTTCCGCTACTACTTTTTTTTGAGCGAAACCTGCTAGGATTTATTGATTAACTGAAATGTTTATAGGAATGGCAACAGGATCATGAGGAAGACCTAGCCATATGTATCTCCCTTGAGTAAGAGAGACTCCAAACCTAGCAAGCCTATGAGCTTCCATATTGGAAGTTCTGTATTCGAAAGAAAAATTACAAGACTGAAACAGTCCAAAACTCTCTAAAATCTCTTTGATGATGCCTCCATCCTCTCCTCCAGCTCCAAGATGGATGTGGTTGACGATTTGCTGACAATCTGAAGCAATTTGAATATTCTGCACCCCCAGATTTTGGGCTAGGGCGATCGCTTCCCGGCAAGCAATTGCTTCCATCATCTCCGGATTAAGTAGACCATGAACTGCCAGCAGTGAGCTTCCAAGATAGGTTCCTTCCCTCGTTTTACAGACCGCAGCAGCTGATCCCATATTATGGTGAACTGACACCCCAGCATCCGCATTGATCTTGACATGACCTTCCTGTGGTGCAATCCACTTTCGCCTTGGCTGGCCCAGGATAGCGTTCTAGCTTCTGTTACCGAAGGATCCTTTAGCTGATCAAGTTGAGAGATAAATCTCATGACGAAAGCATGTGTCTCATACGGATCCTTCCGCTACTACTAACCGAGAACGATGGAGAATGAAAGCCATTTGGGACAATATGGGCCGGTCCATGATCAAAATTTCAATTCGAGCTGGTCCTTTCGAGCCAGATAAGTCCAGCCCGGTCCACAAAGTCACCAGCACCTCCTCCTCCGCAGCCCGCACGCCATCTCGCCGCCGCGGCTGAGACCTAAAGCCCTGAACCCAAACCATCTCTCGTCTCCCCTCCGCCGCCCCCCGCCCCGCCTCCCACCCATGGCGCCCAGCGGTAAGTCCAGCCCCTCCGCCGACGCCGCGGCCTCCTCCACGGCGGACCGCAAGCCGTGGCGGCGGCCGCAGATGAAGTCGAAGGCTGCGGGGAAGAAGAAGGCGGCTCAGGCGGCGCACAACAAGAAGCCAAAGTCGGGCGGGTTCGAGTCGATGGGGCTGTGCGAGGAGGTCTACCGCGGGGTGCGCCACAAGGGCTACCGCGTGCCCACGCCCATCCAGCGCAAGGCGATGCCGCTCATCCTCGCGGGGCTCGACGTCGCCGCCATGGCCCGCACGGGGTCCGGAAAGACCGCCGCCTTCCTGGTGCCCATGCTCCAGCGCCTCCGCCACCGCGACCCCGGCGCCGGCATCCGCGCCCTCATCCTCTCCCCCACCCGCGACCTCGCCACCCAGACGCTCAAGTTCACCCACCAGCTCGGCAAGTTCTCCGGTGCGTACCGCTCTCATAACCATGCCACGCTTTCCACGGTTTGAACTGTGGTTTGTGTGTGACAGGCCATCTCAGGATCCTGGTCTCTCCTTTCTATTCTAGCTAGTGGCAATTTGAGACTTTGATGTTGTATGATATCATCGCCATCCGTGCTTAGAACAGTCTATGTCACTTTGCTTCATGTATGGATGTGATAAATATGCCTAGTGTTATGGATAGCATAAGTATTTCAGTATCACTGGTTATTATTCTGCCCAAGAGTTCCATGTGTGTAAAATTTATATTACAACTGATCTTGTACTTGTCATGCATTATGTCACTATAGCCAATTGAGATATGAAACATGGTGTTTGAGTAAATTGTTAGTGGTGATTGAATCCTCATAATTGTTTGGAATAGGTTATTATACACCCCCTATTACAAGTTCACAAAATATAGTAAGTAATATACATCATAGAATATTTTTTGGGAAATGTACTTGGATAGTGAACAATTATTTCAGAATTACTACTACTTTTTGTACACAAATTTACTAGGGGTGTAGAAAGTTTGGAAAGCACCATTGTACTCCTATGCTGCTACAAAACAAGCTACAAGTGCTGATGAACTATGTAATTTTGTCTTTTCTGCAGATCTAAAAACCGGCCTAATTGTTGGTGGAGGTAGTATGGAGAGTCAGTTTGAAGTATTGGCTGATAATCCCGATATAATAATTGCAACACCTGGTAGGTTTGAGCACATCTTGTCAATGGTTGATGACTTGTCACTGCGATCGGTAGAATATGTTGTATTTGATGAAGCGGATTCCCTCTTTAGCTTGGGGTTCGCCGAGCAGTTACACAAAATTCTACACAAGTTGAGTGATACAAGGCAAACATTGCTCTTCAGTGCTACTATGCCGAAAGCCCTCGCAGAATTCGCAAAAGCTGGCTTGCGTGATCCTCAAGTCATAAGACTTGATTTGGACAAAAAGATCAGCCCTGATCTGAAGCTTGCCTTTTTCACACTGCGTCAGGAAGAGAAACTAGCTGCTTTGCTGTATTTGGTCCGGGAGCGTATCAGCTCTGAGGAGCAGACAATGATATTTGTTTCAACGAAGTATCATGTAGAGTTCTTGAATATTCTTTTCCGAGAAGAGGGCTTAGAAGCTTCCCTTTCCTATGGTGCCATGGATCAAGAAGCCCGCACTATTCACATTTCAAGATTCAGGGCAAGGAAGACCATGCTACTTATAGTGACAGATGTTGCTGCAAGGGGTCTGGATATTCCATTGCTTGATAATGTAGTGAACTGGGACTTTCCTGCTAAACCAAAGTTATTTATTCATAGAGTTGGCCGAGTAGCTCGGCAAGGTAGAACTGGTACAGCATTTACATTTGTCACTTCAGAGGACATGCCATTTTTACTGGACCTACATCTCTTTCTTTCAAAACCTCTTAGACCTGCTCCAACGGAGGAGGAACTGCTGAAAGACATGGATGGAATGAATTTAAAAATCAACCAATCTCTTGCTGATGGGGAAACGATATATGGCCGTTTTCCTCAGACAATACTTGATCTTTGCTCTGATGGAGTAAAAGAAGTCATCAGTGGATGCACAGATCTGATTGCATTGGAAAAGCCATGCGCTAATGCTTTCCGCTTGTATCTGAAGACCCGTGCTATGCCTTCAAAAGAATCTGTCAGAAGGGCAAAAGATTTGCCTCGTGAAGGTCTTCATCCAATTTTCAGAGATGTTCTTAGACCAGATGAAATTTCAGCTATTGCGTTCTCGGAGCGGCTGAAATCATTTCGGTAGGTTCTTCGTCTAGCAATCCTTTGTTTTGCTTGTATTTGCCCGCTTTGTGCAATCTAATGGTCCTTTTTCATTCTTAATGCTTGTCAGGCCAAAGCAGACTATTCTAGAGGCTGAAGGTGAAGCTGCTAGATCAAGAAGTTCTAAAGTAATGCGTTGCTGCATCTTATTTTCTTAGTTCTGAGAAATTTCAGTATCATATTAAGTTATTCTCCTACGTCTGCAACATGCAGCTAGTATACTAGTAGCTCTGATCTGAATACTTGATTACTGCTTAAGCTAACTTGTAAGCGCATGGAAAATGGAGCTTCTAATTGCACATGCCCTTTGTGGCAGAGTTTCTTACTGGTTCTACATTGCAGAAACATGTAGGGTATTTTTGAGGGAAAGCAATAGCTTTAATTACTTAACAGTTGGGCAACGGGCTTCTGATTTTAGCCAGTTCATGTGCTACAGTATTCGCCGCACGCCGACAAGCCCACACCTCACATTTAGAGAACCACATCTTCATTGTTCATTCGCTACAGTATTCGCCGCACGCCAACAAGCCCACACCTCGCATTTAGAGAACCACATCTTCATCTGAAATTTGATGCCCTCTTCAACAACAGCATTTGCAGAAGAGTGAACCGTTCGACATCCAGCGCCACTGCTAGGAGTTGAGTGTTTCAAAAACAACACATAGTGTTCCTAAGTCAGCTGCGGCAGGGACTGCCTCAGCAATCAGAACATTTTTTTTATTTGGGTGGGGGCATAGAAGAGGAGAACAAATGTAAGGAATGAGATTAAATCTCTATATGTCGATTCCTAACTGAATTATTTGGGACTCTGAAGTGACATGAATCCTTTTACTCACTAATAATAGTGGCCAAATACAAATTGGTGTATTACCAAACAACATGCAGTTAGTAACTTAGTATACTGATAACTCTGATCTGATTACTTGACTAATTCTGGAACCAACTTTTCATATGATTTTTAGGCATTCCAGATGTGGTTCAGGCAAACCGTACATATATTTACATATCACCGTATCTTTTTTAAAACTAACACGACCATCTTTTCTTCCTTCTAGGGTAGCAATCAATGGCTAGATGTGATGAAGAAGAAAAGAGAAGTCCATGAGGGAATCATAAATTTGGTGCATGAACAGTCTGGTGATCTGGCAACAAAGGTAATTATTACTCTGAAGTAATACCTTTGTTTGTTCTCAACTTCTCATTTAAGCATAGCAAGTTGCAAACCACCACATAGATATGTAAGTGCTGACATAATAATCACTTGATACAATGTACCTTGAAATACTACATATGACAATGTTTACTGGGTTAAGGTGTAGTATTAGCCTAACCATTATACTACTTTGGTGTGCCTTATCATCTGTATGGAAAATTAACCCTAAAAAGATTGGTTATTCCAGCAAAGATGCCTGGAACAAACTAAAGTGGAGAATTCATTTCTTGCATAGCTGATTAGCAATAATATATTGCACTGGCCTCGAAGGTCAATACTTTTCATGACTGTTGTCTTTGTGACTCAAAAATGGCCTCATAAGCACTTGTTACGTGTCTTTGATTTGTTTAAAACTGCAGCACATTCATGTTCCGTGTTCTGAAATTTGCAGATGGTGGTCTTGGTTGTGATTTTCTTTAGTTGTTTGGTCTCCAATATTTACTTCTATTGAATGCTCTGAATAATTTGGCCTTGCTAATTTAGATGAAACACACAGTGGATGCATCAATCATGCCAGATCCATTTGAAGCGAATTCGTTTGTTTGCTCCGTAATTTTTTTTTTTGTAGGTTGATAGTTTCGTTTATGGCCAGTACTTGTTCTGGTATCCACTACACACCAGTTCTGTGTATATGGCCTATTCTGCGTGTTTTATGAACAGTTTCCACTTATCCCTTCGAAAGTTATAGATTAATGGACAGCATAACACTCTAATGTTAATAAGCCTACCTTTATTCGTTCTTCTGCGAGTGCCACACTGAATATGGTACTTTGTTCTTATGCTTTGTACAGTGATTTATGGCTATATTTTATGCAGGAAGAAGATACAGAAAACATTTCTAATTGGGAGAAAAAAGGTCTACATTTCTTTTCCTTCCTGTGAGCTGTAGTGTAGTGAGATTAATACCTGTCATTGCTGTTTCAATGTCAAAGTGCATCTTGAGCTCTGTAACACTATTCCTAGAAAAAGTTCATCCCCTCTTATTATGGTGATTATAATATTTTTGTTATCTATCAATTTCAGAAGTTTGTGGTAAGAAGCGGAAGTCACAAAGCTTTAGAGATGAGGATCACTACATAAGTTCAGTGCCTCAAAACCAAGTATGCAGCTTAAATAGAAATATCCTTAATTTTTACTGCACTAGCATTTCTGCATAATTTTGATTTCACTATTCCTTTCCCCCTTCAGCATTCAGAAGCTGGGTTGTCAGTAAAGGGAAATGAAGGATTTGTTCAAGATAGGTATGCTGTGCACGTTTCCTGATATACAATTGACTCTTTGTTTGATGTGGAAGTGAGCCACTATCAATAGCCATAGGAAATGATCAGTATATCTGATACTGGGAGATGTACTAGTGTAGGGAGAAGTATGGTGAGAAAACCTGGTTTTCAGTTCCCGGTCAATTTCTGTTTGCTATTCTTCTTTACCTTTTTGTCTTTTATAATCATAAACATCAAGATTTCATAAAATTAGCTTGAGATCACATCACATCATCCTGTGCATATGGAACTTACCAGTTTAGCCAGCAGGACAGATAACCGGCGGCTTACCACAGGTCATATCGTCCCTGGTTTTAACTACAAAGTTGCATCATCATGTTGAATGTGCTTACTTTTTGTTGAATGTCCATTAACACTTGTGTTTTTCGTGTTATTCTTGCCCGCTCTCCAGCATTAATAGTGTGGTCATGATTCAGCCGAAAGTACAACAAAACTAACTGTTATTTAAAAATCTGACACTGAGTAGGGCTGCCGTTCAGTTCTAAGAAATTTTGGCCCATGCTTCCATTGAAAAATAATTTGGCGTATCCAAATTTGCTCTCATTATTCAAGAAATAGGTCTGCAGTTTCAACACCATGCCACTTTGAATAAAGCTTCCATTGCAAATTAATTTAGCGTATCCAAATTTGCTCTCATTATTCATGAAATAGGTCTGCAGTTTCAACACCATGCTACTTTGAAAGTTTCAATAAAGCTTAATGATGTGTGCAGATTGGATGCTGCTGTCCTTGATTTAGTCGATGATGAAACTTCTGGAATGCAAGCCCAGAAAACTCGATATCACTGGATGAAGGTATAACTTTTCCTAGCAACATATCGATCTGCAATATGCAAATTCACGTTTGGTCATGCTAATCCTTACTTTATTATTGCAGAACAAGTTTGTCAAGTTGAATAATGGGGATCGTGTCACTTCTACAGGAAAGGTACATCTTCTGGATACAGTTTCATCATATACCATGTTTACAGTGCTACTGTGCTAGATGTGTATAAACTGTGATCGCTAATTTAATTTCATAATTTAGATGTGAGCAGCTAATCCTTTTCCGTTCTAGTTTGACAGCTTAAAATATGTGCCTGTCCAGTTGTTAATATCTTGGAAGTTCGGTGCTGTTTGTCTGTGTTCAATTTTTCTGTAACAAACTATTGGAGGAAGTGGTATTTGCACTTCCAAAAATATATGTTCTGATGCCAGGATTGGTTTTGTAATGGTCTAATGTGAACAATCTGGAATTGAATTATTATGGTAAAACATGTAAATCTCCAACAAGAGGGTATTATTTCAATGCTGAAGAATATGATTTGAAATTTTAATACATCCTTGTACTGTGAAAAATAGAACTATATGATTGTTATACATGGCTCCTATCTAAATGGTATAACTTGTTGAGTATGAGTACTTAAAGTTTTCATTGGACATAATACATATTTCTTTCAGCTTATAGTTGATAATAACAGGAATATCATTTCCCAAAGTGTAACATTTACGCCAAAACAATATATTGAGGAATTTTGATATATTAGTCATGTGTTGGACATAGAAGGTCTATTTCAGATGTGCAATACTGCATATCTTCTTAGCATATACCGTGTACCTAAGTTGCACCGATACGGACGTAAATACTCCCTCCGTCCCATAATGTAAGACGTATTTTGACACTACACTAGTGTCAAAAAACGTCTTACATTATGAGACGGAGGGAGTACATAATTTTAGGAAAGCGCCAATACATGTACTATTAAAAAAAAATCAATAGTGTGTGTAGCTGCTAGGATCAGCAGATTACCCGCTGGCCAGCAACAGCCAATAACAAACATGTATCCGTGTTTTTGAGGTGTGTACGAAGACTTTATAATATGGTGCTCTATTGTTTACCTACCTAGATTATTTCTGTAGACATGTCTTACCTAATCGTCTAGACGAGCAGTTGACGTAATTTTAAAACTTCTGATTACTGTTATTGTGATTCAGATTAAAACAGAAAGCAGTGCAAAGTTAAAGGCGAGTAAAGATATCTATAAGAAATGGCAGCAGAAGTCACATAGAGCAATCAGTTCTGGTGGAAAAGATGGTGCAGAAGGAGGCTCATCTACACCAGGTAACCACCTTTTATTTGTCCTCTTGTGTCACATGTGATTGTCTTTTTTTTTGCTGTAAATTTTATACGAAGTCCATTATAGTTCATCAATCTGGTCATTTTATTTCCTGCAAAGCTGTTTTTAGCTAACTTTTGTTCTTGTTGGGTCTATCATCTTCAATAAAGCTTTATATAAGCATCCAATCAGTCGAATTTTGTTTTAGCTTTCATATTCATCCACAATTGTTTTCTGAAAAATACATGTATGGTAAGCATGTCCCAGCTTTACGGTTTGTCATTCTAACACCTTTTTATTTTGTCAAAAAGAATTCATTGAAGCTGTGCTTGCATTCACATATTCAGTCAGTTAAATATCACCCAAGGGAGGCTTATCTTATTTAACAGATTGATGATTCTCATCCTTGATCTGGTTTCTCTTTGTATTTGTACTCGAAGCAAATTACACTGGAGCTTTGTAAGTTGTGTGCTTTTCCACTTAGCTTGCCAAACTTGCAAAATTACATTTTGGGTCGCCTGAATTGTGTTCATTTGCGTTGCAACTATTGGATAATGAAGTAGCTTGGCGGTAGACAAAATAAAGATAGCCCAGCATGTTAGTTTGGTTCCTTTTCTTCTCCCTTTCATCTCTCCACCTTTCCCCATCTTCTTCCATGTTCATCCCCTCTCTCTCCAGGTCAGACCGTAGTTACCAGATTCACTAAACCACACTCTGAACACCGATCTAGATTCACGAATCAGAGAGGTATACCCCCTTAGCGGACCTGATTCGGGTGAGGTAGCGAATTGGGAATCATGAATAGAATGAATCAATCAAGTAGCTATGGGTGAGGCAGTCATATACCCCCTATTGCCACCATGCGCCATACATGTCATGAAATGTTTGGACGTGCGTTATTTGAGGTGTAGTGAAAACCTGAGTATAGTTAAAGCAACTCTGGTGACAAAATGCTGACCAGATTTCACTGCAACGGGATAAGCCTTGACACCATATGCTCACTGGTTGCTTATTGTCTTGTATGTTTGCATCCACTTGAAATCTCTTTCTTGTCATATTCTCGCTACAGTTGTGTTGATAGTTTGGCTTGTTTAAACTGTTAATTCCGTAACTTGGATATCATTACTGTCATATGTAACACGGCCTTATGCTATGACCTTTTCCAGCTGGCTATCAAAGAGGAAACAGAAGATACCCTGCAGCCGGTCGCGGACGTTCGTCTATACCAAATGCTGATGTGCCATCGGAGATAAGAAATCCCCAACAGATGCGGAAGGGCAGGCAGGAAAAGGCGATGCAAAATCTGCGCAGGAATGAGAGATCTGCAAAAGACGGTAAATCTCCCGGGAAGTTCCAGAAAAACAGGAGGCCTAATGGATCTGGAAGAGATGATAAATTCCAAGACAGTAGAGCCCAGAAGAGCCGAAGACCAGACGGGAAAGGGAAAGGGGGCGGAAAAGGGAACGCCAAAGGGTTTGGTAAAGGTAAAGGAAAAGGAAAAGGCAACCCCAAAGGGAGGGGTACCAGGTGAATGTCTGGCTACAAGAAAGAAATATTGTTGTAGAGCCATCAGGAAAGAAGCACGCTACTCTGATATTGGGGTGCTTGTTACTTGCCCTAGACCGTGTCCCTGGTTTTATTCATTTTCGTTTCAGTTCTACTGTGATAGCCGGGGAAATAACCATGATTTTGCCAGATATATGTAACCGTGTTTGTTGTGACGAGAAGTAACCATGGGCTCAATTTGACACTATTCCGCTTTGCCTGTGAGATTTTGGTAAGCACAATAGAGAAACTACTGATAATGATTTTTAGCCATGAAGGCATGGCACGCCCCCATACCATATTTCCTTCTGCGACATGTTTACTGTATGTTATCTTCTATATTTCATGGGCAAGTTACTTTGTGTCAAAATATATTGCAGCACAAACTGACTTGCATTGTCAACGGTGAACACGCTACTGTACTGAAAATTGTGTCGTTGCAGCCATGTAAGTGCATCTGGTGCTAATCATCATTGCGCCATGAACATGAAGTTAGTTTGTTGTCTGGTTATTGAGCGAACTAAGTTTCTCAAGGGGTAGCTTGTTTTTTGGAGGGTCAGTGAGCGAATTCAGTTTCTTGAGGGGTGGTTTGTTTTTTTGAGGGTCAATGAGCGAATTCAGTTTCATGAGGAGTCGTTTGTTTTTTGGAGGGTCAGTGAATGAATTAAGTTTCTTGAGGGGTCGTTTAGTAAAAAATAATGCCATTTTCCTGTGATCTCAACCTATACAATAGCAATGCGCCATTTGGCCAGACATACAATTGAACGAATATACTGCAGAGATGACATCTCAAATCGCCACTTGAAAAATGAGACTGGATCAAATTGCTACTTAAGATGTCGTATGCAAAGAAATTCCCTTTCTTTTTCATGTACACCATGCAACCACACAAGTTTTCCAAATATGGAAAATGCAAACCCAACTCGACACATTTTTTTTTGAGGGGGTACTCGAGGGGGTACTCCAACACAATTGGAAGTTTTTTTTTTTTGAGAAAAAACTGGATAGACCGAACAATCTCATGTACGGGCCGGATGGGCCGAGCTGTTGGACCGTTCAAGATTTGCGGGTCAGCCCGCTTTAGCAAAGGACTCGCATAGTTTCCGGTCCTAAAAAAAATGTTTCCAGCGTCCCTGGAGCAAATCCACCCCCTCCCCCAAACCCACACCTCATCGTTGCCACCACCATTGCCGACGTCCGAGAACCCGCCCTCTCGAGGTGCAGCCGCCCGCTGATAGCACCGCTCTCTCCGCCGCCATCATTTGTGCAAGTAAGCTCTCGTCTCTCGTCCCATCCCTACCGAAGGAAATATGCCCTAGAGGCAATAATAAAGTTGTTATTTATATTTCCTTATATCATGATAAATGTTTATTATTCATACTAGAATTGTATTAACCGCAAACTTAGTACATGTGTGAATACATAGACAAACAGAGTGTCACTAGTATGCCTCTACTTGACTAGTTCGTTGATCAAAGATGGTTAAGTTTCCTAGCCATGGACAAAGGGTTGTCATTTGATAAACGAGATCACATCATTAGAGAATGATGTGATTGACTTGACCCATCCGTTAGCTTAGCACGATGATCGTTTAGTTTACTGATATTGCTTTCTTCATAACTTATACATGTTCCTATGACTATGAGATCATGCAACTCCCGAATACCGGAGGAACACTTAGTGTGCTATCAAACGTCACAACGTAACTGGGTGACTATAAAGATGTTCTACAGGTGTCTCCGATGGTGTTTGTTGAGTTGGCATAGATCGAGATTACGATTTGTCACTCTGAGTATCGGAGAGGTATCTCTGGGCCCTCTCGGTAATGTACATCACTATAAACCTTGCAAGCAATGTAACTAATGAGTTAGTTACGGGATGTAGCATTACAGAACAAGTAAAGAGACTTGCCGGAAACGAGATTGAAGTAGATATGATGATACCGACGATCGAATCTCGGGCAAGTAACATACCGATGACAAAGGGAACAATGTATGTTGTTGTGCGGTTTGACCGATAAAGATCTTCGTAGAATATGTAGGAACCAATATGAGCATCCAGGTTCCGCTATTGGTTATTGACCGGAGATGAGTCTCGGTCATGTCTACATAGTTATCGAACCCGTAGGGTCCGCACGCTTAACGTTCGGTGACGATCGGTATTATGAGTTTATGTGTTTTGATGTACCGAAGGTAGTTCAGAGTCCCGGATATGATCACGGACATGACGAGGAGTCTCGAAATGGTCGAGACATAAAGATCGATAAATTGGAAGCCTATGTGTGGACATCGGAATGGTTCCGGATGAGTTCAGGCATTTTCCGGAGTACCGGGAGGTTATCGGAACCCCCCGGGAAGTATATGGGCCTTATTGGGCCTTAGTGGAATAGAGGAGAGGAAGGGAAAAGGTGGGAGGCACACCCCCTAGCCCAATCCGAATTGGGTGGGGGCCGCCCGCCCCCCTTTCCTTTCCCCTCTCCCCCTTCCTTCTCTCCTACTCCTACTACTTGGAAGGGGGGAATCCTACTCCCGGTGGGAGTAGGACTCCCCTAGGGCGCGCCATAGAGGGTCGGCCCTCCCCCCTCCTCCACTCCTTTATATACGAGGGAGGAGGGCACCCCATAGACACACAAGTTGATCATTGTCTTAATCGTGTGCGGTGCCCCTTCCACCATAATCCACCTCGGTCATATTGTAGCGGTGCTTAGGCGAAGCCCTGCTCCGGTAGCTTCATCATCACCGTTATCACGCCGTCGTGCTGAAGAAACTCTCCTTCGACACTCAGCTGGATCTAGAGTTCATGGGACGTCATCGAGCTGAACGTGTGCAGATCGCGGAGGTGCTATACTATCGGTGCTAGGATCGGTCGGATCGTGGAGCTGTTTTTTAGCCAGTCGTCGCTGTCTTTTTTAAGCTAGCGCCATGAGAAAAAGTGCTTCGATGCATGTTGGCTAGCGACGTGAGAGGAGCAGGAGAGCTAGTGCTACTAGGCCGTGGCCCGTCAAGCTAGTGATGGCGAGCAAGGGCGGGCCCAGGAATTGAAGACTGTGTATTCAAATTTTGAATTTCTTTTGGGAAGCCTATAGTGCTCCTTCTGGCGCGTATAACAGATTATAATAGTATATTGTACTAGTTCTAAACTATATAAAAGATATTGCATAATATATTATATTCATCAAAGTTGATCATAACTTGACATTGTTCAACATATAGAAGTAGACATTGTTCAACATATCGTACAAAAATCTAAGATATATAGAGGATAAAAAATAGAAAATGATAAGAAACTTTACAAATTACAAGGGTACCACTATTCTTTATATATAATGTTCAATGTAGTAAATTCAAAATTTATAAACATTCTCAAATTACAAATGTAAATGGAAAATTGCAAATTCTCATGTCAAATATTTCACAATCGAATGCAAACAAGTTCTAATTGCACTATAGTTAAATAGGCAGACAAGTGTTCAAACTAACTTACTTTTGTCTGTATGTACTGCAGTGCAGCCAACTTAATTAACATCACGAGAAGAAAACTGTGCTCCTGCCTGCAGCGATGGATGCATTCAACTGGACTAAGAAAAAAGAATTGGCATGAGAGGAGACGTCCCAATTTCAGAAGTGAAGGATTAATATATCCTATTAGCAATTATACCTGAATCTGTGGGTTGTGGCTTTGAAACTGAACCATGTGAAAGGATCGATATGGTTGACTAGAGGGGGGGTGGGGGTGAATAGGCAACTACCAATTTTTAGATTTTCTTTACCAAATTAAACTTTGCATCAAAGTAGGTTGTCTAGATGTGCAACTAGGTGAGCAACCTATATGGTGCAATAACAACAAGCATACAAGCAAGCAAGGGTAGAAACACTAAAGAGCTTGCACAAGTAAAGGTAAGAGATAACCAAGAGTGGATCCGGTGAAGACGAGGATGTGTTACCGAAGTTCCTTCCTTTTGAGGGGAAGTACGTCTCCGTTGGAGCGGTGTGGAGGCACAATGCTCCTCAAGAAGCCACTAGGGCCACCGTATTCTCCTCACGCCCTCACACAATGCGAGATGCCGTGATTCCACTATTGGTGCCCTTGAAGGCGGCGACCGAACCTTTACAAACAAGGTTGGGGCAATCTCCACAACTTAATCGGAGGCTCCCAACAAGACCACGAAGCTTCACCACAATGGAATATGGATCCGAGGTGACCTCAACCGTCTAGGGTGCTCAAACACCCAAGAGTAACAAGATCCGCTAGGGATGAGTGGGCAATCGAAAATCCCTTGGTGGAAGTGTAGATCGGAGCCTTCTCAACCACTCCCGAGCAAATCAACAAGTTTGATTGGCTAGAGAGATAGATCGGGTGAAAATGAAGCTTGGAATATTTAATGGAGCTTGAGCAATAAATGGAGCTTGGGGGAGGAAGAGGTGGGTGAGAAGGAAGAAGGGGACTCCTTTTTATAGTGGGTGCAACAATCCCGTTGCCCCCCACCAACCAGCCCTGCACAGGGCGGTACTACCGCTGAGAGGGGGCGGTACTACCGCCAGGACAACGGTACTGCCGCGCCAGCCAGCGGTACTGCCGCGCTGAGGAGACTAGTAGGGAACGGACCCAAATGCGGTACTACCGTGGTGGTAGGGCGGTACTACCGCTCCTGGAACGGTACTACCGCCACTACAACCATGACTAGTGCCATAAAACCCAACACGAGAAAAAGACCTCTCGAATCAAGGCGGTAGGAACCAGACTGCCCAGTGGTACTACGGCAGTGGGGTCAAGGGCGGTAGTACCGCTGCGGAGCGGTACTGCCGCTTGTGACCCTTCGGTCGTAGTACCGCAGGCAGTGCGGTACTACCGCTGGGGCGCGCGCGAGAGAGAAGAAATCTCTCAAAGAAGCTGAGGACAAGGCGGAGGTGCCAGGCCCCCAGCGGTACTACTACTGTGGAGCCACGGGCGGTACTACCGCTGCGGAGCGGTACTGCCGCTTGTGGCTTCTCAGCGGTACTACCGCTGGGTGCACGGTACTACCGCTTTGACCCAGACAGGACAAAGAAGAGAGAGGAGAGATCTCTTCAATGGAAAGGAAATGCTCGGAGGGTGAGAAGCTGATGTGTACGTGATGATTCCACCCATGCAAAACCCCAGCGGACCCCCTCTTGATAGTACGGTGCCCTCTACGCAACTAGTCCACCGAGAAAGAAACGAAAGAGCTACACCGTCTTGAAATACACTCCGAGGGGAAGAAGGCGTCTCGTGCCAGGGGAGAATCTGTGGATAATTCAAAGCACAAGATTAGTCCGCAAACATGTTGTCATTAATCACCAAAACTACCTTGAGAGAGATATGTCGTAACAATCTTCCCCTTTTTGGTGGATTGATGACAACTAGCGATTTGCGCAAGGAAAAGAAATGAAACGAAGAAAACTAAGAACTACAAAATATAAACGGGCTCCCCCAGAATGTGTGCACCTAGAGATGGCACGACACACACATTCGGATCAACACTCCCCCTATATTTTATAGTACAACAATACTAAGCACAGAAAAGTGAATAAACAGGACAAGCATGCATCTCACAATAAACTACAGTACTCTGAAAAGACATAAGTAATAAGGTAGCGATAGGGAGCATATGTCTTACACCATATGACTAGAACTTAGGTCTCACACCAAACCAAACCAAAGAAGGAACACACAAGAAAACACAAGACGACTCAAAGCATGACACAAGAAGCAAATCCCTACACTCTCTCCCCCTTTGGCAGCAAGACACCAAAAAGGGCATAGAGTGACACTACGACTCCAGGTGATGGGAGGAGGAAGATCTCGAACATCACATCTCTGCATCTTCATCGTGGGTCGAAAACTGCTCGGCATCGGAGTCGGTCCAGTGGCAATTCTGATGAATCCAGTCCTCCTCTTCAGTGATCTGACCCTCAGACCCACTGGCAACTATTGCTCCCATCTGACGCATGAGCTCCTTGTGGCGCGTCCTGGCATGCTTCTCCGCCACATGAGTCATGTACTGACCATGGGACTCCATGCAGAAAAGCTTCTTCATCTGGCACTTAAGCTTCTGTGCCCACGACGGTTCTGCACTAGAGGGGCCAAAGTCCTCCTCATGAGGATCAGTAGCAGCCTCACCCTCGGTCCCCATGGCAGCAGCAGCAGCAGACGGGCCCCCTGTAGCAGCAGTAGCAGATGGACCCCCTGTGTGAGGTGCTGTCCAGTTGTCCTTCTTCCTCAGACGCTTGATCTCATGAGAAACCAAGTCTCCAGTCTCTAGCAGCACTCTGGGATAAGTCTGTGCCCAGGCCCTCTCAATGAGCCTCATGATGAATGGACCATAGATAGGACACTTGCGCTCAGACACGGCAGATAGAAGTTTAGACCACATGACATGAGAGATATCCAGGCTCTCTCCAGTGCTTGCTTCCTTCTCATGCTGACAGAAAAGGAGCATGTCCACGAGGTAAGAGTGGACCATATCCAGATTCCCGATCCGAGGGAAGAGAGTCTCACGGAATATGCGATGAAGAATGTCCAGATACGGAGATAGCTCATAGGTCTTCTTCTCAGTTACTGGGTGAACCTTCACAGTGAGTAGGGCCAAAGGGCTTGCTTGTGGGTGGATGTAGCATTGCGGTGAGGACGGAAACCGACAGGAGTCTCAAGCCCGTTATCCACCACATCAAGTAACTCCATGAAAGCCTTCCACTTGACAGACAGCAGCTTGCCATTGGTCATCCATGTCAGAGTCCTGTCGACATCCGTCCCAAGATGGACGGTGGCATAGAATTGAGCCACCAAATCCGCATCGAAATCCTTGTTGAATTGCATGATCCTGAGAATGTTCAGCTGAGTGCACATCTGAAGAGCTTCGCCAAAGTACTCCGGGTCCTTCTCCATAGCATCAGTGTCAATGGAGCGAACATCAACAAAAAGATTCTTCTTGGCCTTGATAACATCAAAGTAGATGGCAAACTGAAAACGGTTCCAGAACGGGCGGTTGACCAAAGTGGGTTCTTGGTCCACCGCATAGGGGTTGCGGCGACGCTTCTCCCAAAACTCCTTGTTGGTCATCTCAGTCACAGTCTTCCCTTTTGGCTTGTTGGCGGCTTGATTCGATTGCTGAGGAGGTGGAGGAACACTTGCAGATGCACTTGCTGGAGGCGGTTGGGTGCTCGAGGAACCACCGGCTGGCTCTGAGGTGCGGTAGCGTTTTGATGTGGCACGCCCGGGGTTGATACGGCGACCTTGCTGCTCGGAACGGTCATCACCTGGAGCCAAACACAAGAACAAGCGAAACAACCAGAAAGAACGAGCATAAGCCAACAAACTCAACAAAAAGATCAAGGTAAGGCATGAAAATGATGGAAATTGGCATTCAGCGGTAGTACCGTGACCTACCCGCGGTAGTACCGTGACCTACCCGCGGTAGTACCGCCCCAAGCGGTAGTACCGCCCTAAAGGGAGCGGTAGTACCGCTCTAGGTCAAGTGGTAATACCGCTCCAAGAGGAGCGGTAGTACCGCTTGAGGCGGAGAAACAGCAGTTTCATATAGCACGAGGCGGTGAAACAGCGGGTTCTTACTACCGCAGTCAGATCCGGCACTACCGGCCTACCAAATTCAAAAATAATCCTACCAAACTCTAATCGAGATAGTCTAGTTGCCTTCTCCAACCAACTCAAGCCTAGATTTAGCCAAAAATCTAGAGATGCAACCACCATTGCCCCTAAGAAACAAGAACTGAAAAAGAGACAAAACGAAAGAAAGAACGGGGGCAATACCGGCATCCATGGCAAGAGGACGAGGTGGGGATCGACTCCACCAAAGGAAATGGAGAGGGACGCCCCGGAGACGGAGATCCGCCGGAGCCCTCCCGCGGCGAGAGGAGGCTGGAGAGAGGAAGAGAAAGAGGGGCAAAGTGAATGGGTATGGGGGAGAAGAAACCTCCCCTGCCCCGACTTAACCCCCTGGTCCCGTCCCTCAGCGGTAGTACCGCGCTGGGGGGCGGTAGTACCGCGCACCACCAGCGGTAGTACCGCCCAGCACGCCACGGCAACTAAACAGGCACGGCTTAAGCTCGACGAAACGACAAAAACGGCAAGAGAAAAAACACATCAGCAAACGACCAAGACACACCTCTTCAAAAGAGGGCGGTGGCCGAGGCCACCTATGTTTGAGTCAAAAGGTATGGCACCGCGAAGATTTTAACCTTGGGCCCATGACCAAAACTCGTCTTTTAAGCACAAGTGCCATCAACAATGGCTAAAGTGAAAGACTTGATCAATTTATGCATAATGGGGGGAGGGAGAGTTCATTGAGAGAACAACACTCCCCCTATGTCCATGCCTACACCTAAACTAGACAACAAATTGAGCATGGTAGGGTGTGCACGGGTTCAAGCCACATTGCTCGAATCAATGATATTTAGCTCATGCCTTAACTCATGAAATCTTGCTTCATCCAAGGGCTTCGTGAAAATATCTGCAAGGTTGTCATGAGTGTTGACATAGTTGAGCTCGATCTCTCCTCGCCTAATGTGATCCCATATGAAGTGATACCGAATCTCAATATGCTTCGTCTTGAAGTGTTGCACTGGGTTGAGAGAAATCTTGATGGCACTTTCATTGTCACACCAAAGAGGCACTTTGTCACAAGTGACACCGTAATCCTTTAAAGTTTTCCTCATCCATAGAAGTTGTGCACAACAACTACCGGCGGCAACATACTCCGCCTCAGTGGACGAGAGAGACACACAACTTTGCTTTTTGAAAGACCAACTTACCAAAGAGCAACCAAGGAATTGGCACCCTCCGGAAGTGGACTTCCTATCCACTTTGTCTCCCGTCCAATCGGAATCCGAGTACCCTACAAGCTTGAAGTTTGATCCTCTTGGGTACCATAAGCCAAAGTTTGGGGTATGAGCCAAATATCGAAAGATTCGTTTGACCGCCACAAAGTGACTTTCCTTAGGTGCGGCTTGAAACCGTGCACAAATTCCCACACTCAACATGATGTCCGGTCTAGATGCACAAAGGTAAAGCAAGGATCCAATCATGGAACGATATACCTTTTGATCCACCACTTTACCATTGGGATCTAAGTCAAGTTGGCACTTGGTGGGCATTGGAGTGGAGGCCGGCTTGACGTCACTTAGCTTGAATCTCTTGAGCATGTCTTGAGTGTATTTGGATTGATTGATGAAGATTCCTTCTCTTCTTTGCTTCACTTCAAACCCTAGAAAGAAATTCAACTCTCCCATGGAGGACATCTCGAACTTTGAGGTCATGAGAGCGGCAAATTCCTCATTGAAAGCTTTGTTAGGAGAACCAAAGATAATATCATCAACATATAATTGGCACACAAACAACTCCCCTTTGACCTTCTTAGTAAAAAGAGTGGGGTCGATTAGCCCAACTTCAAAACCACGGTCTTGTAACAACTCGGTAAGGTGGTCATACCATGCACGTGGGGCTTGTTTAAGGCCATAGAGTGCCTTATCGAGTTGATACACATGATCGGGAAAGTAGGGATCCTCGAACCCGGGGGGTTGCTTGACGTAAACCAATTCATTAATGGGACCATTAAGAAAAGCACTCTTCACATCCATTTGTTGTAACTTAAAGTTATGATGAGAAGCATATGCAATCAACATGCGAATGGATTCAAGACGAGCAACGGGAGCAAAGGTTTCACCGTAGTCGATACCATCGACTTGGGAGTAGCCTTGTGCTACCAAACGAGCCTTGTTGCGAATGATAATCCCATGGGCATCTTGCTTGTTCTTGAATATCCACTTGGTTCCAATGACATTGTGGTTCCCCGTTGGCCTTGGCACCAATCTCCACACTTTGTTGCGCTCGAAGTTGTTGAGTTCTTCGTGCATGGCATTGAGCCAATCCGGATCTTCTAGCGCCTCATAGACCTTGTGGGGTTCCACACAAGAGACAAACGCGTGATGCTCACAATAATTTGCTAATTGTCTACGAGTGCTTACCCCCTTTCTTAAGCTTCCAAGCACATTCGTCATGAGATGATCCTTGGTGGAGAGCTTGGAAGCAACCTTGGAAGCACGACGCTCTAATTCCTCCTCGGTGGTGAGTTGAGGAGCGGTTACTTGATCATCTTGAGCGCCGTCATGAGCTTGTTCTTGATCTTGAACTTGCTCGGGGGAGAGAGCTTGACCTTGGGCATCACTTGGTGTGTCAACACCGTCTTGAGTATGATCTTTCCCTTGGTCTTGTTCATGAGGTTGAGGGCCTTCACTTTGTTCTTCGGAAGCGTGTGGACCTTGGGTTGGTGATGGCTCCACTTGAGTGGAGCATTGTCCTTCTCCTTCGGCCACAAGGGGTTCCTCAATGGGTAGGATGAAACCAACACCCATTCTTCTTATGGCTTGAGGAGGAATCTCATCACCTACATCACAAGTGCCACTTTGCTCCACTTGGGAGCCGTTATTCTCATCAAACTCCACGTTACACGTCTCCTCAATAAGTCCCGTGGATTTATTGAGGACACGGTAAGCATGAGAGTTTGTAGCATAACCAACGAATATGCCCTCATAAGCTCTAGCCTCAAATTTAGACAACCGAACACCTTTCTTGAGAATGAAACACTTACACCCGAATACTCGGAAGTACTTGAGGTTGGGCTTGTTACCGGTGAGTATCTCATATGGAGTCTTGTTCAAGCCCTTGCTGAGGTAGAGCCGATTGGATGCATGACACGCGGTGTTGATGGCTTCGGCCCAAAAGTTGTATGGAGACTTGAACTCTGCCATCATGGTCCTTGCTGCATCCATCAACGTCCGGTTCTTCCTCTCCGCAACACCGTTTTGTTGAGGGGTGTATGGTGCGGAATATTGATGCTTGATTCCCTCATCACTAAGAAATTCATCCAAGGTGTAGTTCTTGAACTCGGCGCCGTTGTCACTTCTTATTGTCAGGATCTTTGCATTGTGTTGACGTTGTGCTTCATTTGCAAAGTCAATGACGGTTTGTTGGGTCTCGCTCTTCCTCTTGAAGAAATACACCCACGTGTACCTTGAGTATTCATCTACAATCACCAAGCAATACTTCCTACCTCCAAGACTATCGAAGGATGGAGGCCCAAAAAGATCCATGTGAAGGAGCTCCAAGGGCCTCTTTGAATAAATGATAGTCGTGGGAGGGTGAGCCTTCTCATGTAGCTTTCCTTCGATACAGGCACTGCAAGCACGATCTTTAACAAAACTAACATTCGTTAGCCCACGGACATGGTCCCCCTTGAGGAGACTTTGCAAAGATCTCATATTGACATGGGCTAAACGGCGATGCCAAAGCCATCCCACATCAACTTTAGCCATTAGGCATGTCGCGATCTTAGTGGGTCGCTCCGAAAAGTTAATCACATATAGACCGTTCTCGACATGCCCAACAAAAGCTACTTTAAGAGTCTTGCTCCACAAGAGGGCCACGGTATCGATATCAAAGAAAGTGGCAAAGCCCATGATTGCAAGTTGACGAACGGAAAGTAAATTGTATGCAAGGGACTCAACAAGCATGACCTTCTCGATCGTGAGATCATGAGAGATGACCACCTTGCCAAGTCCCAATACCTTAGAGGATGAGGCGTCACCCCACTCGACATTGGTGGGCATAGATGGAACTTTGTGCACGTCCACCACCAAGTCCTTGCTTCCGGTCATATGATTTGTAGCTCCGCTATCGAGCAACCATGATCCACCACCGAAAGCAAACACCTACAAGAGATCAATGCTTGGTGTTAGGTACCCATTTTGTAATGGGTCCTTTGATGTTAGTAACAAGGGTCTTAGGAACCCAAATAGACCATTCAATGTACTCATGAAGAGAACCAACAAATTTGGCATAAACATGCCCATCACTAGCACGACATAACACATAAGAAGGATTAAAAACGCCGGCTTTGTTGGGAGGGATGATATTGCCCTTCTTGACATTGTTCTTCTTCTTCTCCTCGGGGGAACTCTCTCCCTCCCTCACAAAAGTTTGCATGAGGGGAGGAGGTTGTTTGGTCTTGTCATTCTTCTTCTTGTTCTTGGAGTCGGGCACGTACCCAACCCCTTCCTTGGCCACACCTCCCTTTTGGTTGATCAAGAGATCGTTGAGGTTCTTCTTGCCTTGTATGCAAGTCGCAAGACCTCTCTCAAGTTGCTCCTTCAACTTAGCATTTTCCTCAACAAGATGTATATGCTCACAACACGGGTTAGTAGCATTTGCATTATCAATTAAAACCATATGAGGAAAAGTTGCTTTCTCCTTAGTTAGCTTCACTTGGAGTTGATCATGAGACTCCTTGAGACTAGCGTGAATACCCTTCAAGGCCTTGTGGGCCTTGTCAAGTATATCAAACTCCTCTTTGAGTCTAGCAAGATCAACCCCGAGTTTGGCCTTCTCGGAATTTAGCACACGAGAAACAATGAGTGCATGATCATAATCTTTATTTAACTTAGCATGATCAACGTTGTGTGACTCCTCAAGAGCCAAACGAAGACCACGCTCTTCCTCAAGAGCATTGGAAAGATCCGAAATCTCATCGGTATAGTCACGACTA
The DNA here is from genome assembly GCF_003073215.2 of Triticum urartu. NCBI lineage: Eukaryota > Viridiplantae > Streptophyta > Magnoliopsida > Poales > Poaceae > Triticum > Triticum urartu. The sequence continues at coordinate 629,083,428 of NC_053026.1, forward strand.
TGCCCTTCCATCTTAGAGATGGTGTCTTCGTGAGCCTCGATCATGTCATTGGCCTCACCAAGTTGTTCCAAGAGAGCAACAAAGTGCTTCTTGGATTTTCTCTTGAGTTTGCCCATAAAGGCCTCAAACTCGTTAGCCTCCACATTAGCTCCCTCAAGTTCATTAATGCTATCCGTTGGGGAAGGATGATTAATGATGGTAGTTTTGATGTTGGAGGTTACCTTGTTGGTGGATTTAGCCATGAGGCACTTGGCGGTGATGCTCTCGTTGGGTGAGTCGAAGAGAGACACCCGTGACGTTGTTGCAATGGCAACGGAGGCCATGGCAACCGACTCATCATCTTCATCATCGTCATCATCCTCATTGTACTCTTCTTGCACAACCAAAGCCTTGGGAGGAGTCTTCTTGGTGAAGTTGTTCTTGTTGGGGAACGACTTGGCCTTGTCCTTTCGGATGAGTTTGCCACCATTGTCTTCCCTCTTCTCATACGGGCATTCCGCAACAAAATGACTCACGTTGCCGCAATTGTAGCAAGTCCTTACACGTTGCTTGCCCCTTGTGCCACTCGAGTTGTTTTTGCTAAAGTTGGGCCTCGAGTTTTTCTTGCTCCAAAATTGCCTCGAAGCAAGTGCCATGTGTTCATGATATGCATACTTCGTATCTTCGGGGTTGCTCTTCTCTTCTTCCTCTTCTTCTTCTTCCACGTTGAGCTTGACCTTCAATGCAAGGTTAGGCTTCTTTGCCCGTTGAGAACGGAGCACCGCATTGTCGGCAGTCTTGTCCAAAATGTTCATGGCCACAAACTCATCCAACACTTCGCTTGAGGTCAAAGTGTGGAAGTCCGGTCTTTGACGAATGACAGAGGACATGGCCTTGTGGTAGGGCATCATTGCCTTGAGGAATTTGTGCTTGATCCAATTGTCATCCGTGTCCTTGCTCCCGTGATCTCGTAGTGAGACCGCGAGTTTGGTTACTCTCCGATAAAGCTCACGAGGTTCTTCATCTTCCTTCATTGCAAACTCATCGGCCTCATCTTGTACCACTTCATAGTTGGAGTGTTGAATGCTTGCGCTTCCCCGGTAGAGAGACACGACACAATGCCATGCATCTTTGGCCAAGGCGAAGGGACGAAGATGAGGTAGGTCTTCGGGTGGAATTGCATCTTGAATGATGAAGAGAGCATTCTCATTGAATTGATTGTCCGCGGCTTCTCGAGGAGTGAAGTTGCTTGGATCATGTGGATAGAAACCTTCTTCAATGATTCTCCAAAGGTTAGTGTTCACATGATTTAAATGATGTTTAAAGCGGTAAACCCAAGAATCAAAATCCTCATTTTTCACAATCTTAGAGGGAGGACCGGCATGATTCAAATGAGTGGAAGGAACCGGTCCACCATAAACAATTGGTGGTTCCACATGGGCAAAGATGCCGGTGCCATTCTTGCCACTAGAAGAAGGAGCCTTTTCACTACTAGCTTCCCCCTTGTCGGGGATAGCATCCGACACCTTGTTGGCGGAATCACCCACTTTCAACGGTGCGGTGGATAGTTTAAGCCCCTTAAGAAATTTAGTAAACATGCTTTCAACTTCGGTCGTCATGGAGGTTTTCAATGTCTCCAAGGCCACATTGAACTCCTCACGAGAGACTGAAGTTCCCCCATCTCCCGTAGACGAGATCGGATTCACACCGGAGTGTTCCTCCACACCGTCTACGGTATCAACCATACTCTTTGGACGGTAAAGTCCTTAATAAAAAGACGAGGCTCTGATACCAATTGAAAGGATCGATATGGTTGACTAGAGGGGGGGGGGTGAATAGGCAACTACCAATTTTTAGCTTTTCTTTACCAAATTAAACTTTGCATCAAAGTAGGTTGTCTAGATGTGCAACTAGGTGAGCAACCTATATGATGCAATAACAACAAGCATACAAGCAAGCAAGGGTAGAAACACTAAAGAGCTTGCACAAGTAAAGGTAAGAGATAACCAAGAGTGGATCCGGTGAAGACGAGGATGTGTTACCGAAGTTCCTTCCTTTTGAGGGGAAGTACGTCTCCGTTGGAGCGGTGTGGAGGCACAATGCTCCCCAAGAAGCCACTAGGGCCACAGTATTCTCCTCACGCCCTCACACAATGCGAGATGCCGTGATTCCACTATTGGTGCCCTTGAAGGCGGCGACCGAACCTTTACAAACAAGGTTGGGGCAATCTCCACAACTTAATCGGAGGCTCCCAACAAGACCATGAAGCTTCACCACAATGGAATATGGCTCCGAGGTGACCTCAACCGTCTAGGGTGCTCAAACACCCAAGAGTAACAAGATCCGCTAGGGATGAGGGGGAATCGAAAATCCCTTGGTGGAAGTGTATATCGGAGCCTTCTCAACCACTCCCGAGCAAATCAACAAGTTTGATTGGCTAGAGAGATAGATCGGGCGAAAATGAAGCTTGGAGTATTTAATGGAGCTTGAGCAATAAATGGAGCTTGGGGAAGGAAGAGGTGGGTGAGAAGGAAGAAGGGGACTCCCTTTTATAGTGGGTGCAACAATCCCGTTGCCCACCACCAACCAGCCCTGCACAGGGCGGTACTACCGCCGAGAGGGGGCGGTACTACCGCCAGGACAACGGTACTGCCGCGCCAGCCAGCGGTACTGCCGCGCTGAGGAGACTAGTAGGGAACGGACCCAAATGCGGTACTACCGCGGTGGTAGGGCGGTACTACCGCTCCTGGAACGGTACTACCGCCACTACAACCGTGACTAGTGCCGCAAAACCCGACATGAGAAAAAGACCTCTCGAATCGAGGCAGTAGGAACCAGACTGCCCAGCGGTACTACGGCAGTGGGGTCAAGGGCGGTAGTACCACTGCGGAGCGGTACTGCCGCTTGTGACCCTTCGGCCGTAGTACCGCAGGCAGTGCGGTACTACCGCTGGGGCGAGAGAGAGAGAGAGAAAAAATCTCTCAAAGAAGCTGAGGACAAGGCGGAGGTGCCAGGCCCCCAGCGGTACTACTGCTGTGGAGCCACGGGCGGTACTACCGCTGCGGAGCGGTACTGCCGCTTGTGGCTTCTCAGCGGTACTACCGTTGGGTGTGCGGTACTACCGCTTTGACCCAGACAGGACAAAGAAGAGAGAGGAGAGATCTCTTCAATGGAAAGGAAATGCTCGGAGGATGAGAAGCTGATGTGTACGTGATGATTCCACCCATGCAAAACCCCAGCGGACCCCCTCTTGATAGTACGGTGCCCTCTACGCAACTAGTTCACCGAGAAAGAAACGAAAGAGCTACACCGTCTTGAAATACACTCCGAGGGGAAGAAGGCGTCTCGTGCCAGGGGAGAATCTGTGGATAATTCAAAGCACAAGATTAGTCCGCAAACATGTTGTCATTAATCACCAAAACTACCTTGAGAGAGATATGCCGTAACACCATGCCTGTTGGCTGCCCGCTGGATCAGAACTAGGGTAAGTTTCTCGACGGGTCGTTTGTTTTTTGGAGGGTCAGTGAACGAATTAGTTTTGAGGGGTCGTTTAGTAAAAAATAATCCAATTTTCCCATGATCTCAACCTTAACAGTAGCAATGCGCCATTTGGCCAGACATACAATTGATACTGTAGAGATAACATCTCAAATCACCACTTGAAAAATGAGACTGGATCAAATTGCTACTTAAGATGTCGTATGCAAAGAAACTCCATTTCTTTTTTCATGTACACCATGCAACTACACAAGTTCTCCAAATATGGAAAATGCAAACCCAACTCCAACACAACTTATTTTTGGAGGGGGTACTCCAACACAACTGGATAGTGTTTTTTTTTTTTGAGAAAAAACTGGATAGGCCGAACAATCTCATCATGTACGGGCCGAATGGGCCGAGCTGTTGGACCGTTCAAGATTTGCGGGTCAGCCCACCGTCGCAAAGTTTCCGGTCCTGAAAAAAAAAGAGTTTCCAGTGTGCGCCTCGAGCAAAGCCACCCCCTCCCTCCCCCAAACCCCCACCTCGTCGGTGCCACCCCCATTGCCGCCGCCGGAGAACCCGCCCTCTGGAGGTGCAGCCGCCCGCTGATACCATCGTCCTCTCCGCCGCCATGATTTGCGCAAGTAAGCTCTCGTCTCTCGTCCCATCCCTACCACCGAAACCTAGTTCCACGGCCCCTCTCCTATTTCCAGGCACTAACCCGCCGCTTCCTCCTGCTGCCGCGCCCTCTCCCCTCAAGTCTCCGGCGAGGTGCCGGAGGACCCGGTCCTGTCGACCAAGTCGGGGCTGCTCTTCGAGCGGAGGCTCATCCGGCGCTACATCGAGGTCACCACCGTTTCCCCCGCTCTAGGTTTCGCGTCAGGCGCCCGTCCGTGCGCCTGGGCCTTTTTCCCTGATTTTGTTTTGGTTTTGGTTCCCCAGGACCACGGGAAGTGCCCGGTCACCAAGGAGGAACTCGCCATGGACGACCTCGTGACGGTGAAGACCAACAAGGTGAGGCCTGCACACTGTGTCTCCTTCCCTCAATGCGGTTCCAGTGTTTATCTTGTTGTTCTGAAGAACTTGTTCAGACACTAGGGTTTGGTCATGAGCCTCGCTGATGCCTGCTAGTGCCACACTTTGTAGTCGCCTACTTTGGATTGGGTGTTTAGCAGTCCTTGACTACAAGGACAGGACACGATGTGGTAATTACATGGTACATCTTAGTATGTATGGGGTGACAGTCTCTTACTTGTGGAGGACATCATGTTCAGGATTCTCGGGTCGAAGGTTCTCGTAGTACGATCTTGCTACTTCAGAAAGATATCTGATAGGTTCTCAATCAGACTTACATAACGGAACAAGGACATTAATTAGGGTTTATGATTTGCAGTGATTTTGTATTCTTTTGCATGGTTCAAGTTGCATTTGCAGTAACTGGGTAATAGCATTTGATCAGGCACCAGTATTTCCACACAATGTCGATTACCTACATAAAGGTTTTAGCCATGAGCGTGTACTGAAATTAAAACAGTAATCATGTATTAACCACCAGTTGATTGAAATATTGGTTTCTTAGATAGGGTCGATCTTTGTGATAATCTATTATATCCAAACCACAATTGATAAACCTGACTCCAAATGTATGCATGCACCATTACTTGTGGCGCTGAAACTTCTAGCTTAGAGAATGGCAAAACAAATTGACATCCTACTTGTTTTTTTAGGCTGACACTCATACCTTGTTAAAATAAACTAGTCTCATATGTTGTGTATACCTGTCAATTGAAGAACTCTCGTTTTTTGCAGATTCCTAAGCCTAGACCTCTGCAAGCTGCAAGTGTCCCTGGACTCCTTGGTATGTTTCAGAATGTAAGTGCCCGCTTCCTTCCGTTTACAGTTTATATATTTGATTTTGTAGTCATCGTAATTCTTAAGCATGTTCTTTGTATTGGAGGCCATTGTTGTAACTTCTAAGAATCAAGTTAAGTTCTTTTGCCTAAAGACTGGATATGATTCACAATGTGCTTATGTTTAAATTCAAATAGGAAGAAATGAGTAGTAATTGAATACGAACACATTCAGCTCACAGAATTTCCCTTTTGCTCTTTGACATTTTAAGACGACTCATGATTTTGTTTTCCTTATGTAAGACTACTGAATTCACTTCCTTTTTTATGTGGGTATTTAGTGCCATGAAAAACCGTAATAATCTTGAGATATTCTAAACTGTGCAAAAGTATTCTGCTTTTATTGTACTTCCAGCTTGTTGGTAATGGGTAATGCATTTGAGTCTTTGCATATTCCTGTAATATTCTTTTTATGGTGAAGCATTTGATCTTCTGTTGTTAAATAGTTTGGAATTCTTATCGAGCTGCAAGTGCAGATTTAGACTTCTTTCCTCTGATGTTGCAGGAGTGGGATGCTCTCATGCTGTCTAATTTTGCTTTGGAGCAGCAGCTACATACAGCAAGACAAGAGCTCAGTCATGCGTTATACCAGGTTTTCCAATCTTTCCAAATAGTGTCATGAATTATATACACTTTTTTTATTGTGTTCAACAATAAAGTATTCTTCCTTTAAAAGTGCAAGTGCCATTTGATATCAGGATCTTGATAAAACCTCGTAGTTGCCAGCTAGTTAAGTTTCTGACATTTCAGCCTTATGGATGTTTGTGAATGTGCTTAGAGGATTTCGGAGATTTATACAGCCATAGCTAGGACATCTTTGTGGATCACCTGGATAGGAGGTTCCTTAAATTATTTCTAGAAACGCTTTATTTTTTAGTCTTCTTTCATGAGCATGATCATCATGTACCCATTGGTTTTCACTAGCTTGTTTTGCCCATTTCCAGCATGATGCTGCTTGCCGTGTTATCGCCAGACTAAAGAAGGAAAGAGATGAGTCTAGGACACTTTTGGCTCAAGCTGAAAGGCAGATTCCTATTTCAGCTGCAGGACCTGCGCCTGTAGCTGCTGTTACAAATGGGAAAAGAGGTTTTCACCATTCTAACATGTCAAAACCTAACCTTTTTGTCTGTTCTGCTCTAATCCTCTTTCCTGGATACACAGCTTTGGAATATGAAGTGGGTCCTGATGGGAAGAAGATACGTCCTGGTATTAATCCTGTCATCATCGATGAATTAACAGAATGCAATTCTGTGCTCTCAGCACAGCGCAAGAAACGGCAGGTGTGCTTCTCTTCTCCCTAACAATCAATTAAAGAAGGACCTAAAATTTGTTGTTTGTCAAACCTGTCCTGTTTTAGTTCATAGGAAACTTGATATGTCCCTCTCCAAACTTGCGTACTACATGCCTTACTAGATCAGATCATATAAAGATTATATGCCAAAAATAATTGTGGTTTTTACCCACTTGGTTTTTTGTCTTGTCTTGTTGAAATGGTACACTAATTTCTGTGTTTTTGTCAGGTACCTCCAAGTTTAGCACCAATTGATGCACTTGAAAGATATACTCAAATCTCCAGTCATCCACTTCACAAGACGAACAAACCAGGGATTTTATCTATTGATATTCATCATTCAAAGGTCAGATTATTATTATTTTTCCTTGTTGATAAGACTTTGATATTACAATTGTAGTTTGACTATGGTACATGCATTTCAAGTTCAGTTTTAAAAAGTGGCAATTTGTATGCTTGAATAGCGACACTACAATGGTGGTTGTTTACTTACCTAATTGATTTCTATATTTATCACCAGGATATTATTGCTACTGGGGGTATCGATACAAACGCAGTTCTTTTCGATAGGCCATCGGGTCAAGTATTGTGCACTCTCACTGATCACTCAAAGAAGGTCCATTGCGGAACTCAAACTCACTGACTCTCTCCCCATCATTTTACATTTACATATGTTAATATAGCTTATTCCTATGCACAGATTACGAGTTTGAAATTTGTTCCCCGGGATGAGCTTTTGATAACGGGATCAGCAGATAAGGTACACCTACAGATACTGTATAGTAGTAAAGTAAATCATTAATGTGATATCAGCTATATCAGTATCAGTTCTAGAAAAACTTTTGCATTCACCAAGTTTCATTCTGGTGATTAGGGCTCCCTTACATAAATATGATTAAAGGATAATTTATTGACCAGTAATCTGATAATACCATAGTCATCACACCACTCATCATTATAGGCTTCACTCTTTTGTTTGTAAACTCTGCAGACTGTCCGTGTATGGCAAGGTAATGAAGATGGAAGCTATGGTTGCAGGCACACAATGAGAGATCATGGTGCAGAGGTTAGTTTGCATTGACATTTGTCTCTGGTGAATGCCTGCTTATTTGATGTTTGCAATCAACCTTTAGGGGTTTGAGAAGACTTATTCGTTGTTCACAATGAAATCATATGAATACTTAGCCTAATCAACAGTTAAGGAAGAGATCAGAGCTGGACTGGGATTTGAGAACACTTCTTGGTTATTCATAATGAAATTATATGAATGCTTAGTCTACATAGCCAGTAGCCCAGTACATGAAGATTGGAAACAAATAATTAATTCAGTATCAATTCATATCATTGTATGTTAACTAACAGGTTGCTCACATCCATGGCAGTCAATCTGCTGTATGACTTACTGTTGCATAACAATACTGCCAGTTTTACTTGTTGGTTGAATTGAATGATGCAATATGTTAGAGAGCATCTCCAGTTTTTGTTTTTCTCAAGAACTATAATACGAGTATATATGTACATCAATTTCTGAGATCTAGAAAAACAATTAGTTCTCTGTTAGTTCTCAATGTTGAACCTTTTTTAAAACTGTGGAAATGGTTCGGCTACACTATTATTAGCTTGTTTCCTTTTCGTGCATGCAGCGACGCTAGCTAGCAGAGGATGTTCTTGCGTTAATTTCATGTGGGTCCTGTGCATTTTCTGTATTTTGTTATTTGAATAATCTCGCTGTTGATGCTGCTCGTTGTATTATCCTACGTTCTGATTTTTCTTTTTGAAAATGTACCAGGTTGAAGCTGTCACGGTCCATGCTAGTCAGAAATACTTTGCAACTGCCTCCAGAGATAACACATGGTGCTTTTATGATATTTCAACAGGGTCTTGCCTCACACAGGTCTGGTACTCCGCATAAATTTCCAGAAGCATGTACATCTAGAGATCTACCATTTTGATAAGTGCTGTTATTCAGGTTGGCGAGGCTTCTGGACAAGATGCATACAATTCAGCAGCTTTCCACCCGGATGGTCTTATCCTTGGAACAGGCACGTCAGAAGGTGTTATCAAAATTTGGGATGTAAAATCTCAGGTAAGACAAGGCAAGAATACTATTCAGATTAAATTCAGGTTGACGTCCATGCCATCCTCTTCTAATGTCTCATCTCGTGATTGAAAATTTATATTTGCAGACAAGAGTTGCAAAGTTTGAAGGGGAGGTTGGGCATGTTGGAACAGTGACTGCTATGTCCTTCTCAGAAAATGGATATTTCCTAGCGGTATGTTCTTTCTTTTCTTTTCTTTTCTTATAAGATCGAATTCTGTGGAAGTCCAGATCTTTGCACAATAACTCTGGATCACTTGCTGTTTCATACTGATACTTTCACCATCGCTTTACAGACCGCGGCCCTTGATGGTGTGAAGCTTTGGGATCTACGGAAGCTGAGAAATTTTAGGACCCTCTCTCCATACGATCCAGACACACCAACAAGTTCTGGTAAGGAGATCTCTATTTTTTTTCTAAAAGAAATGCGAAAGTACTGGGTTTCTACATAAATTGCAAGTAGATATTTGGAAGAAAACTGCTCAAACTAATGTGAAATAAGGCTTCCATACAACCAGAATCCGTATTTTCATGAATGACAAGACATTTTCTCTTGCAGTGGAGTTTGACTTTAGTGGGAGTTATATCACTGTTGCTGGTTCTGATATAAGGTATGCTACCGACCGATCCAACTTAGCTGCATGGTATTGTTATACTGTAAGGAATGAAATGGCTAGCTTTGCGCTGAATATAACCTCTTGTGCATAATGGTTGCAGGGTTTACCAAGTAGCCAATGTGAAGACGGAATGGAATCTTGTCAAGACATTACCAGATTTATCTGGCACAGGTTCGACATAGTATTTATCTGCTCTTCTCCAATGTCGCGGGTTCCTTTGTCAAGGGCAAATTAACATGGCTGTGTCTGTCCTTTCCAGGGAAAGTGACATCGGTGAAGTTCGGGGCAGATGCCAAGTATGTGGCCGTAGGTTCCATGGACCACAACCTGCGCGTATTCGGGCTCCCTGGAGATGAACAGATGGAGGAGGCAAAATCAGAATCAGCGGTGCAATGAGTAGACGATGATACATGTTGTGATTTTGCTCAGGGTGCCATAACCATTTTGCCGTTGGTAGTAGTCGGTGTCGTCGAGGATACGCTTGAAAGAGGAATATGCATGTCCCTGAACTGAAGCAGCCCGGCGGTCCAAGTAGTTGATCAAACCTGTGGTGGGGCGAGCCACATGTTTTTGTAATATATAGGTAGAGTTACCGGATGTATGTATGAACTTGAACTGTACAAGGCGGCGGTGACTTCACTGAGCAAGGTCTCATCGTGACTTTACCTAGGTGAGGGCCATCGGATCAAGATCTAATGGACAAGATTGGTCTAAATTTTATGCTCAAAATTCAAACTGTTTAGAAAAAATTGAAAAAATTCAGCTAAGCCATATATGTTCCATTGAATATTCTGGGAAATTTTCGTTCCATTTGGATAAATGGTTTAGCAGCTAATTGTGTTTTGAGCTTGAAATATAAAACCCTATTTAATCATAGACTGTTTATCCAAATGAAACAAAAATTTCACAGAATATGGAATGGAACATGTATGACTTACCTGAATTTTTTCAATTTTTTCTGGGCAGTTTTAGTTTTGAGTACAAAATTTGAATCAATCTTGACCGCTGGATCTTGATCCGATGGCACTCACCTAGGTAAAGTCACGATGAGACTTTGCTTAGTGAAGTCACCGGATCCCTGTCCGTACAGGCAGAAGGCCGTGGCTTTCCGAGGTTAAACATTCAAAATGTTTTTTTCTTTCTTGTGGTTAAACTTAGCAGTCGGCGAGGTAGGCGTCACAGCCGAGTCACTGGTGAGCGGTCCATGGTGCTGTCACTTCGTCTTAACCACGATGGATGCATATGTACCAGTTAAGTTCATTACGATGTCGACGCGTACCGGAAGATGTCGCTCGTCATAATTTAAGCAGCGTTCATGTCGATCGACCCCATCCATCCGCCTGCACACCAACAACAGCGACCAGCAATCAACATGTGCACGCAGCTTGCTCCTACCGACAATATTTGCTGCGACTTTGATAGCTTGACTAGGAGTACAAGGAGTCTACACAATATGGACGAGCTTTTAATTGCAACTCCTTTTGTATGTGGAGAAAACCCGCTGAAACCGTCCTTTTGTTTGACTTGTATACATAGAAATCATACATTGGCACCATTACAGACCTTTGCATAAGCTCAACACATGAAAATAGGCCCTCCCAAATCTCATAATCTGAAATGAATAGGACAAGAAAATAGTTTCCAAGAGCTTTTTTCTCCGGCGGGTTCTTATTTATTCATTTCCACCGGAATTCATAAGCCAGTTCCCCTACAACTCAATGAAAGCGACCACCCTGTTACCCCTTGAAAGCCTCAATACAACACACACTATACGACAACATCTTTCATCTTACATGTTTATTCTCTCATCTGTTACTCGCAATACACATTACCAATCTCCGCACTGCCACAGCATCACATCAGTTGATTGCTCAAAGAGGTTGACCGGAAAGCCATCTATCGATCATAGCCAGACACTCCCTTGGCATGTACTCCGGGGCTGTGTGGCCGGCACCCTACACGCGCACATATTTAAATTAACCAACTCACAATTAATTTGCTACTTACTTCATCTGAAATTAGCTGACGCTCAAACAGACATATCTAGCATTCAAATACGTTTAGATACATCTCGTTTTAGCGTCAGCTAATTCCGGACGGAGAAAGTACTACATTGCATTCTACTCCCTTTGTAACTTAATATAAGACATTTTATATACTATCATAGTATCAACATATGTCTTATGTCAAGTTACAGAGGGAGTACTTGTTATGGATGCTAACTAGCTTTGGTAATTAAGCTCAAGTTAAACCTGAAAGCAGTTAATGGCGCATGCATATATTCATCCAGACACGTACCTTTACAGTTGCGTATGTCAAATTGTTGGAGTAAGTTCTTGTGTACCTATGCAAAACAAGAGAATGAAAAGGCGACGTGCAAGGCATCAATATGTGAACTACGACTGCTCAGTTTTCCACTAATAAACACACTAGGCCTCTGCACACAGCCAGAACATATAGGTTGAGCTGGTTTGGTGTCCTTACCCCACAATTTGGTCGTCCAGATGCCATGGTCGCCAACGGTCCGTGATGGGCAGGTTAAGTCGTCTGATCCATGCTTGGGTGTCGACATAAGATACTTTACTGTCATGATCTCCACTGCAGCATCATGAAACGACGAATCTAGTTAATTTGCTTACGATTGTAATTAATTAAGCGACTGTTCACCCAAGTGTATATTTCCATCATCAAATGACTATTCAGGTGAAACGTATATTAGCATGCATGCTTACCTGTATATCATAGCCCGGTATCCTTTAGTAATCAAGGCTAAATGATCATCAACGGTGCTGCTGATTTCATATGTGTAAGGTAGATTGAAATCACATCGTAGCCATGATGGAACGGTTTCCTGCACAACATACACCATATTTACCAAATAAGCCCTTCATTATTGATGGAACATGGGCTTCTTATTTGGTGGCATGCGGAGAATTCCCTCACCGCAAAGAAAAATCTAGGTGGTCATTAGTTAAAAGCTCATAATAGAAGGTCAATATATAATCACTAAAATAATTCTCTTCCAATTCTCACCTCCTACTTTGTTATTGAAACACTAGGAGTAATTCCGGTTTCCTAGCTCTAATTAGGTCCAGTCAAACACTTTATCAAGTAAGAATACATATACCTCTAAGCTAGCCCCACCCTACCTTACCTTGTGAATAGCCAAACTCTCCCTTACAGCTTCGTCATTTGTCCACAACTCGGACAAGAAGTATGTGGCATTCTGCATCAAACAAATGAAGCACAACACTTGAGATTACCGCTAACACTGTAAAATAGGAATAACAAACTGAAACCAATAATAGATTTCGACTAAGCAAACAAGGAATAAAAAAGGGTGTGTCTTTTGCCTTGTTTGTTATAAAATGGGGCTGGGGGGAAACCCCTTTTATTAAAAAAAACGAGAAGTGAAAACAAAAAACTGAGAAGAAACTAAGAATGGTACTTGAGACGTTTACCCTGCACAGAGACGAAACTGCGGACTCTGTTAGCCTTCTTCTTCCATGATCCTGCGACGTCGGCTGCTTTTGAAGGGCGAGGCTTGGATATTCTGGACAGATTTTCTCCAAGACGTGTACATCGTTTAAGCCCCTCATGCACTGTATCACAAGCCAAAAATGCAGACTAAGTCACCAACTAGCAAGCTGCTATTGCAAGCTAAGTGTGTCGTGCGATTGCTACCAGGATAATCAACACATTTGTGGTCGGTACTGTCACTCACCTCTTGGATGTCTTGGAGGGAATTGGCACAATGGGAGTTCGATGGCCAGCGATATTCTCCTCCACAGCCTTCACGAGCAGCCTGAAAGGTGAATATTACAAGCTTATCATATTTTCCGCACTGCGGTTAACTATGTCTTGTTCCATGATATTCCGAATCAATAGGGATGCACTAGACCAAATTCAGTATTTAAGTTAATATCAATTTGATTCTGGTTGAGAAGCATTATATTTGACTTGAGAGGTAGAAGCAAGCTGATGCTAAATGTAAATTGGTACTAGTCATTTTCTTATAGCATACACATTAATTACTCTCAAAAGGTAAACTTGAGTATGTCCTGACTATGTACCTCGTAGATTTCATCTGGTATAATTCCCATCCCATGAAGAAATGGAATTCGAGCGTTGAAGGCCGTCGTTGTATCAGTCAATGGATTGCCAGCAATGACACCCTGATCAATTAAGATAAATTTCCATGTTGGTACGATTCGAACTCCTTAAACAGATCATGCGAGGACCACAACTTGACATATCTATAAGCATGCTAAACATATTATCAAAGGGAGCCACGAAAGAAAGAATAACCGTAGAATTTTAGAAACTTGATCAATCTTTGTATCTGGCAGCGTATATAAGCAAAAGGTCATTGCAAAGTTTCAACTACAAAAGGCATAAATGAAAATAGAGAAAATAAACATGCATAGGTAGACTACTTAGAGCATTGTTGCAATGGACATTGGGTTGTTATTTGTAACTGAATAGAAAATTGACCAAAAAAAAAGGAAAAGATAAAAGGGTGAATTTCACCCAAATACGGTAACCATGTGTTTGAACCCACTGAAGTTCAAGAAATTCATATACCTGACCCAGACACATATTTGAATAGAAATATTCAAATTAAAACATAGATTATATTTGGTTTTCCAATGTTGTGTTATTAAACTAAAATTTGTTGACCTTTATACATGGAGAACCTGGGCCTCACCACTAGAAATGATATTACTGATCTTAGAAAGAGAATAAGAAACATTACAATAATGGCACAAATATGAACCATGAATATTACTATGTCGGAAGAGAAGTCATGAAAGTAACTGTTATGAATACCTTGAGATTAATGAGCCGCTCATCACCAACTTCTATCCCTAGAATGAAAGCGACATGTAGTTAAAAGATGCACTTTATACCCTCAAAAGAAATGCATGTGCTTTGAATAAATTTATAAGCAGAATAATCCTTGTTGATAGAGATGGAGAGCGTGAAGGAAGTTCAATTACCTTTAGCAATTTTCATAGCAAGAGAAGGTATGATTATACCGCTATATGAATCACCCGAAATGTAGAGCGGATTCGACAAGAACTGTGGATGCTCACCAAACCACTGTAGAGACAACAAGGAATCAATTGGAAAATTGCAAAGATGATGAACTTGTACATTCTAGTAGAAAATGCGTATAAATTATAACAGGCGGAGACCGTTTCGAGGAAGACGTGCAGCTGTTGAATAGCAATTGTGTCACTGGGTATGGTTCTCTTGTCTCCGGTCGCATATGAGAAGCCTGTCCCTGCCGGAGCATCCACAAAGATGACATTGCTAACCTACAATATATGAAACCAGCACATTGCAACACATACGTTTATCAGCACACAACAACTACACATTACAATTTCTCCTGTGCAAAGTGGGATTTTTAATTTTGTCATATCAACAAAAAATTCAGGTGATTGTAACAAAAAGTACACTGTTATGGTAGCAAAAGGGTCCCTCCCTCCTAATAGATGCATCAATTTGAAGGGCTTTTTTGTAACAAAACGAAAGGGGGTGGGTAACCTTGGTCCAAGATGCTGGCTTGTAAAGCAGAGTAGGCAGGCCTCCCGTGTAGCCATGGAAGTCGAAGTAGAAAGGGCCGATCTCGTAGACGAGGCCGGAGAGGGCGGAGCAGCCGGGCCCGCCGGTGAGCCAGAGCAGTACGGGGTCCTCCGCCGGGTCGCGCTCCGACTGGATGAAGTAGTAGAAGAGGCGGACGCCGTCGTCCAGCGCCACGTACCTGCACCGTCGCATCATCCGACCAAGAGTTAACCAAAGAAGAAGAAGAAGAAGAAGAAGAAAAGAGCAGAGCATACCCAGTTTCGAGGGAGAAGGGCAGGGGTCCGGAGAAACCCGGCAGCCGCGGCACGGCTTTGGTGGTGATAGACGGCGTCGCGGCGGAGAGGAAAGGATGGACTAGGAGGAGGAGAAGCAGCAGGAGGGAGGGTGATTGCACAAGCGGCGGTCGGTGGGGCGGCCTTGTCGCCATAGCTAAGCTGGACTCTATCGACGAGCAGGAGAGGACGTACGGCACCGCAAGCGGCAAAAGTTGCACCGGCTGACGTGATTTGGCAAAAGTTGAAGACACGAGACTATGTATACAGTTGTAGTACCTATCCGAATCAGCATCATCACGTGTATGACGTGACAGCGCGTGCACGCAAGGGCATCGCCGAGACGCCGACCCTCGTACCCGCGTTCATCCAGACCGTGCGATCCAGTGTGTCACTCGACCGATCGGTCCAGCAACGCATGACTGCGACACCCTGTCTTACCAAATCAACCCCTCCCTTGTACTCCCTCCGTTCTATATTAGTTGTCGCTCAAATAAATGTATCTAGCACTGAAATACGTCTAAATACATCCATTTCAGCGACAACTAATATGAAATGGAGAGAGTTAGAGCAACTCCAACAGGGTGACCTAAACGGACATCGATTTTGTCCGTTTTTCGTCCGTTTGAGCCGCCCGTCCGCTCGTCCGTGTCCACTTTTCAAATGGGTCGGACGATGCGCCCAACGGGGATATACACATTTTTTGTTATGTCCGCCTTGGCATTTCATCGAACACGTAGCAGGCAGGGAGGAGGATGAACCCGCCACAACGGAGCACGGGCGCCGGAGGAGCACGAGCCCACCATGGCGGAGCAGCGGCGCCGGAGGAGGACGAGCCCGTCTGTCCTCTGTCGATGTTGTGCAAGCACGGGCGCCGGAGGAGGATGAGCCTGCCCGTCCTCTGTTGCTGCTGTGCGCGGGGAGCGGGCACGGCTGGGCGCGGCCAGGAGCGCGGCAGGGGGAGGCGAGGAGCGCGACAGGGGGCGCGGCCGAGCGCGCTGTAGGGCGAGCGCGGGGGAGGCGGGGCGCGGGGGGCAGGCCGGGCGCGCGAGTATAGCGGGGCCGGGCGCGGCGAGCTCCAACGCGGAGACGCGCGAGCGAGGACAGCAGGCATGGCGCGCGAGCATGGTGGGGCCGGCACGGCGAGCTCCAATGCGGAGACGCGCGAGCGAGGACGGAAGGACGACGTCGTTGGACTGCGGGGTGGCGTGCGGGGATTTCGATTTGGCCGGCCATGAGCTTCCACGAGTTGCCATGCATGTGTGTGTGCTCCCGTGTTTCTTGTGCTGATGTGCATGCGCGCGGGCCGGTGAACAAAGCTGCAGCCGGAATCCCAGAGCACACGCATGCTATCCTTGAGGCCGTGGCGCTCGCCGGCCCGGCACCGGCACCAAGGGGCAGAACGAGCTCATGGTGCGCATGCTCGCCATCGGGAGAAAGCAGGACTTCGGCGCTGGCCCAGCTGCGACGCTTCTCCGGCGCTGCCCGGCTCCGGCGATGCTCCGGCTCTCGAGTGGGGTGGGCGGGTGGGTGGGAGAGAGAGAGTAAAAAGGAGGAGAGAGACGGGATGAGAAAGATGGGTGGATGGCAAGTGGGCCAGCCGTCACATGCTGCCGGACAGAGGGGGGCGAAGAGGGCACAAAGAGCGTCCGCTTTGTGTCCGCTTTTGACCCAAATTTTCCCAGATTGAGCCCAAAATGGGTCCGAGCGGACATCGAACGGACAGCAGGCGGACGCTGTGTCCGTTTGGGTCGCCCCGTTGGGCTGTGTTTTGTGTCCGGATGACCCAAACGGACAAAATGGGTCGCCCCATTGAAATTGCTCTTAGGGCTGGAATTCAAGTCGAGTCGAGCCAGCTCGGCTCGACTCGCTAGAGCTCGTTTCGTTAACGAGCTAGCTCGACTCGACTTGTTATTATTAACGAGCTCAAATTCAAGATTGGCTCAACTCGTATAACTCGCGAGCTGACTCGTTTAGCTTGTTAAACTCGTTAAAGATATGAACATAAAACTCTCAAATATTATAAAAATTATTATGTATATATTAAACATATATATATCACTAAACAATAGTAATTTCCTTGTAACACATGATTCTCCTAGGCGGTTGGGCCTTCAACGGCTAGGCCTTGTGTTGTGCGCCTGGGACATAGGGTGCTAAGTGGCTGATCTTTTTTTATATTGGGAGCGGCTGATCTTTTGTACCGAGCCTAACGAGTTACACAAGTACTTGTGAGATTGACTCGTTTTTAACTTGATCTATAAACGATTTTAAACTAAAGCTCGGTGTCGGAGTAAATGACCACGGGTAGCCTAGCCGGCTTCCCCTAGTACTTCAGAAAAATTACAGGCCGAACAAGCCTCCAAGCTTCCAAGACATGGGGGCCGTCTTCCCCCAGCCGGCTACCTCTCAAACCGGCTGCGCAAAGGCAGCCCAGCCCTGAAATCCTTGAGAAACAAGACCACGAGAAGGCCGACTTCCAGAAGCCGGCCATAAAAAGGCCGCCTCCCAGGAGCCGGCCCCTCAGCAGGCGGCTAAGATCTTGCCCTCAGAGTCTGCACCCACATAACGGCGACAAGACGGGGCGTGGCTACAGTAAAGCCTGCCACCCCCGAATCCCGGCGCACGCATGGCCACAGTGCACCGTACGGGGCGGCCATCCCCGTCCGGCGCGACACTGTTGCCACGATGATCGTGATGTCACCCACGGCGAGGGGTCAGTACGACCCGTGGGTGGCGGGCCCCCTCGGTTAGGGAGACCCCGAAGGCGGCCAGGCTTCCCACAGTCGGCCAAGGGTATGGCCGGCTTCCAACAGCCGGCCAACTCTCTCCCTCCAAGGAGGTGCTTCATTAAGGAAACAAGAGAAGGTAAGGCTATAGTGATAAGCCGCATCGCGGCAGCACTATAGCCATGCTTACCACGACAAAGCCATCGTCACCAGGGGCAAGGTAACAGTAACCAGCCCCCGACAAGACCCCCGAGCGGCGGGGCCGGCCTGTCGGCCAAAGGGTCGGCAGCCGGCGGGCCCATCAGTCGGCCGAGAAGCCGGCGGGCGTAGACACAGACGGCTGGGACCCACGCCCAGCCGGATTACCATTGTACCCCCGAGGGGTAGGCCTATATAAACCCCCAGGGTTCCCATGCAGGGGAAATCACTCTTTGGATAGATTTTAGACACCACAAGGAGAAGAGGAGCGGGCTAGCCTGGCCCTCCCTCATCCTTTCACCGAACAGCTCAAGGAGCATTCTGTAGCAACCCACCGAGCTAGTGATCATGCGGAGACCCCGCAGAGCAGCATTAGGGGTGTTATCTCCACGGAGAGCCCTGAAGCTGGGTAAAATTCGTCGGCATGCATGTCTTTGCCTTATCCTGTTTCCAGGCATCGGCGATGTTTTATTGGCTCCCACAATGATAAGCCATCCATTGGCATATGTCGCAACAACCACCCGACATTTGGCGCCCACCGTGGGGACAAGTGCACCGTCGTCCGGAGACCTGCTCTGGACGGGAACCCTCTTCCTTTCCAACGTGCGTAGCCACCCTGGCTCGCCCGATGGCGCTTGCCCCGACGCGCTGCAAGACGTCGCCAACGCCTGCGCGGCGAGCTGCCTCGCCGATATTCTTGGTGAGGCTCGCATCTCTGACGAGCCCACATCCGACGCGGGCACAGACTGCCCCGAGAGCCACCTCGTCAGCCTCCTCGATCAACTCCATGTCTCCGGCGAGCTTGCCGCGGACTTGGAGTCGGTTGGCTCCACCGACCCGATGCTTGTCGACTCCTACACGGCATCCCTTGACGCCTTCGCCACCAACGTGGTGGTCATCAACGACCCTCTTCCTCAAGCCGACAGCAGCGGCAGTGCCATTACCGAGGTATTGGTTATCAGCCATGGCGCCTCCTCAGGCGAAAACGCCCACGACGCTCTGCAGGCGGCGCTGCACGACTTGTCCGTCCCCGTCCCGGCCGACGCGAACGCCAAGACATTGGAGGCGCGCCGCCTTGCCCTCGTTGCGGAGGGCCAGAGGCTCGCCACCATGAGACGCCTCACCGAGGCTCACCAGCGCGAAGTCGACCGAGCCGCCTTCGGCACGCCGCCTCCCGACGGGCCGAGCCGCGTCAGTATCGTCAGGAAACATGGCGCGGCTATCGCCGACATGCTGGGAGCAGACCGCCCAGTCTATGCCACACCTCTCGAGAACTTGCGCGCCGCCCAGGCGGCCGCAGACGAGTTGAATGGGCTGGGGCCTGATGAGCTCCCTTACATGACTAGACGCATCCAGCAACTTACCGACGCGGCCTCAGAACGGCATGAAGCCGGCGTCCGCGCCGAGAGTCCTCCCCTGCACTGAGAGCACGACGCGACGTCCCGAACGCCGACCGCGGGCAACACCCGTGCGAGAAAAGAAAAGGAGCCGGCTGCCAGCCGCAGCCGGACTCAAATCTCCATCGAGCGTGACGCCGAGGGCCGCCCTCGAGCCGTGGAGTGGCGGGGCAACCCTCCTCCTCCGCCTCATGGGGAGAGATACCCTACCCCGCCGCCTGTCACGCACCCGACTCTCAGCGGCCGGCTGGGTCACCGTGAAGGAGTCGACGAGAATGATGCCCGCCACCAGATCGACCGCCTTGCGCGATCCTTGGCCCTGGAAGAAGAAGATGATATCGGCCCGTCTTGCTTCGGCCCCCGCATCCGCGACGAGCCCTTCCCCAAAGGGTTTTCGCTCTCAAGAGACATGCCCAAGTACAACGGCTCCATGAAGCCGGAAGATTGGTTGATCGACTACTCCACCGCGGTTAGCATCGTAAACGGCAACAGGCGTGTTGCCGTAAAATATGTGCCCCTCATGCTCCAAGGCACGGCGCGCACCTGGCTTAACAGCCTCAAGCCTTACAGTGTCAACAGCTGGCTAGACTTCACTGGAGCCTTCATAGGCAACTTCACCAGCACCTACAAGCGGGCTCCTAAGCCCCGACAGCTCTCCTTGTGCGTCCAAGGGCCCAACGAATCGACTCGCGACTACCTCACGCGGTGGGCCGAGCTCCGCAATTCCTGCGAGGGAGTGCACGAGGTCCAGGCTGTAGAGTACTTCACCGCCGGGTGCCGAGAAGGCACCCTTCTCAAGCACCGACTCCTTTGTGACGAGCCGATTACGCTTGACGAGCTACTGGTCATAGCTGATAAATACGCCATGGTCGATTCCTCGATGAAGACCGAGCTCCGAGTAGACGCCTCCGGGAAGGTGCTCGCTTCGAGTCCCAAGACGCCGGCTGGAGAATCCAGCCGACGCCCGCACCAGAACAACCACAAGCGCAAGGCTCCCCTGCCGCCTTCCACCAGTCGGCAGGTGGCTACAGTCGAAGACGAACAACCCGAAGGATGGCCCGCACCCAAGAAGCAGAAGGGCGGCAAGCCGGCTTTCTCCTACGAGCAAGCACTTGATGCCCCCTGCAAGTTTCACAGCGGCGCGAAGCCTTCAAACCACACGACCAGAAAATGCCATTGGCTCACTCATATCTCCAAGGGTGAGGGGATGGCGCCGCCTCCGCCTGTTGGTCAGCCGCCTCCGGCTCCTCCGCAGCCGGCCGCTCGACCAGCGGTCGGGGCAGTTCAAGAAGAGTACCCCGACGAGGATGCCGCCTACATCGTCTTCACCAGCCAACCAGAAGATCGGCGTAGCCGACACCGACAACACCAAGAAGTCAATGCAGTCGCCTCCACCAACCCAGAATTCATGCACTGGTCAGAAAGGCCTATTAGCTGGAGCCGGACAGATCACCCAGAGGTGATGCCGTCTCCCGGCTCCTACACATTGGTTCTGGAGGCCACCCTCGCTACGGAAAAGCGAGCCGCCCGTTTCTCCTGTGTGCTGATAGATGGTGGGAGCAGCATCAATATCCTATACCGCGACACCATGGAGAAGCTGAGCATCAAGACAAAGCAGCTCATGCCCAGTCGGACTGTGTTCCATGGCATCATACCCGGCTTGTCCTGCTCCCTAATCGGCAAGATCAAGATAGATGTCCTCTTCGGGGACAAGGATCATTTCCGCCGAGAGGCGGTGTGGTTTGAAGTGGTGGATCTAGAGAGCCCTTACCACGCGTTGCTTGGCCGACCTTCCCTGGCCAAGTTCATGGCTGTACCCCATTACGCCTACCTCAAGATGAAGATACCAAGTTCCATGGGCATCATCACCATAGCCGGAGACTACAAGAAATCCTCCGAGTGCGCGGCTGCCAGCAGCCGGCTGGCCGAGTCCCTTGTAATTGCTGAAGAGAAGAAGATACTGGACCGAGTCATGGCCATGACCGGCAAGCAGTCAGCCCTGTCCCCCGACCCCAAGGAGTGTGGTGCCCAAGGTTCCTTTCAGCCGGCCAAAGAAACAAAGAGGGTACCTCTGGACCCAGATCACCCAGAAAGGTTTGCCACCATCGGGGCAAACCTGGACAGCAAATAGGAAGGCGAGCTCGCCGATTTCCTCCATGAGAATCGGGACATTTTCGCATGGTCCCCCAAGGACATGCCGGGTGTGCCGAAGGAATTCGCCGAGCACAAGCTACATGTCCGAGAAGGTGCGAAACCAGTCAAACAGCCTCTCTGCCGACTATCGGAGGAGAAGAGAAGGATTGTGGGAGAAGAGATAGCCCGACTTTTGGCAGCCGGCTTCATTATGGAAGTTTTCTTCCCAGAATGGCTCGCCAACCCGGTCCTCGTGCTGAAGAAAAACAACAAGTGGCGCATATGTATAGACTACACTAGCCTCAACAAGGCTTGCCCCAAAGATCCCTTTGCCTTGCTAAGTATTGATCAAGTAATAGACTCCACAGCCGGATGCGAGCTGTTGAGCTTCTTGGATGCTTACTCAGGCTACCACCAGATAAAGCTGGATCCAGCTGACCGCCTGAAAACCGCCTTCATCACACCATTCGGAGCCTTCTGCTACCTGACTATGACATTCGGCTTCAGAAATGCCAGTGCCACTTTTCAGCGTTGCATGCAGAAATGCCTCCTCAAGCAGCTCGGCAGAAATGCCCACGTCTATGTAGACGATATTGTGGTGAAGACGGAGAAGCGCGACACCTTGCTGGAAGACCTGAGAGAAACATTTGAAAACTTGCGCCGATTCCAAATCAAGCTCAACCCCGAGAAATGCGTGTTCGGAGTACCAGCCGGGCAGCTCCTAGGCTTCCTGGTCTCCGAACGCGGCATCGAGTGCAACCCAATAAAGATCAAGGCCATAGAAAGAATGGAGATTCCCACCAAGCTGTGGGATGTCCAGAAGTTCACCGGATGCTTGGCTTCCCTGAACCGCTTCATCAGCCGGCTCGGAGAGAAGGCCCTCCCCCTCTACCGACTCATGAAGAAGTCCACTCATTTCGAGTGGAATGACCAGGAGGACCAAGCCTTCCACGAGCTAAAGAAGATGCTGACCACGCCGCCTATCTTGGCGGCACCGGCTGAAAAGGAGCCCATGCTCCTTTACATTGCCGCTACTAGCCGGGTGGTCAGCACTGTCATCGTAGTCCAATGCCCAGAAGAAGGCGGGCTCAGCCGGTTCAGAGGTCGGTGTATTATTTAAGCGAAGTCTTATCCACCTCGAAGCAGAACTACCCACACCACCAGAAGATGTGCTATGGTGTGTACTTCACTGCCAAGAAGCTCAAGCCCTATTTTCAAGAGCACCCCATTACGGTCGTATGTACTGCCCCGCTTGCCGAGATCATAGGCAGTCGGGATGCATCCGGCCGAGTGGCCAAATGGGCCATTGAGCTGGCCCCCTACGCGATCTTCTACCAGCCCCGCACCGCCATTAAGTCCCAGGCACTGGCCGACTTCCTCGTCGATTGGGCCGAAACCCAATACCTGCCACCGGCTCCCGACTCCACTCACTGGTGGATGCACTTCGATGGGTCCAAGATGCACACCGGCTTGGGAGCCGGCATCGTACTCACCTCTCCCAAGGGCGACAAGCTCAAGTATACATTGCAAATTCATTTTGCCGCCTCCAACAATGTGGCCGAGTACGAGGCGCTCATACACGGGCTCCGGCTAGCCAAAGAACTCGGCATCCGCCGGATCTTGTGCTATGGCGACTCGGATTTGGTGGTCCAACAGTCATCCGGTGACTGGGACGCCAAAGACGCAAACATGGCGAGCTATCGTTTCCTCGTCCAGCAAATCAGTGCATATTTTGAGGGATGTGAGTTCCTTCATGTACCATGTGCCGACAACATGCAAGCGGATGCCCTGGCACGAGTAGGATCCACCCGGCAAGCCATACCAGCCGGCGTTTCTCTCCACTGACTCCTCAAGCCGTCTCCAGAATTTGATTTCATCTTCGTGCCGCCTGACCCCAACGCAGTCGGATCCGACTTGGGAAACCAAGCAGGCGGCGCGGGGACTCCAACAGGCGGCCCGGGGACTGCCATAGTCGCACCCGGCCCGGGGAATTCGGAACTCGGCCCGGGGACTACTGCAGCCAGCCCGGGGACTACATCAACACAACAGGCGATGGCCGACTCCGACTCCGACTTTTCACTACCCAGCCCACCCGCCCCTATCACAGTGGCAGTCCTGACAATAGAAGAAGTCACAGCTCCATCCTGGGCCCAGCCCATCCTCAACTTCTTAGTAAACAGAGAGCTGCCAACCGACGAGATCTCGGCAAGACAAGTTCAACGCCGAGCCGGAGCCTACACAATCGTCAACAGAGAGCTTGTTAGGCGCAGCGTCACTGGAGTCTTCCAGCGCTGCGTCGAACCAGAGAAGGGCACAACAATCCTCAGGGACATCCACCAAGGCGAATGCGGCCACCATGCAGCCTCAAGATCACTCGTCGCCAAGGCTTTTCGCCATGGATTTTTCTGGCTGACTGCCTTGGAAGACGCCAAGGAACTAGTCAAAAACTATAAAGGGTGCCAAGTTTTCAGCTCCAAGCAACACCTGCCGGTTTCTGCACTCAAGACCATCCCCCTCACCTGGCCCTTTGCCGTCTGGGGGCTGGACATGGTGGGCCCGTTCAAAACGGCACGCGGCGGCATGACACATCTGCTCATCGCTGTGGACAAATTTACCAAGTGGATTGAGGCGAGGCCGATCAAAAAGCTGAATGAGCCGACTGCCGTCACATTCATCGCAGATATTATAACCCGGTATGGCCTACCACATAGCATCATCACCGACAACGGCACAAATTTTGCAAAGGGAGCACTGGCACGTTTCTGCGCAACACGCGGCATCCGGCTGGAACTAGCGTCCGTTGCCCACCCGCAGTCAAACGGCCAGGTCGAGC
The DNA here is from genome assembly GCF_003073215.2 of Triticum urartu. Taxonomy (NCBI): domain Eukaryota; kingdom Viridiplantae; phylum Streptophyta; class Magnoliopsida; order Poales; family Poaceae; genus Triticum; species Triticum urartu. Next base: position 629,107,957 of record NC_053026.1, read on the forward strand.
GAGCAAACGGCCTCATCCTCTCCGGCATCAAGCCCCGACTGGTCGTACCACTAGAGCGTTTGGCCGGCTGCTGGCTCGACGAGCTGCCGGCCGTCCTCTGGAGTTTGTGCACTACCCCAAACAGATTGACCGGCTTCACCCCTTTTTCCTTGTATATGGTGCCGAGGCCGTCATCCCAACTGACATTGAGTTCGAATCACCTCGGGTCACCATGTACACGGAGGCGGAAGCCAAGGAAGCACGAGAAGACGGCGTCGACCTGCTGGAAGAGGGCTGGCTGTTAGCTCTCAGTCGGTCCGCCATCTATCAGCAGGGTCTGCGCCGCTACCACAGCCGGAAGGTCAAGCCAAGATCTTTCCAAGAGGGCGACCTTGTACTCTGGCTGATCTAGCGAACAGCCGGCCAGCACAAGCTCTCGGCCCCTTGGGAGGGCCCCTTCATCATCAGCAAAGCTTTAGGCAATGACTCCTACTACCTAATCGACGCACAGAACCCGAAGGCATGCAAGAGAGACGATTCCGGCAAGGAGTGGGACCGACCGTGGAACGCCAATCTCCTCCAAAGATTTTACAGTTAAAAAGCAGTACGTAGCATGCTACCTTTTGTACTAAGTACGAGACAAGGGGTGCCCCGAGGAGTACTCGTGGACTACCCTCTTTTATCTATGAAAGATGAGTATCACACATACGATTATGTTGCTACACCTGCTTTCTTCGTCCGGCACCGGGTTCGACCAGTCGGCCCGGGGACTCGCCGCCTCAAGTTATATCTGAAGTTCCACCTGCAGCCAGACAAGTAGTGTGCCGGCACACAAGCCCCCTCTTGCCAAAAGTCGCAGCTCGAAGAAACGACTGTCCGACTGACAAGAGCCAAGGGCAGGAAAGGATGCCCACGCAAAAAAACGGCTAAGGACTAACGAACTTATATAACACGAGCCGGCCTCCCACCCCGCTAGCCGACTACTAGGCCAGCTTCTCGCTCACCTTGCTGCAATCTGAGAAAGCTCAAGTACTTGCCTTCCCAAAAACGACCAAGTCCTTCTCCGCTCGCAGACTGCAGAGCAGCTGTCCGGCTGGGAAGGCGGCGGCCAAGGGAAGGCGGCAAAGGAAAAAGCCAAAGGATAAAAAGCAAATATAAGCGGAAGCCAAACACATGCATAATATTTACACAAAAGACCTTCGAAAGGCCAGAATTCAACATAGTCTGAATACACCCCCAGTGGGTGGAACTGCGCAAATTTAAAGATTGTTCAAAGAAGTAACAAGCAGGAAAGCTAGGACGGCGGATCAAGCCAGGGGAGCAACAGGCGAGTGGGGAAGGTTGGCGGAGTCGGCGGTGCCGGCTGGAGGAGTGACCGGCTGGCGAGTCTCGGCATCGTTGCTAGAAGCATCATCGGGCTGAGGCGGGCTGGTCGCTTCACCATCCGGCGCAGCGTCTTCGTCATCCTCTCCCTCTTCCTCTTCGCCCTCATCACTGGAGGCAATCTCCTCCGCCGAGTCCTCACCTTCGGCCGGGTTCAGCCCGAACCACTCCTCCGGCTGAGCGACGCCGGCATCATCCACCTCAGGAGCAAAGGCGCTGGTATCGGTATACTCGGCGATCGCCGAGGCGCGCTGGATGATAGCCGGCCGCACCGCCTCCAGCTCCTCGTCAGCCTCCTGTCGCCAGGTGCTCAGCTGGTCCAAGTTCAGCCCAGGATACCAAGCCCGGACGAACTCCAGAGCCCGCCCAGCGCCGGAGTGGGTCGCTGACGCCTTCCAAGCCTCGAAGCGGCCGACTGCGACCTCCAGCCAGTCGGCGGTCTGACTTGGGGTGCGAGAAATCACCTCGCCAGGCCAGAGGGCGGCTAGCACTTGCGCTCCGGCGCGTTGAAGACGGCGGAGAATGCGATGGGCCGGCTGCAGGCGGGCTTGAAGCCCCAAAAGCTGCTCCTCAAGTGACCGGCTGGCATTCGACGCAATCTCGGCCCCCGCCTGCCGTCGCGTGTCGCGGTAGGCCTCGATGGCTTGGGTGGCGGCGGCTAAGTAGCCGGGGAAGTAATCTGCACAGAGAGGAAAGCAGCGACACAGAATCAAAAAATGAATCAGATAGTAGAAGGAAGTTAAGGAAGCAAAGAAGAAGGCGGCCTACCGTCAATCAAGTCTTCCACCCGGCTGTAGCCTTGGCTCAGTGGCTGCCTCATCTCGGCCTAGTTTGCCGCCTCGGTCTCATACTCGGCTTTGAGGGCGGCCTCGCTATCCTGCACCGCCTTTAGGGCCGCCCTATGGCTCTCCTCCTGGTCAGCCAACCTCTTGGCTAGGCGGTCACACTCTTGAGTCAGGGCGGTGCACTCGGCCTCCTTGGCACGAAGGGCGGTCTGGGCTTCGCTCAGCTGGCTCCTCAAGTCGGCATTGCCCCCTGCAATATAAAGAAAGAAGTCGTCAGGAAAAGATCCGACCCGATTACTCGGTAGTTGGCCTGAATCTCGGGAACTACACCCAGTGGGTGCGCTGACGCGCCCCCACTTAAAAGAAAAACGGAGCGCTTACTCAGGCTCTCGGTCAGATCAGTGGCTTTCTGATTCAACTCCTAGGCCTGGGAGTTGAAGGCGGCCGCGCGGAGGTTGTGGTACTCCCGCAGAGAAGACAAGGGACGTGAGTAAGAACAAGATGGTAATCAAGCTTTCCAATAAGTTCCAAGCTGCCTGTTCAGCAGCCGGCTCGGAACTCGGGGACTACACCCAGTAGGTGCGCTGACGCGCCCCCACAGAAGAAATTAAAAGCAATCAAAGGAGCAGGAGGACTCACCCGAATAACCGACCGCGTCGTGAGAAACTCCTGGGTGTACTGTTTCAGCGCGGTGGCTTGGGCCTGAAGCCGGTTCCGGACGTCCTGCGCCACCACATTTAGCACGACTGTCCCGCCGCCCGGCGTCCACCAGGACGAGCTGTCGCTGGCCGCTTCTAGGTCCTGGGCAAACGTGCCGGCATCCACGGTCTTTTGCGCGTCCGACGCTGAAGTCGCCTTCCCCGCGCGCCGGCGAAGCGGTGACGAGATCACAAGATCCCCTCCCATGGTCAGCTCGCCCTCAGCCGGCCGCGCTGGCGACACTTCAGGCCGGCCTCCTCGGTCCGCCACAGTCGGCGGCGATGGCACCGTCTCCCTCTCCATCTCCGGCTGGCCGCGGCCGACTTCCTCCAACGGGGGCACAGGGGTGCCAGGAGCCGCGACACGGAGGGGAATGACGAACTGCGGAGGCTGGTTCTGCAGGGCCTCCGCCTCCCTCTCCGCGTCTGCGGCCTCCGCCTGGGCCTTGGCGGCTGCGACGGATCGCACCTCCGCCGACTTCTGCTCCGCCTCCCAGGCCGCCCTCCGCTCTTCCGCCTCCCGCTCCTCTCGCGCTTCCCGCGCGTTCCGCTCCGTCGCCTCTAGGAGGTCGGCGCGGGGATCTACCCGGCGCGAGGTTGAAGACCCTCCTACGACTCCGATTATGGAGGCGGCCGGGACTCGCCCAAGGGAAAGAGGGGCCCTGTTTGATAAATTGAGAAAAAGGGTTTGGAAAAACATCAACCGAAGAAGAAGAAAAAAGAAAGGCACAAGAACAGCGACACTTACGCTGAGACCGCATGTGGCTGCTTCACCACCTTGCGGAAGCGGGCTGCCTTCGCGGCCGCCTCGTCCCGCTTGGTTGCCGCCGCGGTACTCTTGGGCTTCTTCGGCTGACTGCCGAAGTGGGTCGACGCAGCCCGACGCTTCTGTGCACCGCCCTGGGCAGTCGGCCTAGCGGATGGGCCCGCACCATGGTGCTCGGGCGCCGGTCGGCGGCGCGCGATGACTTCGGCCTCGTCGTCATCTGGCCAGTCCTCGAAGCCGGCCCCGAGCCCGGACCCGCCTGCGTCGCTGCCTTCCCCCGTGATGTCGTCCTCCATGGCGGCCACCCCCAGGTCTGGGTCGTCTACATCGTCCATCGTACGGTCGGGGAGGAACTGGCGTTCCACCCCTGCAGCCCCGACTGCTGGCGGAAGCATGGGGTTCTGCCAAAGAAAGGCCGGCTGGTCAGGAGTCGGCCACCAAGAACTCGACAACGAGCCAAGAGGAAGAGAAACTTACCACCAGCGGAGGATTGGCGCGAGAGTACGGCACCTTGCCATACTGCCACTCCTCGGTGAGCTTGCAGTTGGAAATGTAGTTCACCATGTAAGACACCTCGGCGTGAGGCATCTCCTTGGTGCTTAGCCGGCACGGGTCGAAGCGGCCGCTCATCTGGCAGATCATATGAGGTCGGCCCTGGAGCGGAAGCACCCGACGCTCCACGAAGGCAGCCACCAGGTCGGCCCCGGACAGACCCTCCAACTGGATCATCACCCGGAGCCGGGCAACGGAGGCGGACCCGCCCGAAGATAGCGACCTGGACCGGAAGGACCATGAAGGCTGCCACCCAGCCGGCGGGCCGGCTATGTAAGCCGGCAGGTTGACGAAGTCACCTTGCGGAGCAATATTCTTCACGTAGAAGTAGGACTTCTGCCAGAGCTTCACCGACTGGATCAGCGGGATGAGCGGAAACAGGTTGTTGTCGCTCGCCCTCCGCATGGCGATGTAGGCACCACATGGGGCGGGCACGCCCGCGACGACGGTGCCGAGCTTGCATTGAAAGAACTCTCTCCACAGTTCAAGAGTGGGAAGGACGCTGAGAAAACACTCGCATAGGGTGACGAAGGCCGACAGCAGCATCACCGCGTTGGGAGTGAGGTGATGCGGCTGGAGATGATAAAATTCAAGGAACGAGTGGAGGAACCTGCTCGCCGGCAGGCGGAAGCCGCGCAGGCAGTGCGAGCGGAAGATCACCCGCTCATCCTCCTCTGGTGCCGGCGAGATCTCCCTCTTCGACGTGAGGCGGACCCGTACGAGATCCGCGCCCGACAACCGCCGCGTCCGACGAAGGAAGTCAACGTGGTCGTCATGGACGTTGGAGTCGTCCCAGGAGATCGACAACGCCATGGGGACAGCGCGGCGGCGAGGAAGGTACGATGAAAGGAGGGCGCACGAGCCAGCCGCGACGAAGCGGCGGTGAGCCAAGAAGATTGGCAGGAAGGCCGAGCGGCGGCAGGTGGCTATCGTGACGAGAGGAGGAAGAAGAAGGAGGGGGCGGAGCGAGGGAGAGCGTGCGAGCATTTTGGCGCTCCCCTCCTCTACCCCTACTTATAGCCTCGTGCAGCGAAGCCGAGGAGGCAGGGCGTGGGGGGGGGGGGGGGGGGGGATTAACCGCCCCCACTCCCCCCACGCCCCGCAATTATTGTGCCATTACGGCGTGGGGAAACCGCCACTGGCGCGCGTGCGGTCCGTCCAGGCCCCAGAAGATCCGCGCGTGGGCCGAGGCCCTGTAGTGGCGGGCCCCAGACTGCGGCGGCGTCCCGTCGCGCGTGTGGGCTGGCAGGCCCCTCCAGCCGGAGGATGCCACATGGCGCGCAGACGACGAGCGGTCAGTTCACAGCCGGACTCGCGCGCCGACTGGCACCACCCTTCAAACTTCGAGATCTCTAAGAGACGGCACGCCTAGTCGAAACCGGCTTCTGGTTCCCGGCTCCTCAAGATAGGAAGCTGACTGGGCTCCTCGACTTTTTTCTGCCTCGGAGCCCGACCAGCTTCATGGACTACTGTCGGAGTAAATGACCACGGGTAGCCTAGCCGGCTTCCCCTGGTACTTCAGAAAAATTACAGGCCGAACAAGCCTCCAAGCTTCCAAGACATGGGGGCCGTCTTCCCCCAGCCGGCTACCTCTCAAACCGGCTGCGCAAAGGCAGCCTAGCCCTGAAATCCTTGAGAAACAAGACCACGAGAAGGCCGACTTCCAGAAGCCGGCCATAAAAAGGCCGACTCCCAGGAGCCGGCCCCTCAGCAGGCGGCTAAGATCTTGCCCTCAGAGTCTGCACCCACATAGCGGCGACAAGACGAGGCGTGGCTATAGTAAAGCCTGCCACCCCCGAATCCCGGCGCACGCATGGCCACAGTGCACCGTACGGGGTGGCCATCCCCGTCCAGCGCGGCACTGTTGCCACGATGATCGTGACGTCACCCACGACGAGGGGTCAGTACGACCCGTGGGTGGCGGGCCCCCTCGGTTAGGGAGATCCCGAAGGCGGCTAGGCTTCCCACAGTCGGCCAAGGCTATGGCCGGCTTCCAACAGCCGGCCAGCTCTCTCCCTCCAAGGAGGTGCTTCATTAAGGAAACAAGAGAAGGTAAGGCTACAGTGATAAGCCGCCTTGCGGCAGCACTGTAGCCATGCTTACCACGACAAAGCCATCATCACCAGGGGCAAGGTAACAGTAACCAGCCCCCGACAAGACCCCTGAGCGGCGGGGCCGGCCTGTCGGCCAAAGGGTCGGCAGCCGGCGGGCCCACCAGTCGGTGGAGAAGCCGGCGGGCGTAGACACAGACGGCTGGGGCCCACGCCCAGCCGGATTACCATTGTACCCCCGGGGGGTAGGCCTATATAAACCCCCGAGGGTTCCCATGCAGGAGAGATCACTCTTTGGATAGAATTTAGACACCACAAGAAGAAGAGGAGCGGGCTAGCCTGGCCCTCCCTCATCCTCTCACCGAACAGCTCAAGGAGCATTCTGTAGCAACCCACCGAGCTAGTGATCATGCGGAGACCCCGCAGAGCAGCATTAGGGGTGTTATCTCCATGGAGAGCCCTGAAGCTGGGTAAGATTCGCAGGCGTGCATGTCTTCGCCTTATCCCGTTTCCAGGCACCGGCGATGTTTTATTGGCTCCCACAATGTTAAGCCATCCATTGGCATATGTCGCACCAACCACCCGACACTCGGCTCGACTCGTTATTCTTCGAGTTCGAGTCGAGTCACGAGCTACTCATTTAGCTCACGAGCTTCGAGCTTTTTTTCCAGCCCTAGAGGGAGTACTATTTTCTTCCGATCTGCTCCAGCCCCCCTCCCCCTACCTAATTTGCATCCGCACCCTACTCCTCAAACGTCGTCGCTGTACCTCTCCGGCCGGTACACATGCATTGCTGGACCTCTGCAACCAACACCAACGTGCCCGCTCGCCTTTTACGACGGCGCCGTCCACCTAGGATCCGTCCATAGGCAAATACACTCCATCCCCTATAGACGACGTCCATGGCGGACACCATGCCCGGGTGTTCAGTCAAATGTCATTGAGCTTATTTTCGAACGCCATCTCATTTTTTAGAGTACGAAGGATGGCGGGGTACTCGACCATGGAATATGAGTTGTTGCGCGATGCGTGGTTGGCCATATCTGCGGATTTCTTAGGCAGGAGGAGAGAGGGCCTTTTCTGGCAACGCGTGCATGATTCGTTTCACGAGCGAAAGCACATTGCGCCCTACGACATGCACATCATTGAACACCGCAATGTGAGTTCGTTATCGTATCGATGGTTGTGACACGGTTGCTTGGCTGGAGGCAAGGTGGCCATTGCGGGGGAGGGGGGGGGGGCAGCGGAGGAGATCGTAAGTTTTGGTTTTTATTGCTCAACCTGTCAACCGAACATTCGTTCACCCAATATTGCTCTACACATTGTGTAGCCCATACGCACTAACGTGATGTACAAGAGGGATATCTATTTACGTACATACACTGTTGAATGAAGCTGAAGAAGCATTATGTGTGGGATGACATGAACCCATTCATGAAAAACTTGTACAAGACTTATTTGCATGCTATGTATGGATGATTTGTGCTATTTTCTATCCAAACTTTGATGAAATCCGCGTTTACATGAATTTCTTTCGGTTAGTTGAAATGTAGTTTGAAATATATGTGTGAATTGTTGGATGGTCGGCTCCCACATCCGTGTCCACGGGCTGGTTCCCTGTCCGCGGATGGATGTGGAAGCAAATTTATGGATCGGCGTTGAAGATTCTCTAACATAATGTTTGTCCACGGATACAAATGTGAGAGCAAATTTTATGAATCAACGTTAGAGATGCCCTAACATAATGTATGAAAACAAGAGTTGTAACCTTCCTATACCTGAAATCAACACCTCATATACCCACTTATCCCAGCATTTACATGGTCCGCTCTGTCCATGGTTTTCCCCGGACCGCGCGGCTGGCGCAGGATCGGACACGTCCCGACCAACGAGCTGCCACACGTACCTTATCTCCATCGTCACTGTCAGCTGCTGTTGTTTTCTTAGGTTAGCTTTAGAAAAGCTTTTAGTACATTACCTTTAATACTAATTTTATGAGTATTGACTAGTAGTACATTACATATGCTGATTGGACGAAATTGAGCGATTTTCTCCATGCGTGCCTGTCAGTTAGCAGTGTCATTGCTTCAGTGTTTCCAGTAGCTGCTTTTTCTCTTCGATGTAGGAGTGCGACAACGCTGCCAAGTTGCACATCCGAGTAGGTGGGGATGGCATGGCACTATCTGTCGGATCGATGTGCAAATTTACGCATGTTTGTTTTGCCTTTTTTGAAAATAAAAGGGGAAAACAGGGATAAATCTGCAGCGCAAAAACCATTGTCCAAAACGTTTTACCTTTTTTGAGTTGGAACCAGTGTCCGAATTGTGTTGTGTTTTTCTTTGTGCCCTCTTTGCCGAAGCCGAGAGCGCCAGCATGTGCGTTTTTTTTTTGGTTTTTTTTGAAAAGGGGACTCCCCGGCGTCTGCATCAGAGTGATGCATACAACCATCTTATTAACCAAATAAAGCAGTGCGAACATGGTTTCAAGGTCTTCAAAAGTAATGAAAAAATAAAGAAAGCTCGCACAGAGCCAAAACGGGCTAGAGACACCAACTAGCCATGAAAAGATGCCACAACCAGCTGGCTAAAACTAGGTAGGTAAACTAAATGCCTATCCTATTACATGACCGCCATCTAAACCGGTTGAAGATATCCCGAGCTACCATCTCCCAGCGGAAAGATCCAGTAACCAAATGCTCCCTGGCCTCCGTCGGGGTGAGTAGCGACCACGAACGGATCAGTGCCGTAGTTCGGAATATAACCTGCAAAAAGTGGATACATGATATTCTGTTAAAAACCAAATCATTTCTGCAAGTCCAGATAGACCACATCAAAGCGCAAAGACCAACCCGAATGTGTCTCGCTAAGTCAGGCTCAATCCCATTAAGCCATGTCCCAAATAATGCGTTAACAGAATTCGGTGGATTGATATTAAAAGCAATGTGGACCGTCTGCCAAAGTACTTTGGCCAACGGGCAATCAAAAAAGAGGTGTTTGATTGTCTCATTCCGATCACAGAAACTACACCTAGTAGGTCCTGTCCAATTACATTTTATCAAGTTGTCCTTGGTTAAAATAACTTGTTTATGGACAAACCACATAAACACTTTTATTTTCAAAGGAACTTTGACATCCCAAACATGCTTGGAGGTAGGAATGGAGTTCGAAGTTATAACATCAATATACATTGATTTAACTGTGAATACTTCAGACTTAGTCAGTTTCCAGCGTAATTCATCGGGTTGTTGAGAAAGCTGGACCTCCATCAGTCTCCTAACTAGACGGAGACATTCTTCCCAACGATTACCCGCTAGCGTCCGTCGGAACTGAATATTAAGGGGGATAGATTGAAATACCGATGCGACGAACACCTCACGTCATTGAACAATACGGTACAAAGACGGATATTGGATGGCCAAGGGTGTGTCACCGAGCCAAGTATCCTCCCAGAAACGTGTACTAGTGCCGTTTCCAATAACAAACTTTATCCTATTAAACAAATATTGTTTAACTTTCATCAATCCTTTCCAAAAAGGTGAATCGGTCGGCCTGACTGTAACCTGGGACAAAGTTTTTGTCTGGAGGTACTTGCTGCGAAGGATTTGAGCCAACATGGCATCATTCTCCGTTGAGAGCTTCCACAGCCACTTGCTAAGAAGGCATCTGTTCTTAACTTCTAGATTCTCAATACCGAGACCCCCTTGGTCTTTCGGTCTATAGATGATATCCCATTTAGCAAGCCGATATTTTCTTTTAAGCTCATCACCCTGCCAAAAGAAACGCGATCGATAGAAGTCCAGTCTCTTCCTAACACCAACTGGGACCTCAAAGAATGATAGGAGAAACATAGGCATACTGGTGAGCACCGAATTTATCAGGATTAATCGGCCTCCGTATGACATGAGCTTACCCTTCCAGCAACTTAGTTTCTTCTCAAATCGGTCCTCGATGCACTTCCACTCTCTGTTTGTCAGCCTACGATGGTGGATTGGAATACCTAGGTAAGAGAAGGGTAACTCTCCCAACTCGCACCCAAACAATTGCCTATAAGCCTCCTGTTCGTCTTTGGCTCGACCAAAACAGAACAGCTCGCTCTTATGAAAGTTAATCTTTAACCCGGTCAATTGTTTAAATAGGCATAACACAAGTTTCATATTTCTCGCCTTGGCCAAGTCATGCTCCATAAAGATAATTGTATCATCAACGTACTGAAGGATGGATACACCTCCATCAATAAGATGAGGTACCAATCCACCTACTTGACCATTTTCCTTAGCCCTTCCTATCAGAATTGCTAACATATCCACCACAATGTTAAACAGGATAGGAGACATCGGATCTCCTTGTCTTAGGCCTTTATGTGTCTGGAAGTAATGACCTATGTCATCATTAACTTTAATTCCCACACTACCTTTTTGCGTAAATGATTCCACCTGTCGGTGCCAGGCTTCATCAAAACCTTTCATACGCAATGACTGTTGGAGGAATGGCCATTTGACCTTATCGTACGCTTTCTCGAAATCCACCTTAAAAATTACTCCATCTAATTTTTTGGAATGGATTTCATGGAGCGTTTCATGCAGGACGACCACCCCTTCAAGGATATTTCTGTCCGGCATGAAAGCAGTTTGGGACTGTTGCACCACAGAATGCACAATCTGTGTGAGCCTATTAGTCCCGACCTTGGTGAAAATTTTGAAACTAACATTGAGGAGGCGGATCGGCCTGAATTGCTCAATCCTCACAGCATCCGTTTTCTTAGGAAGCAGTGTGATAGTTCCAAAATTCAAGTGAAATAAGTGAAGCTGTCCAGAGAACAGATCATGGAACATAGGTAGCAAATCCCCCTTAATAATGTGCCAACACTTTTTATAAAACTCGGCCAGGAATCCATCCGGACCGGGAGCCTTATTGTTTTTCATCTGTGCAATAGCATCAAACACCTCCTTCTCTGAGAACGGGGCAACCAGAATATCATTTTCGGCAGCCGATAACTGAGGCACATCCTCAGTCCTGGACTCGTCGAGGGACACACAATTATCCTCTGGAGGTCCAAATAACTGCTTATAATACTCGGTAATATATGTTTTTAGGTTATCCTGTCCTAAAATAGTGCCCTCATCTTGTTCAAGCTGAAAGACACACTTCTTTCTGTGCTTACCATTAGCTATCAAATGAAAGAATTGAGTATTCGCGTCCCCTTGGACCACTTTGCGGACTTTAGCACGCAAAGCCCACTTCAATTCTTCTTCGCGGAGCAGTTCTTTCAACCTCTTCTCCGCCTGAGTTTTAACCTAAAGCTCAGCTGGCATTAAAATAGTGGATTCGGCCTTTATGTCCAGAGCCTGTATAAGAGAAAGGAGTCTATCCTTTTCAATCTTGTACACACCACTGAGGTGCTTAGCCCAACCTCGTAAGAAACTTCTCAAATGCCTAATCTTATTCTGCCAACGCTCGATCGCAGTCCTACCTCCTGCACCTCTATCCCATTTCCTGGCAATCAAGTCCAAGAACCCCTCGCGTTCGAACCATGACATCTCGAAAGAGAAGGTGTTCTTGTTACCCACGTGGTTCGGCTACCCTGAGTCTACGAACAAGGGTGTGTGATCGGATATTCCCCTCAATAGAGCTTGCACCGTAACCAGAGGGAACTTTTGTTCCCACTCCACGCTCGCGAGAACTCGATCAAGTTTTTCATAAGTCGGGTTTGGCAGAGCATTAGCCTAGGTAAACTTTCTACCAGAAAGCTCTGTCTCCCTCAGATCTAGGCTTTCAATAATGGTATTGAACATAAACGACCATCTGCCGTCAAAGTTATCATTGTTCTTCTCCTCTCTCCTCCTAATGATATTGAAATCACCTCCAACTAAAATTGGAAGCTGTTCTGACCCACAGATTCGAACAAGGTCCGCCAGAAACTCCGGTTTAAGCTCGGGCCGTGCGGCACCATAGACCGCCACCAAAGCCCAGTTGAAACCATCTATCTTAGACCTGACTCAAAACTTCACCGCGAAGTCGCCCATCACTACACTTCGGACTTCAAGCGAATCGCATCTCACACCGAGTAAGATACCACCCGATCTTCCTCGCGGAGGGAGGCAGTGCCAATCGAAATCAATACCACCCACAAGAGAGGAAAGAAACTGGTGCGCAAAGTTATCTCTACCAGTCTCCGATAGAGCAATGAAATCTAAACGCTGCTCTAAGGATGCCTCAGCAAGGAACCTTCTTTTAGCCAAGTCCTTCAGACCTCTACTATTCCAAAAGATTCCTTTCATATTTCATCATGGAATTTTTTAGTGGTCCGAATCCTAGCACTCCTACGAACCGCGGAATCGGGATAGATCTTCCGTTTCCACTTGCGCTTTGGTTTACTAGGCTCTGACGCTCGGTCCTCATAACCGGGTTCAATTAAACTACCAGTATCATTCTCTAGGGGCACATCATCGTCCTCAGACTCATGATTGGGGGGTGCTAGATCCGCACACAGATTATCGAGCACTCTAACCCCTAACGCACCAATCTCATCATCATTCATTGGTTTAACCGCTGCAAGATTACGAATAATCTCTAAGGCACGCTCCGCCTCCAAATCTAATAGATCATTCACCGAATTGGTAATCTCACTATCCGTAGCACCTAGTGAAACTCCTAATTGGTTTGCATTATTTATAATCTCCTCATTAGAAAAATGCAATAAAGAATTAGAGATGTTGACGAACATACCAGAAGATAATGCAGCATCCTGAAGCTTGGCCGCCCTCATAGCGCACCGCTGCTGCATATCATCCACCTCCGGGAGCTCGTGGATGCGAGCACTCATCCGTCTTCCCGTCGAGACGGGGTCTGGGAACCTGCCAAAAGCGATAACCTCCTCCCTAGTAAAGCCTGGCGCTGAGTCCCTCAAAGGGTCAGCCGAGGTTACCGGAGAGGGCGGCTGCGGGCTCCCGAGCCCCTCAGACAGGTGCCCCACGCCGGTGTCCGCGGCCACGGGTACAAACGGAGAGGGGATAACGTGGGCCGCCTGCCCGCGCCCTCCTCCCGCCACACCCGCCGGCGCAAACGGAAGAGTCGTCGGCGAAGGAGAGACGGTCCTCCTGACCGACTGGGACGAAGGAGGGGCCAGGGCCACCTGCCCCATCCCCCCTCCCAATGCCGCTGCTGGCGTAGGCGTCGCCGCTACAACCGGAGTAGCGGGTGCCGAGGCCGCCTGCCTCGGGCTCCCTCCCCCGGCGCTGGCCGACTCCAACGTGACCGACCTCACCGGCGTCGGGAAATGGAGGGGGGAAGTCAAGGCCTCCTGCCCCGAACCCCCTCCCTCCAACACCAGCTCAGCCACAGCAAACCGCACCGAAGCTTCGACCACAGGAGGAACAAGGGAAAGAGAAGCAACCTCCGGCTGCCCCACCCCAACTCCATCCAAAGTCCTCGCAGATGGGGCCCTCACCAAGCGTCCAGGCACAGAACCGCCAGCTCCCTCAAACTCCAACAGAGGAAGTGTGCGCTCAAACATATCATCAGAGTCTACCCGGTCACTCCAAAGTCTGGGCGGCGCAGATGCTGGATCAAAGGACCCAAACCGCAACGAAGTCATAGGCACCGAAGGTGATGCTGCCGGCTCAACCCCGGTCCCATCCCCGGGCAACTGAGCATCTGGGCGAGAGCCCTTAGACCCCTCTCGTGTGGACTCATCAGTCTGTGCCCCATTGGCTCGCGCACCGCCGTCTCCCTCGTGCATATCAACATCATTCCCATTAAATGCATCAGCAAACAGATCAGTGTCCTCAAACTCAATCTCGAGCGGGAACACCTCTCCCCTATAAGTCCAGTTGACCACATCAGGCACGAACTCAATATCCAAAATACTGACTAAAAGCCAGGCCACCCCATGAGCCCGGGTAAAAGCCATATCAACTCTCTCCGTCTTCCCAACCATCATACCCAAACTATCCACAACTTGAACATCCTGCAAAGGCTTAGACGGGGCCCCTACAAACCGCAACCAGACTTGCGTAAGCGGCTTTCCCTTAGGCTCCACCTTCTTCCACTCGTGAAACTCCAGAATGCACGAAGTGCCAGGAACTCTACACAAACCAAAGCTCAACAACCGCTGCAAGTCATCCACCATGGGGAAATCAACCTTAAAAACCTTTTTCCTCGAGACCAACCAGCTCCCACCAAAAGTCCCCCGGAGCCAGCTCCTGAAGCCTCCGCACGATCTGAGCCTCAGTCACCTCGCCCTGGGTAGCTTTCACCACCCCGGTGGTCAAACTCTGGGTCTCCTCCGAAATCTCTCGCGCAGCCGGTGACTCAAAGAACATAAGCTCAGCACAGTAGACTCCATACAAAGTCAGCGACGGAGCCTGGTCACGCAAGAACGGGCACTCCCCCGAGGCATGTGCCGGCTTGCCACACGACTCACACAGCTCGGCCATGCACTCAGCAATAAAGTGGCCCTTCTCCCCACAACGATAGCAAATCATCTTTTCCTTCTTGCGCGCATACTTGGACGCCCTCTCAGCATCCAACCTGTCAGAAGCCTCTGCCCCAGTCCCAGTCGCAGGAACCTCAACACTGGCCAAGGCAGTCACCACCTCCATCGCCTGGGAAGGAAGATCAGTGAACGCGTGATCGGCCTCCATTGCTGACGCTGCGTGCTCAACAACTGCCTTAGGCGGAGGCGGGCGGCGAAACCTCCCACGGCCCCCTCCCCGACCACCACGATGACCCCGATAGCCTCCTCTTTGACGGTAGTCTGGGCATGTGGCTCCTTCAACAAATCCGCCTGGAGGGCCGATAAACGGTCTCTCGGCAGACCCATCACTCTGCCAGGCATGGCCACGACCTCCTCCCGTGGACGAGGAACCACGATGCCGTCCCTCACCATACGCATCAAACCCGTCATCCCCCCACTGGCCTCGGGGCGGATCAGTGGGTTCTCTATTGGTAGAATCTTGTCTTGTCTGAGTCTGACCTGACCGGTTTTGCGCCGGCCTCGCAACGTGATGGGGCGGAGGTGCGGCCCGAGGCTAATTGCTCGACGGCAACGACACGCCCCCAGAAGGCCGAGGCCCTCCACCACGGCCAGCTGGAACCACACCGGCAACGCCCGGCGCCTGAGGCCGGGGCCCACCATGACCCACCGCCGGCTGAGCCACAGATGCCGCACTCGGCGCCGGAGGCCTGAGCCCGCCTCTTCCGGCCGTAGCATGGATGGGTACTTGCCCCGGTGGCCGAGTGCCCACAAGGCCAACGCTGCAACCTTGGGTGCCCAACGGCACACCACCGCCCGCCGGCGGCCTCTGGCCAGGCTGCCCCAGGGCCCCGCACCCCGCGCTCACCGCCGGCGGCAGTGCCGCACCGCCCGGCTGCGGAGCAGCCCCACCCCGACCAACAGCAGCAGTGGCCAGCTGCTTCTTAGCGGGCGGCGCCGCAGCCCCGCGGCCTGCCATGGACCTAAGAGGAGGAATGCGCGCCGCTCTCCCCGGGCCACAGCGGCGAAACCATGGCGTGCCTCCCCTGCGCAAACTAGGGCACAACGACGGCGGCCGAACGTACGTGACCTAGAGATCGATCGCACGCATGCATGGATTCTGTACGTATACGGTCGCCCCCACAGAATCCTCGTTAGGCTGGGCCACACACCCAGTTAACGGCCTAGGTGGATCTGCCGCGCGATGGGCCTCATACCCATCGGCAGGCCGGCCCACGTCTCCCGATGCCTGATCGAGGCCACTGAGGCCCAAGATCGAATTCAAACGGCGAGACCTGTCGGCACAGATCTCGCTGATCCCTCTGATTGGCGGCGAAGCCCGTCTGGCCGCACGAACAGTGCTCGAACTCGCCACCGGCGATCTTGGAGGCGGCGGCCGGCCAATCTTTCCCTTCTTCTTCTTTCGCGTTGCCAAAGTCCAATCATCCGGCAAAAATTGAGACAAGGTCATAGGTTCTCTACTTACCTTAGGGATCGGTCCGATCCAGGGCTTCATAGCCGGCTTGGAGTTTTCAAAATTTGAGCGACGTCGAACGATCTTAATCATGGGCTCCGGCAACGGCCCGACAGCCGACAAAGCCATGACCCTGGAGGGGACACACTCTGCTTGATCTTCGTCGTTGCTCTCCAGAAGCGCCCAAAAACGTCCTCCCGGTCTTGCCTGAATCGGCTCCGTCAGATCAATCACCTCGGATGCCTTCGAAGGTAGGTCTATCTGCACATACTCGCCAACAACTATGTTATAATCATCAAGCTTGAATTGAAGACCTACCTCAATCACGTCTTCGACTGGAAGATAATCGCCGGCAAGGACGTCATTCTCCAGATCGAGAAGAACCACCCATCTTGAATGAGGGGTGAATCGAAGCCGCCCTTCGATCCACACACCCGGATCCATCACGAGAGAGAACGAGACTCGCCATTGCGACCACCGGCGCTCCTCCCGCCCGATCTCACGCCTCGGCTCACCACGGCCCCCTCCCGATCCCGTAGACCCCTCCTTTCTCTCCAACGGCGCCGCCGCAGGTGAAGTAGGAGATCTCGATGGGATCAGGTGTGACCCCCCAGCGCTGAGATGCGGCGCGGATTGGGGCACCGGCGGTGAGAGACCGATCCCCTCAGGCGGCCTCCTCTCCGCCCCCATCTCGTATGTGAGATTAAACATGAGATGCGTGTGGCAAGGTCAAACACAGATATATGTTGAGGTGAAATGAAGACCTATGTGTTGCAGTGTGGAGTGCATATTCTTTCTTTTCCTAAAAAATGGGGGAGAATTTCACTTCCCCGGCCTCTGCACCAACTAGGGATGCATACGACCATTTTAGTATGAGTACCAAGATAAACATGGTCCTCAGAATTTTTTTAAATGAGTATCAAGATATTTTTTGATGAATGGTTTCACCACACACCAAACTTGATCCTCAATAAATGAGGGAAAACCCCTATGCATCACCTGTCAATTCTAGGAATTGAACTCGGGTTGTTAGGCTGCACAACCGCATGCCCAACCACTGAGACAAGGCTCTCTTTGCTTAAAATGGGGGAGAATTTCACTTCCCCGGCCTCTGCACCAACTAGGGATGCATACGGCCATTTTAGTATGAGTACCAAGATAAACATGGTCCTCAGAATTTTTTAAATGAGTATCAAGATATTTTTTGATGAGTGGTTTCACCACACACCAAACTTGATCCTCAATAAATGGGGGGAAACCTCTGTGCATCACCCGTCAATTCTAGGACTTGAACTCGGGTCGTTAGGCTGCACAACCGCATGCCCAACCACTGAGCCAAGGCTCTCTTTGCATGAGATGTGTTTCAGACTCTGTCAGGCTTTTACATTAAATTCTTTGTTGTTTTAATAAAAGGCAATTTTATTATCTCAAATATAGCATCAAGCAGATGTACAACATTATGAGTAAGATCATCTACAGCCGGGCGCAACAAACCCGCCTCATACGCCCGGGCAGGCCGCCCGGTCACTATCCGATCACGCTTTTTCGACCCAGACGGGCTCCTTAAATGGGCCTCAAACACCTGGGCTAATCGGCATCCCCCATATCCAGCCTAAATATGAGGCGAATGTGGGGCGCCCGGGCATGCCTGCCACGTTGGACCCAACAGCCCTACCCCACCTCAAATTGCATCAAATCCACCAAACCCTTCGTCCTCCTCCCGCCATCATCCAACCTTACCCGCGCCCGGACCCTCGCCGTCCTCCACCCTTGTTCCCAATCATCACCTCCGTTCCCGATCCACCGCCAAAGATGTCGTCCAGCCCGACCCACACTGCCGTGACAGAGACGCAGTCCGCCTTATCCGTCGGCAGCGTCAATTCGTCGGCTACGACTTGCAAGGCGGAGAACGTCGCCCACAAGTTGCGGCTACACCGGCAGCGAGAGAGGGAGGCGGCGGAGGCGTTGTAGGGAGGTTCGGACGTGGTGGAGCAGCTTTCTCCTCCGCCACGCTCGGATCCCCACACCCCTTCCCTCCAAGCGCTGACACAGATTACGTTGTCTGACCCCCTTGGGACAGAGGTGTCATGCCCTCGATGCGGCTATATCTCCTACGTGTCGAAGCACGACTTAGAGGCATAACCGCATTGAAAGCAATGTCGCAAGTAAGGCAATCTTCACAACATCCCATGTAATATAGATAATAAAAGGGGAAGGTACATAGTTGGCTTACACTCGCCACGTCAAACAAAGTACATAAATAGCATTACATCATCCAATCACTCATGGCCCGACTACGGTTCCAAAATAAAAGATAAACCCAACATGCGACACGGTCCCGATCGCCCCAACTGGGCACCACTACTGATCATCAGGGAAAGACACATAGTAACGGCGTGAGTCCTCGTCGAACTCCCACTTGAGCTCAAGCGCGTCATCTGGAACGGAGTCATTAGGCCCTGCATCTGGTTTGGAAGTAATCTATGAGCCACAGGGACTCAGCAATCTCGCACCCTCGCGATCAAGACTATTTAAGCTTATAGGTAAGGCAAGGTAAATATGTGGAGCTGCAACAGGCGACTAGCATATATGGTGGCTAACCTATTTGCAAAAGAGAGCGAGAAGAGAAGGCAAAGAGCGAACGAATAACTAGAGAACAACCTGCGACAAGCATTACTCCAACACCGTGTTCACTTCCTGGACTCCGCCGAGAAGAGACCATCACGGTAACTCACACAGTTGATTCATTTTAATTAAGTTAAGGTTCAAGTTATCTACAACCGGACATTAACAAATTCCCATCTGCCCATAACCGCGGGCACGGCTTTTGAAAGTTCAAATCCCTGCAGGGGGTCCCAACTTAGCCCATGACAAGCTCTCATGGTCAACGAAGGATATTCCTTCTAGCGGGAAGACCCGATCAGACTCGGAATCCCGGTTACAAGACATTTCGACAAGGTAAAACTAAACCAGCAACACCGCCCGAATGTGCTGACAAATCCCGATAGGAGCTGCACATATCTCGTTCTCAGGGCACACTCAGATTGTCTTAGGTACGGGTAGGCCAGCATAGAGTTGCCCCTGGTGGCCACCGGCAGCTGACAGGTTGGACCAACACTCAGAGGAGCACTGGCCCGGGGGGGTTTAAAATAAGATGACCCTCGGGCTCCGGAAACCCAAGGGAAAAAGAGGCTAGGTGGCAAATGGTAAAACCAAGGTTGGGCATTGCTGGAAGAGCTTTATTCAAGGCGAACTGTCAAGGGGTTCCCATTATCACCCAACCGCGTAAGGAACGCAAAATCTGGGAACATAACACCGATATGACGGAAACTAGGGCGGCAAGAGTGGAACAAAACACTAGGCGAGAGGCCGAGCCTTCCACCCTTTACCAAGTATATAGATGCATTAAGATAACAAGATAATATAATGATATCCCAACAAGAAAATAATGTTCCAACAAGGAATAGTCTCCAATTTTCACCTGCAACTAGCAACGCTATAAGAGGGGCTGAGCAAAGCGGTAACATAGCCAATCAACGGTTCGCTAGGACATGGTGGATTAGAGGTTTGACATGGCAATTTGGGAGGCATGATAAGCAAGTGGTAGGCATCGTAGCATAGGCATAGCAAAAGAGCGAGCATCTAGCAAAGCAAAGATAGAAGTGATTTCGAGGGTATGATCATCTTGCCTGCAAAGTTGTCAGAGTTGACTGGATCCTCGAAAGCAAACTCAATGGGATCCTCGTTAGCGAACTCGTCTCCCGGCTCTACCCAAACAAGACAAACAAGCAAACGGAACACAATCAACCACGTGCGAACTCAAACAACATGATGCAAACATGCTATGCTATGCGGGATGCGACATGTGATGCATATGCAAGATTTGACAAGAGATGAATGAACCTGGCCTCAACTTAGAAATACAAGTGTGCCACTGGAAAGGTGAGGTGATTTCGGTTGAAATCGATATAAAAAACGCCGGAATCAGATGTACGGTTTGGAAATGGCAAGCAATTCAGATATGGCACCGGTCTGCGATATACAGCAAGTAGCCATCTAAATGCAACAAGTTAAACATGCTACAGCACCCAAACATGGCAAAAAAATACATGGCAGGGATCCATTCATGATGCTTAACAAAAGATGAACACTGAGCTATGGCCAATTCATCCATTAACAGGTTCAAACAAGCATGACAAAAATGCAATTGGTAAACAGATTTCAGACTTAATGAAATTAACACTTATCTGGAATTTCAGATCAGGTAACACACTTTGGAGCATGAAAAACTAGATGCTACAGGAACTTAACATGGCAAAGTAAAGCATGGCATGGAGCTAATCAAAGAGCTTAACAAAAGTCCCTTAGTGATCTTGAGTCAAAAGGGATCAGAAAATACAATTGCAAGCATGTGAACATGGCAAAAACATAATCAGATCACAGACTTAGAGAAAAACTGGAGCATGCAAATCAGATATCAAGTAGGCATGTTTACGAGCTCGATGCACTCACTATAGAGCAAGGCATGGCAATCTAAGCATACACCCACCAAGAATACACATTATACAAGCTAGACATGGCAAGAACAATGACATAGCATGCACGGATCAACTACAACATCCTCGGCAAAATCGCTAACAAGTAGACAATCTGCCCAGATTCACGAAATAGCAAAAGTAGAGCTCGATTGACTCAAGCTAGGTTGCTCCATAATTGCAAAAAAGACACGGATGGTTAGAGCACTACAAGATTAACAAAACATCCTTACTGATCATCCTCAAAAGAGGCACGGATCACTAGGAAACAACATGAACATATGGCATATTGATAAGAACAGATCAAGGACTTAGTGGAATTGCAAAGTCCCTGAAATAGCATTAACGAATGCACCACTTTGCAAGCTTGTGCTAGTCACCACACACACCACAAAAATACATGGATTGCACCTCTAGAAAGATGGCAAGACATATAACAAAATACATGTAGAGCTCAGGGGCATATCATGCACACAATAATCATGGCAAAAATGACAAATAGCTATTTGGAGCAGCAGATCTGACAATTAACTCAAATAGCACTCTTCCAACAGCATTTCGGGCATCAAGATGAACTCAAATGAAAAATATGCAATGAGATGAAATGATGTGCTCTCTGAGACGAACATTTTGATATTCTACACGCCCAAAACGGAGCTACGGATGCGGAGTTACGACATGAGCAAGAATGCAAAATAATTAGGGTTTGGGGCAAAATTCAACCCGAGATCCAGATCCAGATCTAGATCGGGTACTATAGAAGCGCGTGAACCGAGGTTCGCCGGCCGGAGTTCAAGGTTGCCGGACTTGGGGCCGAGGTCGCCGGACTTGGCGGAGGAAGGAGCCGGCGAGGAGAGGGACTTGGCGCGGCGAGGCGACGGCGGTTGGCGGCGGCGGAGGCGCTCGACGACCGGCGCGCGGAGGAGCTCGGCAAGGGCGGCGGTCAGCGACGGACGGGGCCGGCGAGGCGGCGCTGGGGTGGCTCTAGGACGCCGGCAGGCGGCGGGTTGATGGCGCGGGCGGCGCGCGGCCTCGGGCCGGGGAGGGCTGGCCACGGGCTGCAGCGGGCCGCGGTGGTGAGGAGCCGGCCAGGACACGTGGCACTCAGTGGTTGGCTGGGCGCGGCGGCGGACGTGTCCGGCGCGTCCGGACGTTGTCCGGCGCGCGGAGAGGAAGGGGATCTAGGGTTTTGGGGAAGAAGACCCGTGAATTTCGGGAGAGGATCTATATATAGGCATAGGGGGAGCTAGGAGAGTCCAAATGAGGTGCGGTTTTCGGCCACGCGATCATGATCGAACGCTCTAGATGATGGAGAGGGTTTTGGTGGGTTTTGGACCAAATTGGAGGGGTGTTGGGCTGCAACACACACACGAGGCCTTTTCGGTCCCTCGGTTAACCGTTGGAGCATCAAACGAAGTCCAAATGGTACGAAACTTGACAGGCGGTCTACCGGTAGTAAACCAAGGCCGCTTGGCAAGTCTCGGTCCAATCCAGAAATTTTTAATCCCCACACATGAAAGAAAGGTAGAAGTGACCACCGGAGGAGAACGGAGCGCCGGAATGCAAAACGGACAACGGGGAAAATGCTCGGATGCATGAGATGAACACGTATGCAAATGCAATGCACAGGATGACATGATATGAGATGCATGAAAACGACAACAACACACGGAGACAAAAACCCGAACCCGAGAAAATAAAATAACTTAACGCCGAAAACGGCAAGAGTTGGATTACATATTAGGTAAATCATATCCGGGGTGTTACAAGAGGATAATGCGACCACCGGCTAGGCCATTCCGGACAGCTTTCCGCCCACGCAGATGCCGGTGGTTGACGTGTGTGACTTGCCGTAGCTCATTCGGGCACGGATGAGCACAGGCACCGGCACTGCCCGGGCTGCCCTCGGCATGTTCGACGGAATGACCAAACAAGAGTTGGTGCGTTTTCTTTGCTCTTGTCTGATCAGTTTTAGCATAGACCACTAGTTCATTTCGCACATGATGAATGCTTGCAAACCACAATCATGTAGGATGCGTTCTTGTCCAAAATTATCAATGACAATGAAGATCCGACCGAAATGGAGTATGAACTGGGGGCCACCACCGCATTTGAGGTTGGGACAACATCCGATCCCAATCCGAGCAAAAGGAAGAAGAAGACCAAGAGTCGAAGGCAAGAGGTCTGGCATTCTCAAGATTTGAGGACATCTTGTTGGTCAAAGCTTGGTTGGCCACAACAATGGATCCAATATGCGACACCAAGCAAAAGGGGAACACCTATTGGACGAAGATTTGGAAGGAGTATCATGAGCAAAAGGAGTATGTGGAGCCGCATCCTATCGTGACCACCCGCAATGTGGCATCTCTCCAACATCGTTGGGGGATCATTCAGGGGGAAGTGAACAAGTATGTCGGCTACTACTCACAAGTGACCAAACGCCCTTAAAGTGGGATGGGAGTCGCAACTCACATAAGCTCGATTGCCTCATCTTGTTGTCCATTGCATATGCTTCTTGTGTTTGCATTCTCGTGCTCATACATATGTTGTTTGCTAGATGGCGGTGGCGGCCACTTTGTATCACAAGGTGGATAAGAAGTCCTTTGCTTTTAGCCATTGTTGGGTCATATTGAACAGCAAGCCGAAGTGGAACCAACTTGTGGCTGACCTCAAGTCCGGCAAGAAGAGGAATGATGGCCCAAGATCGAACCAATCAATTGGGTTGGGCGATGAAGAGGACGGTGTTTTCTTGATGAATGGAAAATCCACTATGCCAAAGGACAACCGCCAAGTCATGAGAAACAAGTGGGAGAAGGCACGTGCCGCCCGTGATGCCGCGGCTACCAAAATGTCGTCCACATGGACGGGCATTTTTTTGGTGAGGGGGAACAAGAAGGAGGAAAGGTACAAGCTCATGTTGGATGCCCAAAAGGAAAGAATGGAGTGGGACTGGAAGAGGGCGGAGAAGAAGCTGAAAATTGAGAGGGAGAAGATCGAGCTCGAGAAGTAACAAGCGGCGATAAAATGGGATCTCGAGAAGGCCAAGACATTTGGTGACATAGAGCTTGAGAAGGATAGGTTGCAACTCACATGGGACGCGGAAGATGCGAGGATCATGTCGGCGGATGAGACCCTCTTGGATGAGCATGTAAAGAAGTGGCTTGTGGACTAGAAGAGGGAGATCAACAACCGTAGTAAGTACGAGGCGATGAGGGCGACTGTGGCCCGGATGTAGGAGGAGGAGGCAGCCCAGATGCAGGCGGAGCAGGCACCTAGATATAGGCGAAGGAGGCTACCTGGATGTAGGCAGAGCAGGAGTAGGTGCCCAACTAGTGATCTGAGGCCATCCATCACTCTTGGACATTGATTTAATTTTGCCATGTCCAATTTGTTGAACTATGATTTGCTTTGCTTTCTTTCGAACTTTGGCATTCAGACAGTTTGTATCGTATAATCGACGTGCACGGGTTGCATGGATTTAAGGATCAGAATTTGTGGTATGTGGATGTGTGGTGCAACATTTGAGGGGTGCCCGGTCAGTGCCCGTGGACGCGCCCTTGCACGTCCGCGGGCATTTGAGGGGCCAAATTTGCCAAGTCCGGCTAGATGCTCTAACATCCGATCTCTATGTAATTAGGATGCACACAACCAAAAAACCAAAAGTCTGACACTAGGAAATGTAACATAACCAGCTTTTATGTTAAATTCTTTGGTTGCCAGGTAATTTATCCGTTTCAACGCTGATGGCATCGTCGATCTGCCCGTCACCTGTGGTCTTAGAGCCATGGAGGCATGGTGGATCCCGATATCTTGTCAGAAGGGCTCCTGCTCCATTTTGAGGTGTTTCTTGGGTTTTTTTTAAGGTTTGGGTCTTGCTCGGGAGGACGAGATGGTGGCGGCTCAGTCACTGAAGATGAAATATGGTTCTCCTACATAACCCTGTCCCGACAGTGCATATAGCATCGTCAAAGGGTGTGTGGAAGCGTGTCTCCGGCGGATCTCGTGGGATTCGATCGGTATTTCTCTTCGATGGATCTGCTTGGATCCGGTCTTTGCTCATTTGTATTTGTGTGTTTACAGGTTGGAGATATAAAAATAATGTTGTTATCATCCACCTACTCGTGAGAACGAGTAGGCCGGGAGGCAAATTATTGCACCACCAACAACAGTAACATTTAGACTAATACACACTCTAATTTTTGCACATATCCAGAATAATCAAAATTGGGGACACACACTTACTACTCTCAATGCAGGTAGAAACATAAATTCCAAATCTAAACATTCATACTAATACCCTAAATTCCTCTTCACACTAACCGCTGTCTCAATGCAGGTAGAACCCTAAATTCAAAATATGAACACATAACATAATCCCCAAATCTAAACCTAATAAAAAACCATAGAGATAGAGGGAAAGAATGCTCATTGTCCATCTATCTATAGTTCTAGTAGGGTTCTCCAACACCCTACATGCAACCGCCGCTGCCGATAGTGGCGATAACGAATGGAACACGCAGCTGCCAATGCAATCTTCCTCCTCGCCTTGGGATGTTGTGCCCCCTCCCACGCCGTCGGCCACCTTGGATGTTGTGCTCCCAACCACCATGTTGTCACCATTGGATATTGCACAATTGTGTCGGGGTCCCGCAGCCGCCATGGGAGTGAGGAGCTCCCGTTCACGCGAGAGAGGTGACAGAGCAAGCAGGCTACGACGACTATTTCTCTAAAAGGAAACATTCTGACCGAGCCGGCCTGACCAGCCATTAACGGTCATTTCCCAATGGCACCGCTCGAAATGAGCACGTGGGTGGTTTGCCACATCAAAACACGATTAATAATTTACCCATTGTTTTTTGCCACTATCAATTTTTAGTGCGGTGATTTTTGTAACACATTCATAATCCAGATTCTCTTATCTAGTACTCTCTGTGTAAACAAACGTAAGATGTTTTAGGTCACTACTTTAGAGTCATAAAATGTATTACTTAAAGCAACTCCAATAGATGACGTAGATGTATAAATAACTACTTTTTCCATCTCCGAGGCCTAAAAATGCAGTTCCAACAGATGATGTAGATGTAAACTAATTTACATCACCTCCTCCAAGTGATGTAAAACATGCAGCCACGTGCAAACACCCAACCGCCCTTCATTTCGATTCCGCCCCACCCGACGCTTGTCTGCCTCCGACCCTAGTGATTTTATGCTCGGAAACACAACCCACGCCACCCGTCCATCCATCCCTGACCCCGCCGCAACACCGCCAGCCATCCCCACCTCTAGTCGCGCCACCGCCGATTTGATTATGTCCCGCCGACGACCACGCGACCGATTTGGAAATTCATCGGAGCTTCGGCGACCGTAATGGCTGTAGAAGCTCTCTACCACCTTCTTGTAGCAGCTGCTAGCCGCCGGAGCTAAAAGGGGAAGCTGCTCAACCACCTCAACCGGCCGAGCCAATGGTTTCTTGGTTGTTGCCGCTGCCGGCACGTCATCGCGAGCGGAGTCCTCCGGCAGCCACGCGACCATCTAGAGGCCTTCTGCAGTCGCCGCCCACCCGCCATCTGCAGCCGCCGCCCACGCTCCGACCTGTTGCTGGCCGATTCCTTGCACCTCGTCGCAACATGTTCAAGCAAATTCCCCCATGGTAAAAAATCATGCAAACTAGGAGTTTTTTTTATCAAGCATGAATATGTAGTTTGATGGTGATTTCCACATTGTGGATGAGCTCGTGCCACTCCACTTTTGTGGAAGGTTTCTGGTCGGATGAGGAATTTGACTTGACTGAAGAAGAGGACATTGCTATGATAGTGGTGATGCACAAAAGGAAGAAGACGAAGAACGGCGGTTCTGTGTTTGGACGTGAGTTCATCTGAAGAGAACGGGTTGAGGCGCACGAGAGGTTGATGCACAACTATTTTGGTACACCACCCGTGTTTCCAGAGTGGTACTTCCATCGTTGGTTCATGATGTCATAAGATTTGTTCATCCACATTTGCAATTCCATGAAGCAGCATGATCGATCCTTCCAGTAGAGGAGGAATTGTGCTGGTTTACTTCGACATAGCACCGAGTAGAAGGTCCCTGCTGCTTTTATGTCAAACATCATAAAATTGTTCCGGCAGATTACATTGATGAAAATTTGGCGATGGCATAGAGCACTTCTACCTTTTATGTCAAACAATTTGTAAAGACTATGGTAGAAGTGTTTGGTCCATATACTCGAGAGCACCCAATTCTTAGGACACCCAGAGGCTTTTGGAGACGAACAAAGCCCGTTGGTTTCCAGGTATGCTTGGTTTCATCGATTGCATGCACTAGAAGTGGAAGAATTGTCCTAAAGCATGGCATGGATAGTTCAAGGGACGCTCGAAGGATGGCACCCTCATTCTTGAGGCCATTGCCGATCAAGAAACATGGATTTTGCATTCACATTGTGGGATGCCTGGATCTTGCAACAATATCAATGTACTCGACTGGTCACCTCTTTTTGCCAAGTTAGCCAATGGAAAAGCTCCACGGGTGAACTTTGAAGCAAATGGCCGCACATACAACTATGGGTACTACCTTGCGGATGGGATCTACCCGAGGTGGAGTACTTTTGTCAAATCAATCCAAACCCCTCAAGGTAAGAAAGAACTCTACTTTCACAATGCTCAACCGGTGGATAGGCAAGATGATGAGAGGGCATTTGGGATTTTGCAATCCCAATTTTCTATTGTGCTAGGACCGTCTAGATTCTGGGATAAAAAACCTTTGGTACATGATGTCTGCTTGCGTGATCATGCATAATATGATCATTGAAAATGTGCGTGGACAGGATTTGAATTACACCTTCTATGATCTCATGGGCAAGCACGTTATGCTAATGAGAAAAGAGGGGTGAATTAGATGTTTCATGAAGGTGTACAATGAAATTTGAGATTCTGATACATAATGAATTTTAGAAAGACTTGATGGAGGAGTATTGAAAATGGCATGGCGAAAGAACCGCCTGATTTCATTATTTGTTTGTTGTATTGTGCAAGAACTTTGTTGTATTTGTGTTGCATTTGATGTTGTGGATTTGATGAATTATGTAATAATTCGATCCCGTGGAGAGATGAAAAATTTAAGTTTTAATTCAGGATGTTTTTATTTCAAATTGTGCGGCTAGAGTGCAACTAAACTGCTATTGTAGTGGCTGCCGCGCGGCCGTTAGCCGTTTTTACATCATATGTTGGAGTCGGACTTCTACATCACCAAATATACATCATCTGATTTGAGGTGGCTCTTTTTTTAGATGTAAAATGCACTTTTGGTGATATAAATTATACAACCCCCACTTTTACACCTTCAAATTTACATAATCTATTAGAGATGCCCTTACAACACAAATTAAAAACCTTCGCGTGTACTGCAACATCAGTTGATCAGTCAGAGAGGCACACCGGAAAGCCATCTATCCATCATAGCAAGGCACTCCCTCGGCATGTACTCCGGGGTTGTGTGTCCGGCACCCTGCACGTGCACACACGTATTTAAACTAACTAGCTCATGTACTTGGTATGTATTCTAACTAGCTTCTGTAAACCCAAGTTAAACCTGAAAGAAGTTAATGGTGCATGTATGAATCCACCACGTAAGTCAAGTGTGCATATCAGAACAATGCAGACATTGGGGGTGCTTCAACCTTCTTTTGAAAAAAGAGAAATTGAATCCACCACGTACCTTTATTGTTGCATATGTTAGATTGTTGGAGAAACTTCTTGTGTATCTATTCAAATTATGGAAACAAAAGCAAAGTATAAAGCATCAATATTATGTAATATATGTATGAAGTACTCGCTACACATATAATGAACTACGACCATTCTTCACTAATAAACACACTACTCTTTCTTGGCTATGGCCATCCAGAACCCTGAACATATAAGTTGGTGGGTCGGTCCTTACCCAACAATTTGGTTGTCCACATGCCATGGTCGCCAACGATCTGTGATGGGCAGGTTTAGTCGTCTAATCCATGCTTGGGTGTCAACATAGGATAATGAACAGTCATGATCTCCACTACATCATCATTAAAAGACGAATTTAATCATTTCTTGTAGGGATAATTAAGTGACTCTACTCAAGAAAGTGTATATATGGTTCCATAATTAAGAACATCGGTGAGAGGGACTCTATAAGTGCGTGTTTACCTGTATATCATCGCCCGGTACCCTTTAGTAATCAAGGCTAAATGATCATCTACCGTACTAGTGATTTCCTTTGTGTAAGGTAGGTTGAAATCACATCGTTGCCATGATGGAACTGTTCCCTACAATAGCATACATATGAAATAAGCCCTTCGCTATGGAGGGAACATGGGATTCTTATTTGGTGGCATGCCAAGAATTTCCTAACCGCAAAGAAAAGTCCAGACATTAGCTAATACTCAAGTAATAATCACTAAAACAATCCTTGCCTTATCCCTTCAACTCTCATGCCTAATCCCTCCCCAGTTGCTATGCCCCCTAACCATAGGGTAGATTTAAAATCTCATACGCCTTCAATTCCCATTTTCTAGCTTTGATTACCCCTAGTCAAACACGTGTCAATTATAAATACCTCTAAGCTAGTCTCACCCTACTTTACCTCGTGAATACCCAAACTCTCCCTTACAACTTCGTCATTTGTCCATAACTCAGACATGAAGTATGTGCCATTCTGCATCAGACAAATGAAGCACAATAGTTAAGATACCGATATAGTTAAGACTGTAAAATAAGAATAACAAATGAAAGCAATATTAGATTTGGACAACTTAAACAAGAAGTTAAAATGAAAAATGAGAAGAAACTAGGAATGATAGTTGAGGTGTTTACCCTGCAAATAGACGAAACTGCAGACTCTATCAACCTTTTCCTTCCATGATCTTGCAATGTAGGCTGCTTGTGAATGGTGATACTTGTGTAGTGTTTAAACCCCTCATACACTGTATCCCAAGCCAAAAATACTAATCAAGTTATGGACTAGCTAAGTGTTATCACTAGCTAAGTGTATTGTGCATTGCTACCGACATAATCACACATTCGTGGTTGGTACTAGTACTTACCTCTTGGATGTTGCTACCTCTTGAGCACTGCGTTGGTTTTCCCTGAACAGGAAGGGATGATGCAGCAAAGTAGCGTAAGTATTTCCCTCAGTTTTTGAGAACCAAGGTATCAATCCAGTAGGAGGCTATGCGCGAGTCCCTCGTACCTGCACAAAACAAATAAATCCTCGCAACCAATGCAAATAGGGGTTGTCAATCCCTATAAGGCTACTTACGAGAGTGAGATCTGATAGATATGATAAGATAATATTTTTGTATTTTTATGATAAAAGATGCAAAGTAAAATAAAGGCAAAGTAAATAGCAAAGGAAATAACTAAGTAGTAGGAGATCAATATGATAAAGATAGACCCGGGGGCCATAGGTTTCACTAGTGGCTTCTCTCGAGAGCATAAGTATTCTACGGTGGGTGAACAATTTACTGTTGAGAAATTGACAGAATTGAGCATACTTATGAGAATATCTAGGTATGATCATGTATATAGGCATCACGTCCGAGACAAGTAGACCGACTCCTGCCTGCGTCTACTACTATTACTCCACTCATCGACCGCTATCCAACATGCATCTAGAGTATTAAGTTAAAAACAGAGTAATGCCTTAAGCAAGATGACATGATGTAGAGGGATAGACTCATGCAACATGAAGAAAACCCCATCTTGTTATCCTCGATGGCAACAATACAATACGTGCCTTGCCGCCCCTACTGTCACTGGGAAAGGACACCGCAAGATTGAACCCAAAGCTAAGCACTTCTCCCATTGCAAGAAAGATCAATCTAGTAGGCCAAACCAAACTGATAATTTGAAGAGACTTGCAAAGATAACCAATCATACATAAAAGAATTCAGAGAAGATTCAAATATTGTTCATAGATAGACTTGATCATAAACCCACAATTCATCGGTCTCAACAAACACACCGCAAAAAGAAGATTACATCGAATAGTTCTCCGCAAGAGAGGGGGAGAACATTGTATTGAGATCCAAAAAGAGAGAAGAAGCCATCTAGCTACTAACTATGGACCCGTAGGTCTGAGGTAAACTACTCACACTTCATCGGAGGGGCTATGGTGTTGATGTAGAAGCCCTCCGTGATTGATGCCCCCTCTGGCGGAGCTCCGAAACAGGCCCCAAGATGGGATCTCGTGGATACAGAAAGTTGCGGCGGTGGAATTAGGGTTTTGGCTCCGTTTCTGATCATTTGGGGGTACGTGGATATATATAGGAGGAAGGAGTATGTCGGTGGAGCAACAGGGGGCCCACGAGGGTGGAGGGCGCGCCTGGTGGGGGTAGGCGCGCCCCCTACCTCGTGGCCTCCTCTTTCCTTTCTTGACGTAGGGTCCAAGTCTCCCGGGTCTTGTTCGTTGAGAAAATCACGTTCCCGAAGGTTTCATTCCATTTGGACTCCGTTTGATATTCCTTTTCTTCGAAACCCTAAAACAGGCAAAAAACGGTAATTCTAGGCTGGGCGTCCGGTTAATAGGTTAGTCCCAAAAATAATATAAAAGTGGATAATAAAGCCCAATAATGTCCAAAACAGTAGATAATATATCATGGAGCAATCAAAAAATTATAGATACGTTGGAGACGTATGAGATGTCCTGAAGAGATTAGTACAATGGGCATTTGATGACTAGCAGTATTGTCCCCCGCAGCCTTCATGAGCAGCCTGCAAGGTGAATATTATAAGCTAACCATATTTTCTGCACTTCGGACTAAGCGAATCAAATTTCCATGGTATTCCAAATTAATTAATGGGGATGCACTTCCCCAAATTCAGTGTTTAAGTTAATATCAATTTAATTCTTGTTGAGAAGCATGGTGTTTGACTCGAGAGGTAGAAGCAAGTTGATAACAAATGTAAACTTGTACTAGTAATCATTTTCATACAACGTACACCTAAACTATTCTCGAAAGGTAAGCTTAAATATGTCATGACCATGTCACCTCGTAGATTTCATCTGGTATGAATCCCATCCCATGGAGAAATGAAACTTGAGCATTGAAGTTCGTCGTTGTATCAGTCAATGGATTGCCAGCAATGACACCCTGATCAATTAAGATAAATTTACATCTTGGTAGAATTCTCACTCCTTACCAAGATTATGGGAGGACTGCAACTACACATGTTATTAGGGATGGGGGCAATAAGAGAAAGAATAAACTTAGAATGTGAAAAACCCCAGTCAATGTATATATCCGAGAGTGCATATAAGAAATGGTCATCCCAAAGTTTGAACTATGTTAGGGATATAACTATTGAGTATAAACCACCCTGGAGGGGTCGGGTTATGTTCATAGTGATTCACCTGTATTGAAGCCCATTGAGGGAGTCCTGGATTAGGGGGTCTCCGGATAGCCGGACTATATCCTTTGGTCGGACTGTTGGACTATGAAGATACAATATTGAAGACTTCGTCTCGTGTCCGGATGGGACTCTACTTGGCGTGGAAGGCAAGCTAGGTAGTACGGATATGTATATCTCCTCCTTTGTAACCGACCTTGGGTAACCCTAGCCCCCTCCGGTGTCTATATAAACCGGAGGGTTTTAGTCCGTAGGACAACATACAATCATACCATAGGCTAGCTTCTAGGGTTTAGCCTCTCCGATCTCGTGGTAGATCAACTCTTGTAATACTCATATCATCAAGAATAAATCAAGCAGGACGTAGGGTTTCACCTCCATCAAGAGGGCCCGAACCTAGGTAAAACATCGTGTCCCCTGCCTCCTGTTACCATCCGCCTTAGACGCACAGTTCGGGACCCCCTACCCGAGATCCGCCGGTTTTGACACCGACATTGGTGCTTTCATTGAGAGTTCCTCTGTGTCGTCGCCGTTAGGCTTGATGGCTCCTACTATCATCGATAGCGATGCAGTCCAGGGTGAGACTTTTCTCCCCGGACAGATCTTTGTGTTCGGCGGCTTCGCACTGCGGGCCAACTCTCTTGGCCATCTGGAGCAGATCGAAAGTTACGCCCCTGGCCACCAGGTCAGGTTTGGAAGCTTAAATTACACGGCCGATATCCACGGAGACTTGATCTTCGACGGATTCGAGCCCCTGCCTTGTGCGCCACGCGGTCACGATGAGTACGATTTAGCTCTACCATCAGACCGTATTCAGGAGATCGCACCAGCGACCGTTCCGAGCCTCAATTCGGAGCCAGTTGTGCCATCCATGGACGGGTGGGTAGACCCCGTCACGGAGGTGGTATCCTCAGCGGCGATCGAGCCGAATATCGACCTTACCCTTCACGAGAGCCGTGCTGCCAAACTGCCGGATCCTTCTCCGGCCACGGACTCCGAACCGCCTGCGCCCATTCCTATCGAATCCGATTGGGCGCCGATCATGGAGTTTACCTCCGCAGATATTTTTCAGCACTCTCTCTTCGGCGACATACTGAACTCATTAAGGTCTCTCTCCTTGTCAGGAGGATCCTGACCGAACTATGTACGGCAGGATTGGGATGCGGATGACGAAGAAATTCGCGGCCCACCCACCACCCACTTAGTAGCCACTGTCGACGACTTAACCGACATGCTCGACTTCGATTCCGAAGACATTGACGGTATGGACGACGATGCGGGAGACAAAGAGGAACCACTGCCCACAGGGCACTGGACATCCACCTCGTCATACGATATATACATGGTGGACACACCCAAAGAAGGCAATGGCGACGAGACAACGGAGGATGACCCCTCCAAGAAGCAACCCAAGCGCCGGCGTCAGCGGCGCCGCTCTAAGTCCCGCCAAGGCAAAAGTGGTGATACCGGCACAGGAGATAATAGCACTCAGAACAGTGCCGAAGACGACAACAATCCCCTCCAGCAAGATTTAGAGCAGGAGGATGGAGGAGCCAACCCTCCTGAGAGAGCGGCAGATGGAGAGGCGGAGGATGATAATTACATGCCTCCCTCCGAAGACGAGGCAAGCCTCGACGATGACGAATTCGTCATGCCAGAGGATCCCGTCGAACAAGAGCGCTTCAAGCACCGGCTTATAGCCACGACAAATAGCCTTAAGAAAAAGCAGCAGCAGCTTCAAGCTGATCAAGATTTGCTAGCTGACAGATGGACTGAAGTCCTGGCGGCCGAGGAATATAAACTCGAACGCCCCTCCAGGAGTTACCCAAAGTGCAGGTTGCTACCCCGACTAGAGGAGGAAGCACCGAAACCTACATCCCCGGCGTATGACGCGGCTGATCGGCCACCTCGTGGCCGCGACCGAGAGGCATTCCAGACAAAAGCTCAGCCCGCGGCCCGACGCCATTCAAATAAAAAGGCATGGGGAAATACACCAGACCTACGAGACATATTGGAGGACAAAGCAAAACATGCAAGATCGATCTACGGATCACGAGGGCGGGCCACTATGCGAGACGATAATCGTCACACCCGATATAGTAAAAGTAAGTCCGGCCGGGCGGAACACAGCGGGCAAGACTCATTCGAGCTGCGTCGCGACATAGCCCAGTACAGAGGCGCCACACACCCCCTATGCTTCACAGACGAAGTAATGGATCATCAAATCCCAAAGGGTTTCAAACCCGTAAATATAGAATCATACGACGGCACAACAGATCCTGCGGTATGGATCGAGGATTTCCTCCTGCATATCCACATGGCCCGCGGTGATGATCTACACGCCATTAAATACCTCCCGCTCAAGCTCAAAGGACCAGCTCGGCATTGGCTCAATAGCTTGCCAGCAGAGTCCATTGGTTGTTGGGAGGATCTGGAAGCCGCATTCCTTGACAACTTCCAGGGCACTTACGTGCGACCCCCAGATGCTGATGACTTGAGCCACATAATTCAGCAGCCAGAGGAATCGTCGAGGCAATTCTGGACACGGTTCCTAACAAAGAAAAATCAAATCATCGACTGTCCGGATGCAGAGGCCCTAGCAGCTTTCAAGCACAACATCCGCGACGAATGGCTCGCCCGGCACCTTGGCCAGGAAAAGCCGAAATCTATGACAGCCCTCACGACACTCATGACCCGCTTCTGTGTGGGAGAGGACAGCTGGTTGGCTCGCAGCAATAACACATCAAAGAACCATGGTACTTCGGATACCAAGGATGGCAACGGCAGGTCACGTCGCAACAAACATAAGTGCCGCATTAACAGCGACAATACCGAGGATACGGTAGTCAATGCCGGATTCAAGGGCTCTAAACCCGGTTAGCGGAAAAAGCCATTCAAAAGAAGCACTCTGGGCCCGTCCAGTTTGGACCGTATACTCGATCGCTCGTGCCAAATACACGACACCCCCGACAAGCCAGCCAACCACACCAACAGGGATTGTTGGGTGTTCAAGCAGGCCGGCAAGTTAAATGCCGAAAACAAAGATAAGGGGTCACATAGCGATGACAAGGAGGAGCCCCGGCAGCCGAACACCGGAGGACAGAAGAGGTTCCCCCCACAAGTGCGGACGGTGAACATGATATACGCAACCCACATCCCCAAGAGGGAGCAAAAGCGTGCGCTCAGGGACGTATATGCGTTGGAGCCAGTCGCCCCAAAGTTTAACCCATGGTCCTCCTGTCCGATCACCTTCGATCGCAGGGACCACCCCACTAGTATCCGTCATGGTGGATTCGCCGCACTGGTCCTAGACCCAATCATTGACGGATTTCACCTCACTCGAGTCCTTATGGATGGCGGCAGCAGCCTGAACCTGCTTTATCAGGACACAGTGCACAAAATGGGTATAGACCCCTCAAGGATCAAACCCACTAAAACGACCTTTAAATGCATCATACTAGGTGTAGAGGCCCATTGCACAGGCTCAGTAACACTGTAAGTGGTCTTCAGATCTCCGGATAACTTCCGAAGCGAAGAGTTAATCTTCGACATAGTCCCGTTCCGCAGTGGCTACCACACACTGCTCGATCGAACAACATTTGCGAGATTCAATGCGGTACCGCATTATGCATATCTCAAGCTCAAGATGCCAGGACCTCGGGGGGTCATCACAGTCAATGGAAACACAGAGCGCTCTCTCTGCACGGAGGAGCACACTGCGGCCCTCGCAGCAGAAGCGCAAAGCAGCCTCTTAAGGCAATCCACTAGTTCAGCGATGAAGGACCCGGACACCTTCAAGCGCGCCCGGAGTAATCGGCAACAGGACTGCCTGGCACGTTCCGAGCTCGCATAGCAATGCGGCCCCCACCCCGGTCCCAGCCAAACGGCGAAATCCGTGCCACACATACATAATTACGCATTAAAAATACCATGGGCACAGGCGGGGAGGGGGGCACGACTGCGGCACGCTCCAAGTCGCAGCTTAAATCGCACTAGGGGCTTCCCGCTTTGTTATTTTTCTCTTTCAGGACTTTAATCTCTGGAAACCATGTCCGGCAGCATGCTTGCCGAACACATGATGCAACAACCAAGGAGGCAGAGAGCTACGTCACACCACGGAACTCCCAGGTGGATTACGATAACGGGTGAAATACTTGCTTTAATACTATTCCTCAGCTCGCCCTTGGAAGGGACATGTCAAATAGTCCTACTTTTTGCTTATCGCACTACTTGTATCATTCTGCTCTAACGCACCTTTTTTAATAAAACAATGCATAGCATTAAGACTATTATTGCATTCTTCCTTTACATATATATGTTCATTCATGACATCTAGCACCCGTACACTCTGGTACGGCCAATACGCTAGGGGCTTAAGCATACCCCATAATGCGGCGTGAGAAGTCCGAACACTTTCGATAGTGCGGCACCCCAAACTTATAGCATTATATGCATCAGCTCCGAATCATGTCTTGGGTCAATAGTTGGGTTTGCCCGGCTCCCATGTTTTGGTACCTTATGTTCCGCTATATCGGCTAAGGTAGTACTGGTAGAACTACTGCGATTGTGCCCCGGTTCTGCTGGGCTAAGCACCTCAGTAGAGAAAGCTAAAACTGACTCTCATGATAAGGCGAGAGACTGGTCGCTGTTCGAGAGGTTTCAAGTCCCTAAAGACTTATTCCGCTTAGAGCGAGGAGTCGGCCCTGTCCGGCT
This sequence comes from Triticum urartu, assembly GCF_003073215.2. NCBI lineage: Eukaryota > Viridiplantae > Streptophyta > Magnoliopsida > Poales > Poaceae > Triticum > Triticum urartu. The sequence goes on from NC_053026.1 coordinate 629,144,749, forward strand.
TAAGGCGTGTATCGCGCCCCGAATTAGGCCTTCCGAATACTAGGGGCTTCACCGAAATTTAAAATTATAGAATTCTATGGCTAAGTGAGAGTGATAATGCATTATAGTCTGATTGCCTTGTTCGTTGTGCTGAGCACCTCCCTCGAAGGACCCAACAATGGGAACAAGAGTGCTCAGGTTTATCCCGAACACCCCAGCACTCGTGGCGTGGGGGGCAGAAGCCGACTGAGGGAGTCCTGCATTAGGGGGTCTCCGGACAGCCGGACTATATCCTTTGGCCGGACTGTTGGACTATGAAGATACAAGATTGAAGACTTCGTCTCATGTCTGGATGGGACTCTACTTGGCGTGGAAGACAAGCTAGGCAATACGGATATGGATATCTCCTCCTTTGTAACCGACCTTGTGTAACCCTAACCCTCTTCGGCGTCTATATAAACCGAAGGGTTTTAGTCCGTAGGACACAACAACTACAACATACAATCATACCATAGGCTAGCTTTTAGGGTTTAGCCTCTCTGATCTCGTGGTAGATCTACTCTTGTACTACCCATATCATCAATATTAATCAAGCAGGACGTAGGGTTTTACCTCCATCAAGAGGGCCCGAACCTGGGTAAAACATTGTGTCCCCGCCTCCTGTTACCATCCGCCTTAGACGCACAGTTCGGGACCCCCACTACTGGAAAACAGGTTATTAATGGCGCACCTATTTTGGCTACTAATGGCGCACATTAGGTGCACCATTACTAGCATGCCATTAGTAAGTTTTAGTAATGGCGCACATTTGGTGCGCCATTACTATCCCAGACAGTAATGGCGCACCTAATAGTGCGCCATTACTAACCCTTAGGTGCCCCACTAGTAATAAAGCCAAGTGCGCCACTAGTAACCTTAGAGGTGCGCCACTAGCTAAAAAGCTAGGTGCGCCACCAATAAAGGCTGAAATGCGCCACTAATAGTATATTTGAAAAACAAAAAAAATACAAATTTACAAAAAACAACCTACAAGGAAAAATAATTTAAAAACAAAAAATGAAATAGAACCATAATTTTTATTATAGCAAGAATATTACCATGTCTTTACAAGTATCCAATAAAAAGAAAATTGCACAGAAATAAAACAAAATCCTATAACTAATCTTCTACTCCCTCCGTCCAAGAATACCTCTCGCAAGGGGAGGAAATTTTGAACTGAAGTGCATTTTACATTACAACCCATCATATTTCAAATCAAAATCAATCGAGTCCACGTCCGATCGGCAGCAGTGCCTCGTCCTGGCATCGAGGAGAGCCAGAACTCATCTCTTCGGTAGCTCGTCACCACCCTCCCGGCAGCCTCCGACATCACATACCCACCCTCCCGGCGTCGATCAACTGCTTTGAGGTAGCAGATTCCTCCTCTGTGTCTGCTCCTGCAATTAACACTTTGAATGCAATTAACAATTTGAATGTTAACAAGGGGCAAAGACAAGATGGATCAGTATATAACAATGGAGTACATGCACAATTAGATGTTCAAGCTGTTTAATGTCACTCCCATCATCACAATTTCATCTCAGGAAATGGAGTAGAATAAATTTAATTGGATGTTTGAATGATATGGTTACTTACAAGTGTCAGGGCTATTACCGTCAGTTAAGTAATTGCACCAGATTAAAGAGGAGCCAAAGAATTTACAAGTGGTCTAGTGCATATGCAAGTGCAAGTTACTCAGTTAAAATTCAGTACTCCATTGCCCAAAATAATTCAGTTAAAATTTTGTTAAAAGATCACTGAATTAACCAAGTACTCCAGGTCAGGTCCTAGTTACTCAATGCATAATTTCTAAACCTATCATCAATGGAAGGTCACCAATTATAATTGAGCAGTAGCTAATTGACCAAACACACTGAGCTTATGCATAACACATTAGCTGCAGAAAGTACTCACCTTGCGGTGATTATTTCACAGGGATAAACCTCCAAATATAACCACTATACCACACTATATAAATTGTGAATCAAGGAACTGCTGCAATTGACATGAGAAGATCAACAATATATGCTCACCTCCAGGAACAAAGTCAGCTCCATATATATGCTAGCTCCAGGGTAAATATGCCACAATATCACACCTTGTGAAAAGAGCATCTTATTAAACAGTCGGTCACAAACATTCTAATTTCTTAACATAAAAAATTACCTTGTTTGAGGTAAATTAATTGCTAAAGTTAACATAAAAAATGTAAATTAGATTAACTGTAAACTGTTCAAGGAAACAGAAAGTGCAAACCGCATAACAAACAAAAATAGCAAGATTAGCCTCTTGTTTACCATTAAGTTTGGACTTTGGACAAAACGTGTTTTGATTGATCATACAGTAGATTTACGGGGCATCTCGCCGAAGGACGGGTCCTTGGCGATCTGCTCCGCCATCTCCTTGATGCTCGGGTCCTGCGCCCACGCCACAACAAAATCCACGATTCAAGTTAATTGTCACACAAATTCCCATGAAATCGAAACAAATTCACAGGAAATTCGAGCTTGTATAAATAAATCTTCCCAAGAACTCAACTTTGACAATGGAGAGAACAGAGCAGAGTATTTCTAGTTTTGCAGAAACTGTAAAATGCTTCAGTAGAGCTTGGTTACATTGAGCAAGTTCGAATATGTAAAAAATGGACGCGAATATCTTCAGTGAAACCCAACCAAATTAACAACCGATTCAAACCTGTAGTATATGTAAGTCCTCCAAGAACTCGCATATGAAAATGAATAGAATAAAACAGAGTATGAAACTGTAAACGCTTCATTCAGATAATTCAGTATAAGCTCTTGGTTACATTCAGCAAGTTCATCATGGTGGAGAAGTCGAAGGGGCTGGCCGGAGCAGCCGCCCTGCGCGCGGGCTCCCGCCTCTGCTCCTCCGCCGCAAGTTACAGTCATACACATTAAACTGATATTAAGTTATATTACATCTCAGTGAGTGTAACTATGAACTACTGAACCCCATTTAGATCAGTAATGCATTTTATTTCTATCGTCTACCTACCACAGTTGGATATTAACCAATCATAACAATATCTATATGACATGGCTAAACAAATTGACGATCCCAAAAAATGCTCGAGAAACTCTGAGCGTACTCATTGACAGGGAGCAAAGTATTACATCATATACCTGTATATCCTGGAGACTCTGAAATGATAGAAAATGGGATGATTATGGCAACTCTAATACACTGGAAACAGGCATTGACTTTAAATTAAACCAGCTGGGCAAAATATTAAGCTGCAGGAAAGAACTCAACAGACATTTGGCAGTTCAAAAAGTTGTAATTGGGGCAATAGAAAACCAGGTCAGAGACTGACCAAAAGGCACAGCTGGTCCAGGTTGCCACAGGATGGCAAGATTACAGTTGGCACGCCGCCCGTCAATTACTGGATAGGGATCCATGCAGGCCATCCTCGCCGAATCTGGATCGCGGAAGGTCACCTGTTCGCATGTCCGCACAAAATTAAGACAAATTAACATCACTGAAACACATTCCCCCAATTTTCCTTCCCCAAAACAAAATTGCTTCCGCATTCACTTCAAATAGTTCTGCAATTTGTGATGAAACACCTAAATTTTAGTCCAATTTAGAGGCCTAAAAATTCCCAAGCAGCCAAAAAATGTTTTTACATGGACGACGCCCTAGGCCTCATGAAAAATTTCCCTGTTACCGCCCCAAAGCAATCAGCTCCGCGAGCTTGCTCTATTATTAGCACCGCAAAACTCCCAAATTCACAAGCCTTGCAAGCCGATCACCGCCGTTGGAGGTCACAAACCACCCCAATTGAACCCCAGACCCCTGATCCCCACAAACCTCTGGCCAAAATATCACAAAACTCTAGCTTGAAAATCAAACCCTCCCCATGATCCCACCCCGGAAGAACACACAGCAGGAAAGAAGAAACAGAGGAGGAGGAAGGAAGCGTGCTCACGAATCCGTATCCCTTGGACCTCCCGGTGGCGCGGTCGGTGATGATGGCGGCCTCGAGGATGTCCCCGTGGCTGGTGGCGGAGGGGGTGGCACCTGTGAAGCTCGTGGGGCGGATCTGGCTAGTTCCCGGCGAGTGGAGACGGCGGCGGCTCCACCACTCCCAGATCCAGCGCCGACGCTGCCTTCCGATCCGTCGCCGCCGAGCTCGGGCTCCTTGGCTGCGACTGCCGCGAGGAGGCGTGAAGGGGACCGAAGAGAGAGGAGGGCAAGGGCCGCCGTGCAGGAAGAGGAGGGAGCACTGGGAGGCGGCATGGATCGGGGCCGGGGCGAGGCCGAGAGACGTGTGTGCGTGGGGTGAGGGAGAAGAGGATAGGGTTCCGTGCGAGAGAGAGAGGAGAGAGATGGTGGGCGGTCGGGCTGCGGCACTTGCCTACAAAACCACAATGGCGCACCGCATGGAAAAGTGCGCCATTAGTATCAAAAATAGCAAAGGCACATCAGGGGAAAAGTGCGCCATTACTATGTTCAGAAGTGGGTCAAAGCTTGGTCAAACATAGTAGTGGAGCACTTTTTATTAGGTGCGCCATTACTATTTTAGATACTAATGGCGCACTATGTATAGGTGCGCCATTACTATATAGTAGTGGCGCATCGTATGTATAATGCGCCATTAGTGTCTATATTATCTATAGCATGTTTTCTAGTAGTGCCCCTACCCGAGATCCGCCGGTTTTGACACCGACATTGGTGCTTTCATTGAGAGTTCCTCTGTGTCGTCGCCGTTAGGCTTGATGGCTCCTATTATCATCGATAACGATGCAGTCCAGGGTGAGAGTTTTCTCCCCGGACAGATCTTCGTGTTCGGCGGCTTTGCACTGCGGGCCAATTCGCTTGGCCATCTGGAGCAGATTGAAAGTTACGCCCCTGGCCACCAGGTCAGGTTTGGAAGCTTAAACTACACGGCCGATATCCGTGGAGACTTGATCTTCGAAGAATTCGAGCCTCTGCCTTGTGCGTCACGCGGTCACGATGAGTACGATTTAGCTCTACCATCGGACAGTGTCCAGGAGATCGCACAGGCAGCCACTCCGACCCTCAATTTGGAGCCAGTTGCGCCGTCCATGGACGGGTGGATGGACCCCGCCACGGAGGGCTTACCCTCAGCGGAGATCGAGCCAAACATTGACCTTACCTTGCACGAGAGCCGTGTTGTTAAACTGCCGGATCCTTCTCCGGCCACGGACTCTGAGCCGCCTGCGCCCATTCCTATCGAATCCGATTGGGCGCCGATCATGGAGTTCACCTCCGCGGATATTTTTCAGCACTCACCCTTTGGCGACATACTGAACTCATTAAGGCCTCTCTCCTTGTCAGGAGGATCCTGGCCGAACTATGTCCGGCAGGACTGGGATGCGGACGACGAAGAAATTCACGGCCCACCCACCACCCACTTAGTAGCCACTGGCGATGACTTAACCGACATGCTCAACTTTGACTCCGAAGACATCGACGGTATGGATGACGATGCGGGGAACAAAGAGGAACCACTGCCCACAGGGCACTGGACGCCCACTTCACAACATGACATATACATGGTGAACACACCAAAAGAAAACGACGACGAGGAACGGAAGGACGCAATGAAGGGTTGTCCCCTCGAGAAGCAGTCAAAGCGGCAGCGTAAGCGCCACCCCAAATCCCGCTTCGGTAGAAACAACAATCATACAGACCCAGCGTTAGACCAGGGTGAACCATTGCCGTACCACGGCAACACGGAGAATCCAATCGAACAACCCGATTCTGTCAAAGATAATAGTCCAGATGACATAACACCGGACAGACACCCGGAGCAACAGAATGCCCATCAAAGGCTTGTTGCCACCACGAGGAGTCTAAAAAAGTAGAAGCAAAGGCTCAATGCTACGCAAGACACACTCCAAATCAGATGGAGCAAAGTACTCAACACAGCAGCGAAGTATGGCGGTAATCGCCCCACCAAGAGCTACCCGAAGCGGAAGTTGCTACCTGAATTCGATGAGGATGCCTTAGATCCCCCGCAACCAAAAATTAAAATGGCCACTGGCCGGATAGACGACCTCACGGCCAACATAGAGCGGCAAGCAATGCCGCACATAAGCCAATACGCGATCCACACGAGGGCTCGCATCAAAAGGACGACGCAACTAGATCCATCTACGGACCACGCAAGCGCGCTCCAGCATACGACGCAACACAACAAACATCCGAACAACGCGGTACACCCAGATGCATGGGTGCCGCACACCCCCTATGTTTCACCGATGAAGTGATGGACCATGAATTTCCAGAGGGATTCAAACCCATAAACATAGAGGCATACGACGGAACAACAGACCCTGGGGTCTGGATTGAGGACTATATCCTCCATATCGATATGGCTCGAGGAGACGATCTCCATGCCACCAAGTACTTACCCCTCAAGCTCAAAGGGCCAGCGCGGCACTGGCTTAAAAGCCTCCCCGAAAACTCCATTGGAAGCTGGAAAGAGCTTGAAGACGCTTTTCGGGCAAATTTTCAAGGGACCTATGTCCGACCTCCGGACGCGGACGATTTGAGTCATATAACTCAACAGCCCGGAGAGTCAGCCCAAAGCTTTGGAACAGGTTTCTTACTAAAAAGAACCAAATAGTCGACTGTCCGGACGCCGAAGCCTTGGCAGCTTTTAAGCATAGTGTCCGTGACGAATGGCTTGCCAGACACCTCGGCCAAGAAAAGCCGAGAACAATGGTAGCATTAACAAGCCTCATGACCCGCTTTTGCATGGGTGAGGATAGCTGGCTAGCCAGATGCAGCACCAGCGACCCCAGTACATCCGAAGTTAGAGATGGAAATAGGAAATCACGGTGCAACAACAATAACAAACGTCGGAATAAAGAAGACAGCACGAAGAGCACGACAGTAAACGCCGGATTCAAAAGCTCTCGGCCAAGTCAGCAAAAGCCGCCCTCTAAAGGTGCCAGAGACGAACTGTCCAGCCTAAACTTCTGGACCAAGTATGTCAGATCCATAGCACCCCCGGTAAACCTGCTAATCATACCCATAGAGAATGTTGGGTCTTCAAGCAGTCCGGCAAGCTCAACACCGTACACAAGGGGGAGGATACACCAAGCGAAGACGAGGATGAGCCTCTCAAGCAAGACACTAGGGAACAAAGAAAATTTCCACCAGAAGTCAAAACAGTAAATGTGTTACATGTGATCAAGGGGAGAAACAAAGCGGCACTCCCAGAAAAATATGCCCAAGGGCCTATCACCGCGGAATCCTGCCACTGGTCGTCTCAACCGATCACTTTCGACCATCGTGATTACTCAGCAAGTATCCGGCGTGCAAGATGGGCTGCCCTGGTATTAGACCCAATAATTGACGGATACCACTTTACACGAGTCCTACTGGACGGTGGCAGTAGTTTAAACCTGATATACCAGGATACAATCCGCAAAATGGGGATAGACCCAACGAAAATTTGCCTCAGCAATACTACCCTTAAAGGAGTAACGCCAGGCCCAGGGGCTCATTGCACGGGCTCCCTGCTACTAGAGGTTATATTCGGCTTCCCCGATAACTTCCATAGCGAAAATTTAACATTCCACATTGCTCCGTTCCAAAGTGGCTATCAAGCACTACTTGGACGCGAAGCTTTCTCTCGCTTTAATGCAATACCGCATTACACTTCCCTTATGCTTAAAATGCCTGGTCCGTGTGGCATCATTATAGTGAATGGAAATATTAAGCGATCCCTGCGCGCCGAAGAGAGTGCGACTGCCTTGGCAGCCGCACACTAAAAAGGGCCTCACCAGCTAAAGCATTTGATAGGTCGTCAAGACCACGGACACGGTTAGACGAGTCCGACGCAGCTACATGTAACTCACACAGGTTTGATAAGCCACACCCCTATTACAAATACAAGGGGCTCAATGCGCGCAGACAAATGACAATTCTTACTCATCTTGAATTATAAATGGTTTCTTCAAACCTACCTTTTTGCACGACAACTTTTCACCTAAGTTTATCTCTTACAGATGACCATCGTGCTACACCCGTCCAGGATACGGCACAACGGGGACACAGGCGCAGACGTGCAGCAGGGACCCGTCCCAAGGATTCTTTTTAGATTAAGACCCTGCGTCAACCTTTTTTACTGTCTCTTGTTGATACACATCCCTCGGATTCTCAGTACAATTGAGAAGGATGTTGGCATCTTGGCATGTGGCCACATCAGAATAATGCACGTACCTGGACACTAGGGGCTTCTTACAAAGGGCACTATTTAGGCCCGGTTTATACCATAAAGACCGAATACCTTAGGGAGTGTTAGGCGTCGCGAGTTTGGCCTTATATGCATCAGCTCCGAATCATGTCTTTGGTCAAATGTTGGGTTTGCCTGGCTCCTATGTTTTGGTACCTTACGTTCCGCTCTATTGGCTAAGGTAGCACTAGGAGAACTACTGCGATTGTGCCCTGGGTCATCCGGACGAGCACCTCAGTAGAGAAAGCCGAAAACTGACTGTCATGATATAGCGTGAGACTGGTCAACCACTCGATGACCTATCGGAATGTTAGAATTCCTCCGCCTTAACAAAGGGCCGTTTCCTGGCCAGGCATGTACGCACCCCGAATTCGGGAGAGTGCGGAGCCAACAGGGGCTATATAGTAGCCCCACCGTCAAACTCCTATGGCTAAGTGAAAGTGTTAAAGCATTATAGTTCGGTTGCCTCGTTCGCTGCGCTATCACCTCCTTAGTAGGACCAAGACGTTGGGTCAAGTGTGAACACGCGTCTTCTGCGAACACCTCCGCATTATATGCGTGGGGGCTGAAGCCGACGACTGCAATCTTTCAGGTTATACACATGTATACATCAACGGCCGCACAAGAGGCATCATATTACTTTCAGGCAAAAGTATAAACACAACCTTAATAAATTTCATAAAAACATTGTGTTTACAATGGGAATACATGTCACTCAAACATAATATTCTTCGAGCACTGGGCCTCTATCAAACGAGCACCCTCGAGAACCTCTTTGAAATAGTGCTCGGCAGCCACTCGGCCTATGGCTGAACCCTGCGCCGCAACAGTGGTAGCATCCATCTCCGCCCAGTATGCTTTAACACGGGCAAGGGCCATCCGCGAGCCTTCTATGCACGCCGACCTCTTCATCGCATTGATGTGTGGCACCGCACCAAGGAACTGCTGCACTAAGCTGAAATAGCTATTCGGCTTCGGCTTTTCCGGCCACAGCTGATCCACGACAGACCTCATGGCGAGTCCGTACAACCTATTTAGTTCGGCCCATTCGGCTAGCTGATCAGTCAATGGAAGCGGATGCTCTGGAACGTTGAATTGCGACCAGAACAGCTTGTCCACTTCACGATCTGTTTGACCTTGGAAGTATTTGGCCGCATCGACAGCGCTCGCCGCCAAGTCCATATATGCGTCTGCCGAACTCCACAGCCGATCCAGAGGGGCATACCACAGATCTCTGAACTTCCTCTGCAGCAGAAAGGGCTTCCCAGCCGCAATATCCCCGGCTTCGCGTAGCTCCTCCTTCTTCGCCCTCATAGCAGAGCGAGTGTCTTTGGTCACCATCGTGGCCTTTTCAAGGTCCGCTGCCTTCACTCGATTTTCCTTTTCAAGGAACCGGCAACGGTCGGTAGTGTCTTTTAATTCTACGGCCATCTTGGCCATCTTCTCTTTGCTTTCGCAATGCGAGGCCTTCTCGGCTCTTAACTCTTCGGCCGCCTTCAAAGCAGCCGCATTACTAACCCTTGCTTGTTCTTTGGCTCGGGCAAGTTCCGCCCGAAGGGTTTCCACGGTGGCAGCTCCATCTGCAGTCACAACATATTAAAGATACTGGCATCATGCTGCTCTTACTATGTGGCATTCACCAGAAAATAACACTTACCCTGTGCCTCGTCAAGCCTCTTGTTAACAAGCTCGATGTCAGCATCCGCCGCATCCAGTTGCCGCTTTAGTTCGGCAAACTCATGAGTCCGGCTAGCCACCGGAGCTCCCACTACCTACACATTAAAGCGGTATGGTTATTGCCTAGGACTACGATCCTCTGTTTGCCGCCGTCCTTAGCGACAACCAGAGTCTCAGGGGCTACTATATACACAGGGCACACCTAAAAATGTGCGGTACCATCACAAATGTACATCATTTTACGTACCTCAAAGCCCGTCAGTAGACTCACAAAGGCATCATGCAGCCCGCTTTCGGCGGATGAAATCCTTTCCCTCACCGTACCCATCAATGTACGGTGTTCCTCTGAGATGGCTGCTCGCTCCAACAGCTCCCTCAGTACATCCGACCGCATACCATACGGTGCCGGACTCTTTTGTTTGCTCTTTTCAAGAGCCGGACGCTGAGGACTTCGGGTAACTATAGGATTATCTTCTGGCCTCACCGGATCCGGAGAGGCCCTCCGCGACGACACTTCAAGGTCGCCCGCTTCTTGAGCGGGGGAGTCCGGGGGAGGCGTTTTGCTCTCCATCATCTCCGGAAGAAGATCCCCTGAAGGCGGGCTCTACTGAGAAGGGCTAAGATCCAAACTGCAAGATAAACGCTTCGGTTATTTTCCTCAGAGGTAAGGTAGTATATCTCCACTGTTAAAGTACTTTCTGATTACTTACAGCTCGTTGGAGGGCTGATCCTCGTGCGGACTTTGTGCGGCAAAAGCACCCTCCAATGCAGGACCCTCTAGTGGAGACTTCTTCTCCCGTTTGGAAGCCTCGGTTTCCGGATCTTCAGAGGCAGTCCTCTTCCTTCCCCGAAGCGAGAGAAGGTCGGATTCTTCTCCTCGGTTATCCTCCTTCACGAAGGTGCTCATTCCCTCGGTTGGAATTGGTAGTGATGGGGGCCCGCCTTCAACGTCATTATCCCCCCCTTTATCTTCCTTTGAGGGCTCCGGGAAGGGTGCTAGCTCGAGCATCTTTTCCAGTACCGGATTCTCCAGACCCTCAGGAAGGGGGGCGAACACCGAATCATCTTCGCCTTAGTTAGCCAGTCCTGGTCAAAGAGCAACTTCTTAGAATGACGTCGTGGTAAATAAAAGACGGTGTGTTCGGCTAAAGGATTACTTACTTGGTCGGCGGTACGGTTGCTGCTCAGGTCCACGTCCTCGGTAGTATCCGGACACTCTATTAGGGGTCCGAAGAATGATTTGTACATCTCCTCGTGCGTCAGGCCGAGGAAATTCTGAATAGTACGCGGCCCTTCTGGGTTGAACTCCCACATGCGGAGGGGCCGGCATTTGCAAGGCTGGACTCGACAAACCAGCATGACTTGCGCCACCATAATCAAACCGAAATCTCCTTCGAAGAGATTTTGGATGCGGCTTTGCAGTACAGGCATGCCATTGGCAGGACCCCAGCTCAGCCCTCTGCTAATCCATGACATCAGTTGTGGTGGAGGGCCTGAGCGGAAAGCAGGGGCAGCCACCCACTTGGCACTTCTAGGAGCTGTGATGTAAAACCACTCATGTTGCCATAATCCGGACACCTCTAGAAAGGAACCTTTGGGCCACGGAGCTCCTGCTATCTTGCTTATTAATGTGCCTCCGCACGCTGCATACTGCCCCTCGACCATCTTCGGCTTCACGTCAAAGGTCTTGAGCCACAGGACGAAGTGAGGGGTGATGCGGAGGAAGGCCTCACACACGGCAATGAATGTCGAGATGTGGAGAAAGGAGTCCGGGGCTAGATCGTGGAAATCTAGCCCGTAATAAAACATCAACCCCCTAACGAAGGGATCCAGAGTGAGGCCTAGTCCTCAGAGGAAGTGGGAGATGAACACGACGTCTTCGTTGGGTTCAGGAGTAGGGACGACCTGCCCTCGGGCAGGCAGCCGATGCGAAACGTCGGCGGTCAGGTATCTGGCCTCCCTCAACTTCTTGATATCTTCTTCCGTAACGGAGGAGGGCATCCATCGGCCTTGAAGGCTAGATCTGGACATGATTGAAGGTCCGGAGCACCTGACCTGGGCTTTGGGTGTTAGAACTCGAGGCAGGGGAAGGATCCGATTGATTACGGGAGGGAAAAAAGTAAAAGCCTTGTCCCTTTATAAAGAGGGTGAATATCAAGCGTCCTCTCCGTAGCCGTTTGGGACTTGCCTATAATCTAGGAGTCCTAGACACGGTTGGGTTACCCACGCCCGTATTGATGAGAATCCCGTGATAAGGGGACACGATCTCTGCTTTGACAAGACGTGTCAAAAAACTGCCTTGCGTTATGTGCGGGGCTAGTTAAAGGAAACGGTTCGAATAATCACCAAGCCATGACATAATGTCGTGTTGCCAAAACAAGTCAGCAAATTGGATTTGTGGAAATATTATTCTCTCTATGGTGGTATGTGGAACTTATTTTGCAGGGTCGGACACTATCCTTATATTCAAATTCTTCCGTGGTATATTTGGAGGAGGAACCCGCCTTGCAACGCCAAAGACAATACTGCACGCCGGACTCATCATCATTGAAAGCCTCATTCAGGGGCTACTGAGGGAGTCCTGGATTAGGGGGTCTCTGGACAGCCGGACTATATCCTTTGGCCGGACTGTTGGACTATGAAGATACAAGATTCAAGACTTCGTCTCGTGTCCGGATGGGACTCTACTTGGCGTGGAAGGCAAGCTAGGCAATACGGATATGGATATCTCCTCCTTTGTAACTGACCTTGTGTAACCCTAACCCTCTCCGGTGTCTATATAAACCAAAGGGTTTTAGTCCGTAGGACACAACAACTACAACATACAATCATACCATAGGCTAGCTTCTAGGGTTTAGCCTCTCTGATCTCGTGGTAGATCTACTCTTGTACTACCCATATAGTCAATATTAATCAAGCAGGACATAGGGTTTTACCTCCATCAAGAGGGCCCAAACCTGGATAAAACATTGTGTACCCTGCCTCTTGTTACCATCCGCCTTAGACGCAAAGTTCGGGACCCCCTACCCGAGATCCGCCAGTTTTGACACCGACACCGACGACTAGCCATCTCTCAGATTTGATAAACAGCCGAATAGAAGGCAATATTTTAAATTCAAACAAGCGTTGCACAGCGCATATGAACAAGTTTTCATAATACAGGATTACACGAGCAAGTTTACTCAAATATTACATCTTTCGTACACTCGTCCGCTACGAGACAGGCACCCTTCAGGAGACCCTCATAGTACATCTCGGGGTGGCGATGCTCCTTGCCCGCAGGCGGCCCTTCCTTCACCAGCTTCACGGCGTCCATCTTGTCCCATTGCACCTTGACACGAGCGAAAGCCCGGCGTGCGCCTTTGATGCAGACGGACCGCTTAATAACTTCCAGCCGTGGGCAGGCATCCACAAGACACCTCACCAGGCCGAAGTAGCTGTTGGGAAGGGCGTCACCAGGACACATCCGCACTATAAAGCCCTTCATGGCCTGTTCGTCCGCCTTGTGCAGCTCGACCAATTGCTTCAGCTGGTCGCTCAGAGGCATCGGGTGTTCGGTCCCAGTATACTAAGACCAGAACAGCTTCTCCATTGAGATTCCCTCCTCGGCCTGGTAAAACTGTGCGGCATCCGACACGCTGCGGGGAAAATCTGTGAATGCTCCTGGAGAGCTCCGGATTCGGGTAAGTAACAAGTAATTTACTTTCACATGCTTGCTTTGCATATAGAATGCCTTACCCGCCGCTATCTTCTTCATCGCATCAATATCCTGGAGGGCCTTTTGGGCCTCAGCCTTGGCATTCTTTGTGCTCTCGAGGGCCGCGGCAAGCTCGGACTCTCGCGTCTTCAAGTCAAGCTCCAACGCCTCGTGCTTCGTCACGAGAGCGTGGAGCTCTTGCTGCACCTCGCCCATCCGTGCCTCCTGCCTTTCCCGCTCAGTGTGCTCCTTGGCCGCTTTGTTTTCGGCCTCGGGTAGCGCTTGCTTCACGGTCCCCACCTCGGTCGTGGCCCCTGGCAAATTTACAATGATCCTATCATTTTGCAATCACATTCTTCTTATATATATCCATAGACTAGGTACTACTTACCTTTGTTCTCCTCGAGCTGCCTCTTGGCAAGGCCGAGCTCTTTCTTGGACCCTTCGAGGTCCTGCTTCAGTGCGGCGACCTCCGCAGTCAGTGCGGCAGAGGCCAGCAGTGAAGCCTGCATACACATATAGACATACTTATATTAGACTCCTGCGATATTGTTTGATCCTCTATTCGGATTTTCTTTGTGAACACCGAACAGAGCATCAGGGGCTGCTGTCTATGCGGTAATATTCTTCCTATATTTCAAATACTTACCTCAAAGCCTGTTAGAAGACTGGCACAGGCTTCAGTCAGTCCGCTCTTGGCAGACTGAACCTTCTGGATCACCGCACTCATAATAGTGCGGTGCTCTTCGTTGATGGAAGCGCTGCGAAACGTTCCCAGCAGATTGTCCGGTGCCCCTGGATGGGCAGGGGTCACCGGCACAGGCGTCTTGCCCCTTTTAGAAGGAGGCCACCTGCCCGAGTCCAGAACCACTAGAGGTTCCGGCACGGTGTTCGGCTGAGGGCCGAACTCGGAGCCCTCGGGAGCCTTACTCCCTCTGCTCCTGGAGTCCGGAAGGTCGCCTTGAGGCGCCTCCGGGATTGTCTCCCCTCAACCCGGTGCCTCTTGAGACAATGCCTCGGCATTGTCCGTAGGACAAGGGGAGGTGGCGGTCGGAAGTGGATCGCTATCCATGTCCGACGAGTCCAAGGAGCCGCCCGATGAAGATGCGTCGATACGGGCTTGGGGCGGTCTGCATAATCATATTCGGCGTTAGGAGAAGCAGCGCAACAAAGGTATGCTATGAGTTACTCTGGTATCCGAATACTTACGACTTTGCCATGGGCTTGGCCCTGAGCAGCCACTCGTCTTCGCCTTCGGCGGTGGTGGTGGAGTAGTCCGGAAGGAGGGTTCTCCCCTTCTTGGAACCTTCGGCCCCCCTGGTCGAGGCGGCCTTCCTTTTCTTGTCTCCCCCGACTGAAGGGGGAGCATCTTCATCTTCCTCCTCGTCTTTGGGAGAGAAGTGCGTCGCGGAGTTATCGGACGATGAGTCTGATAACACCTGGCGTCGGGAACTCTTTCGGGTTCCCTTAGCCTTCTTGGTCTTCTTCGGCACCTTGTAAGGAGCCGGAGTCAGTATCTCCGTCAGGAGAGTGTCCGCGGTGTCTTCGGGCAGAGGGGCCGGACAGTTAATCTGCCCCGACGTCTCCACCCAGTGCTGTCAAAGGCATGGAGCTCAGACCCCGCACATGGTTAAGCTAGGGGAAATAAATATCCTACCAGATGTATTGAACTCATCGAATGCGCTAGGCGCTTCGCGCTTATCCCGCGGTCCTCAGTGAGAGAGGGAGGGACCTCGACGCCCTTGAACAGCACCCTCCAGACGTCCTTGTGTGTCATGTCGAAGAGCTCGCTCAGAGTCTGGTGCTGAGCCGGGTCGAACTCCCACAAGTTGAAATCCCGTTGTTGACACAGGAGGATCCGGCGGATGAGCATGACCTGGACTATGTTGACAAGCTTGAGCTTCTTGCTTGCCATATTCCGGATACATTTCTGGAGTCCGTCCAGCTCCACTGATGAACCCTAGGATAGGCCCTTCTCTTTCCAGGAGGTGAGCCGCGTGGGGATTCCGGATCGAAACTCGGGGGCAGCCACCCAGTTGGTGTCGCGCGGCTCGGTGATGTAGAACCACGCCGATTGCCACCCCTTTATGGTCTCCACGAAGGAGCCTTCAAGCCATATAACATTGGGCATCTTGCCCACCATGGCTCCGCCGCATTCTGCTTGTTGGCCTCCCACCACCTTCGGCTTGATATTGAAGGTCTTTAACCATAGGCCGAAGTGGGGCCGGATGCGGAGGAAAGCCTCACACACGACGATGAACGCCGAAATGTTGAGGATGAAGTTCGGGGCCAGATCATGGAAGTCCAGCCCGTAGTAGAACATGATACCACAGACGAATGGATGGAGGGGAAACCCCACTCCACGGAGGAAGTGGTGGAGGAAAACTACCCTCTCATGAGGTTCTGGGGTAGGAACGATATGCCCCGTAGCGGGCAGCCAATGCGCGATATTCACGGCTAAGTATCCGGCTCTATGCAACTTCTTGATGTGTCCCTCCGTAATGGAGGAAGCCATCCATTTGCCTCCCGCTCCGGACATTTTTGGAGAAGGTTGAGGGGAAGGATGTGGACTTGGGCATTGGAGCTCGAGTGCGCAAGAACGGATGAGCAAGGAGGAACAAGGCATGGGTAGAGAAAGGTTAAACCTTATCCCTTTATAAGGGCGGCCGAAACTACGCGCCCCCCACTAGCCTGGTAAAACTCGCTTATCCCCTAAGCGCCGTAATTGGTGGCGCGGTTGGGTTACCCACGCCCGTATTGATGAGAATCCCGTAGTAAGAGGGACACGATCTCTGCGTTGACAAGACGTGTCAAGAAACTGCCTCGCGTTATGTGTGGGGCTGGTTAAAGAAAAACGGTTCGAATAATCACCGAGCCATGGCATGATGTCATGTTGCCAAAACGTGTCAGCAGATTAGATTTGTGGAAATATTATTCTCTCTACGGTGGTATGTGGAATTTATTTTGCAGGGTCGGACACTATCCTTGTATTCAAATTTTTCCGTGGCGTATTCGGAGGAGGAACCCGCCTTGCAATGCCGAAGATAGCACTGCGCGCCGGACTCATCGTCATTGAAGCCTGGTTCAGGGGCTACTGAGGGAGTCCTGGATTAGCGGGTCTCCGGACAGCCAGACTATATCCTTTGGCCGGACTGTTGGACTATGAAGATACAAGATTGAAGATTTCGTCTCGTGTCCGTATGGGACTCTACTTGGCGTGGAAGGCAAGCTAGGCAGTACGGATATGGATATCTCCTCCTTTGTAACCGACCTTGTGTAACCCTAGCCCCCTCTGGTGTCTATATAAACCGGAGGGTTTTAGTCCGTAGGACAACATACAATCATACCTTAGGCTAGCTTCTAGGGTTTAGCCTCTCCGATCTCGTGGTAGATCAACTCTTGTAATACTCATATCATCAAGAATAAATCAAGCAGGACGTAGGGTTTCACCTCCATTAAGAGGGCCCGAACCTGGGTAAAACATCATGTCCCCTGCCTCCTGTTACCATCCGCCTTAGACGCACAGTTCGGGACCCCCTACCCGAGATCCGCCGGTTTTGACACCGACACCCATGAAGACATGAAGGATGGTGCTTTACAAAGGAGACTTAATAGCAAGGCCCAAAGCCCAAAAGTGGGTTAAGGCCCATATATGTAAACCACCATTAGGAGTATGACTTGTATTATAAGATAGGAAAGGGTGAGAGACCGAGCCGGACACATTTATGAGCAGGCGGGATTCTGTGAACCGACCGGGCGTCAACCTGTGTATATAAAGGGACGACCCGGCGGCAGTTTAGGGGCAATAAACAAGACATCGAGAGCCAGGTCAAGCATATTCGCTCCCAGGTCATCGAAACCCTAGCAATACCACCTCAACTGGATTAACCTTTACCTTCAACGCAAGGGGCCGAACCAGTATAAACTCCTCGTGTCCTCTGTCTTGATTAACCCCTTTAAGCCAGCCTTGTTGCGATGGCTCCACGACTAAGTCCTCACACTAAGACGTCTACCATGACAATTCCACGACAGTTGGCGCCCACCGTGGGGCCAGCGCACGGTGGTTTCGAGTTCTTAAAGGGCAGCTTCGAAGGGATCAAGGGATACGCCGTGGGCCGGATGAACAAGAGTCGTCGCGGCAAGCTCTACATTGACGACGCAGGCTGGGGGCCCGAGGCCGGCTCAATTGAGTACGGGTACCGTGTCCCCTTTGGTGGAATTCATGTCTTCATTGGCAAGATCGGCGAACCGGGCCCTGAGCCGGGCATCTGCATCGACATCATCGAGACGGCTCAGCGTGCAAGACCCGCCCGAGTTTAGCCCGTCATGAAGCATGCCTTCGTGGGATTCATTAATGGTGCGGAATCTGAATCGGTGTCTAACGGTGAGACGGTTGTCTACTCAGATGGCGAATCATCCACCGGTGAGACCGAGTCATCGTACGAACTGCAAGATGGCCGGCTTGGGGGCTGTTCCGATGGAGACAGTATTCCGGACCCCCATGAACCACTGAACCGGGTTACAATATTCATGGACGGTACACAGCCAGTACAGCAATCCTCAACGGCAGCGGCACTGATTTCCGGGTTAGCAGCGACAACGGTAGCCGGGGCAGGAGGCCCTGCGCGCCCGCCGGCTCAAGTCTTGTTTGGTTTACTAGACACCTTGACAACACTATTGATGATGGAGGTTAACCCGACCAATCAAGATCAGAATAATGCAAAAGTCGCAAAATTGCGGGATCAGATAGCTCAAGCTAAGGAGGACTATCGGTGTCAAAACCGGCGGATCTCGGGTAGGGGGTCCCGAACTGTGCGTCTAGGCCGGATGGTAACATGAGGCAAGGGACACGAAGTTTTACCCAGGTTCGGGCCCTCTCGATGGAGGTAAAACCCTACATCCTGCTTGATTAATATTGATGATATGGGTAGTACAAGAGTAGATCTACCACGAGATCGGAGAGGCTAAACCCTAGAAGCTAGCCTATGGTATGATTGTTGTTGTGTATGTCGTCCTACGGACTAAAACCCTCTGGTTTATATAGACACCAGAGAGGGTTAGGGTTACACAAAGTCGGTTACAATGGTAGGAGATCTGCATATCCGTATCGCCAAGCTTGCCTTCCACGCCAAGAAAAGTCCCTTCCAGACATGGGACGAACTCTTCAATCTTGTATCTTCATAGTCCAGGAGTCCAGCTGAAGGTATAGTCTGGCCATCCGGACACCCCCTAATCCAGGACTCCCTTAGTAGCCCCTGAACCAGGCTTCAATGTCGACGAGTCCGGCGCGCAGATTGTCCTCGGCATTGCAAGGCGGGTTCCTCCTCCAAGTACTTCATAGAAGATTTTGAACATGAAGATAGTGTCCGGCTCTCTAAAATAAGTTTCCACATATTGCCATAGAGAGAATAATATTTACACAAATCTAATCTGCTGACGTATTCTGTAGTGTGACACACCACGGCTAAGCCTTTATCCGAGTCGTTTCATTATCCCACCTCAGCGCGTCATGCGAGGCGGTTTCCTTGGCACGTCTTGTTAAAGCAGAGATCGTGTCCCCTTGTTCCGGGATTCTCATCAATACGGGCGTGGGTAACCCAACCATTTCTAGGACTCCTAGATTATAGGCAAGTCCAAACGGACATGGAGAGGACGCTTGATATTCACCCTCTTTTTAAAGGGACAAGGCTTTTATTTTTCCCTCCCGTGCTCAATCGAATTCTTCCCCCACCTCAAGCTCAAGCGCCCAAAGTTCAGGTCAGGTGCTCCGAACCTTCAGTCATGTCCGGATCTAGCCTTCAAGGCCGATGGGTGCCTTCCTCCGTCATGGAAGAAGACATCAAAAAGTTGAGGGAGGCCAGATATCTGACCGCCAAAATTTTGCATCGGCTACCTCCCCGAGGGCAGGCCGTCCCCACCCCCGAACCCAACGAGAACGTCGTGTTCATCTCCCACTTCCTCCGAGGTCTAGGCCTTGCTCTGGATCCTTTCGTCAGGGGTTTGATGTTTTACTACGGGCTAGACTTCCATGATCTAGCTCCGGACTCCTTTCTTCATATCATGACATTTATCGTCGTGTGCGAGGCCTTCCTCCGGGTTACCCCTCACTTTGGCCTATGGCTCAAGACCTTTGAAGTGAAGCCGAAGATGATCGAGGGGCAACATGCAGCGTGTGGAGGTGCCTCAATACGCAAGATGACGGGAGCTCCGTGGCCCAAAGGTTCCATCCTAGAGGTGTCTGAATTGTGGCAACATGAGTGGTTCTACATCACGGCTCCTACAAGTGCCAAGTGGGCGGCCCCCCTGTTTTCCGCTCGGGCCCTCCACCACAACTGATGTCATGGATCAGCAGAGGTCTGAGCTGGGGTCCAGCCAAGGACGTGCCTATACTGCAAAGCCGCATTCGAGATCTCTTCAATGGAGATTTCAGTTTGGTTGCGGTAATACAAGTTATGCTGGTTCATCAAGTCCAGCCTTGCAAACGCCGGCCTCTTCGCCTGTGGGAGTTCAATCCCGAGGGACCGCGCGTCATTCAAAATTTTCTCGGCCTGACATACGAGGAGATGTACAAGTCATTCTTCGGACCTCCGGTGGAGTGTCCGAAATCACCGAGGACGTGGGCCTGAGTAGTAACCGCGCCGCCGAACAGGTAAGGCATCTTCTGGCCGAACATACTATCTCTCCTTTGTTACGAAGTTATTTCTGAGAGTCCACTTTTTGACCAGGACTGGCTAACAAAGGCGAAGTTGATTCGGTGTTTGGCCCCCCTCCCTGAGGGTTTGGAAAACCCGGTATTGGAAAAGATGCTCCAGACCACACCTTGCCCGGAGCCCTTGAAGGAAGATACTGTGGAGGATAATGCGGGCGGACGCGGGCCCCCAACGCTGCCCATTCTAGCCGAGGGAGCGAGCGTCTCCATGAAGGAAGACGACCAGAAGAGGAAAAGGACTGCGCCCGGGGATTCGGAAGCCGAAGCTTCCAAACGGGAGAAGAAGTCTCCCATAGAGGGTCCTACCTTGGGGGGCGCTGTTGCCGCACAAGTCCGCGGGGGATCAATTCTGCCGCTAGTCGTAAGTGACCCGAAATACTTTAATAGTACAGATATTCCATCTTTTTCTTCTGAGAAAATAACCACCGCATATATTTTTGCAGTTCGAGGCTTAGCCCCTCTCAAATGAGCTCGTCTTTGGGGGATCTTCTTCCAGAGATGATGGAGAGCAAAACGCCTCCTCCGGACTCCTCCGCTCCGGAAGCGGGTGACCCTGAAGTGTAGTCGCGGAGGGCCTCTCCGAGTCTGGTGAGGCTAGAAGATAATCCCATTGATCCCCGAAGCTCCTAGTGTCCGGCTCCCGAAGAGAGCAGACAAAAGAATCCGACACCGTCTAGTGTGTGATCGGATGTTCTGAGGGAGTTGGTGGGGCGAGCGGCCATCTCAGATGAACACCGTGTGCTGATGAATATGGTGATGGAGAGAATATTGTTCGCCGAAAGCGGATTGCACGAAGCTTTTATGAGTCTACTGTCAGGCTTTGAGGTACGTAAAAGAATGTATGATAGTCCTGCACATGCTAGGTGTGCCCTGTGTAGATAGTAGCCCCTGAGACTCTGGTTGTCGTCGGAAACGACGATGAATAGAGGATCATATTCCCAGGTAATAACCATACTGCCTCTATGTGCAAGTGATGGAAGCTCCGGTGGCAAGCCGGACTAGCGAGTTTGCCCATTTAGAACGGCAGTTGGATGCGGCAGATGCCGACAACGAGCTTGTTAACAAAAGGCTTGACGAGGCACAGGGTAAGTGTCATTATCTGGTAAACGCCACATAGGAAGAGCAGCATGATGCAAGTATCTTTAATATGTTGTGACTGCAGATGGAGCTGCCACTGTTGAAGCCTTGCGGGCAGAACTTGCCCGAGCCAAGGAACAAGCGAGGTTGGGTAATGCGGCTGCTTTGAAGGCGGCCGAAGAGTTGCTAGCCGAGAAGGCCGCGCATGGCGAGAGCCGAGACAAGATGGCCAAGATGGCCATAGAATTAAAAGCCGCCGCCGACCGTTGCCGGGTTCTTGAAAAGGAAAACCAAGCGAAGGCATCGGACCTTGAGAAGGCTGCTGCGACGAAAAAGGACCTCCGCTCTGCTATGAGGGCAAAGAAGGAGGAGCTGCGGGAAGCCGGGGATATTGTAGCTGGGAAATCCTTTATGTTGAGGAGGAAGTTCGGAGATCCACGGTATGTCCCTCTGGATCGGCTGTGGAGTTCGGAGGATGTATATATGGATTTGGCGGCGAGCACTGCCGATGCGGCCAAGTATTTCCAGGGTCAGACGGACCGTGAAGTAGACCAGCTGTTTTGGAGATAATTCCATTCTCCCGAGCGTCCGCTTTCATTGACTGACCAATTAGCCGAATGTGCCGCACTAAATAGGTTGTCCGGACTCTCCATGAGGTCTGTTGTGGATCAGCTGTGGCCGGAAAGGTCAAAACCGAACAGCTATTTCAGCTTGGTGCAGCAGTTCCTTGACGTGGTGCCGTGCATTAATGCGATGAAGAGGTCGGCATGCATAGAGGGCGCACGGATGGCCTTTGCCTGTGTTAAAGCATACTGGGCGGAGATGGATGCTACCACTGTTGCAGCGTGAGATTCGGCCATAGGTCGAAGGGCTGCTGAGCACTACTTTGAAGAAGTTCTTGAGGGTGCTCGTTTGATAGAGACCCAGTGCTCAAAAAATATTATGTTTGAGTGATATGTAATCTCATTGTAAGCGAAATGCTTTTATAAATTTTTATAAGGCTATTTTTATACTTTTGCCTGAAAGTAATATGATGCCTCCTGGGCGGCCGTTTATGTATACATGTGTATAACCTAAAAGATTGCAGCTGTCGGCTTCAACCCTCACGCATATAATGCGGAGATGCTCGCAAAAACACGCGTCCACACTTAACCCAATGTCTTGGTCCTATTCAGGAGGTGATAGCAGAGCGAGCGAGGCAACCGGACTATAATGCTTTAGCACTTTCACTTAGCCATAGGAGTTTGACAGTGGGGCTACTAAATAGCCCCTGGTGGCTCCGCACTTTCCCGATCCCGGGGTGCGTACATGCGTGGCCGGAAAACGGCCCTTCGTTAAGGCGGAGGAATTCTAACATTCCAATAGGTCATCGAGTGGTTGACCAGTCTCACGCTATATCATGACAGTCAGTTTTCGGCTTTCTCTACTGAGATGCTCGTCTGGATGAACCAGGGCACAATCGCAGTAGTTCTCCTGGTGTTACCTTAGCCGGTAAAGCGGAACGTAAGGCACCAAAACACAGGAGCTGGGCAAACCCAACATTTGACCAAAGACAATGATTCGGAGCTGATGCATATAGGGCCAAACTCGCGACGCCGAACACTCCCTAAGGTATTCGGTCTTTGTGGTATAAACCGGGCCGAAATAATGGCCTTTGTAAGAAGCCCCTTGTGTCCAGGTACGTGCATTGTTCTGGCGTGGCCACATGCCAAAACGTTAGCATCCTTCTCAACGGTGGATATATATCAACAAGAGACAGTAAGAAAGGTTTACGCAGGGTCTTAATCTAAAAAGAATCCTTGGAGCGGGTCCCTGCTGCACGTCCGCGCCTGTGTCTCCGTTGTGCCGTATCCTGGACGGGTGTGGCACGATGATCGTCTGTAAAAGAGAGAAATTTAGGTGAAAAAGTTGTCGTGCAAAAAGATAGTTTGTTAAAGAAACCATGTATAATTCAAGACGATAAGAAATTGCCACTCATCTGCGCGTGTTGAGCCCCTTGTATTGACAAATAGGGGTGTGACCATTTATTCGGTATAAGTAGCGGCGCCGGACTCGATTAGTTGTATCTGAGGTCTTGACGACCTATTGGATGCTTTCACTTGTCCGGGCGCCTTTAGTGTGCGGCTCCCAAGGCAGCCTCACTCTCTTCGGTGCGCAGAGATCGCTTGATATTTCCGTGCACTGTAATGATGCCATGTGGACCGGGCATCTTAAGTGTGAGGGAGGCGTAGTGTGGTATTGCATTAAAGCGAGCGAAAGCTTCGCGTCCGAGCAGTGCTTGATAGCCACTTTGAAACGGAGCGATGTGGAAACTTAATTGCTTGCGACGGAAGTTATCGAGGGAGCCGAATATAACTTGTAGTAGGAGGGAGCCCGTACAACGAGCCCCTGGGCCTGGCATTACTCCTTTAAAGGTAGTATTGCTATGGCGAATTTGTGTTGGGTCTAACCCCATCCCGCGGATTGTATCATGATATATTAGGTTTTGGCTACTGCCGCCGTCCATCAAGACTCTTGTGAAGTGATATCCGCCAATTACTGGGTCTAATACCAGGGCAGCCCATCCTGCATGTCAGATACTTGCTGAGTAATCGCGATGGTTGAAAGTGATCGGTTGAGATGACTAGTGGCAGTACTTCGTGGTGACAGGCACTTGGGTATATTTTCCTGGGAGTGCCGCGTTGTTTTTTCCCTCGATTACGTGTAACACGTTTACTGTTTTGACTTCTGGTGGAAATTTCTTTTGTTCCCCCATGTCTTGCTTGGGGGGCTCGTCCTCGTCTTCACTTGGTGTATCCTCCCCCTTGTGTACGGCGTTGAGCTTGCCGGACTGCTTGAAGACCCAACATTCTCTGTGGGTATGATTAGCAGGTTTACCAGGGGTACTATGAATCTGACATACTTGGTCCAGGATTTTGTTGAGGCTGGACAGTTCATCCCTGGTGCTTTTAGGGGGCGGCTTTTGACCTGGCCAAGAGCTTTTGAATCCGGCATTTACTACCGTGCCCTTCGTGCTGTCTTCTTTATTCCGGCGTTTGTTATTGCTGTTGCACCGTGATTTCCCGTTTCCATCCCTAACTTCAGATGTACTGGGGTCGCTGGTGCTGCATCTGGCTAGCCAGCTGTCCTCAGCCACGCAAAAGCGAGTCATGAGGTTTGTTAAAGCGGCCATCGTTCTCGGCTTATTTTGGCCGAGGTGTTTGGCGAGCCATTCGTCACGGACGCTATGCTTGAAAGCTGCCAAGGCTTCGGCGTCCGGACAGTCGACAATCTGGTTCTTTTTAGTAAGAAACCTATTCCAAAGCTTTCGGGCTGACTCTCCGGGCTGTTGAGTTATATGACTCAAATCGTCTGCATCCGGAGGTCGGACATAAGTCCCTTGAAAATTTGCCTAAAAGGCGTCTTCGAGCTCTTCCCAACTTCCAATAGAGCTTTCGGGGAGGCCTTTGAGCCAGTGACGAGCTGGCCCTTTGAGCTTGAGGGGTAGGTACTTGATGGCGTGGAGATCATCTCCTCGAGCCATATGGATATGAAGGATGTAGTCCTCAATCCAGACCCCCGGGTCTGTTGTTCCGTCGTATGCCTCTATGTTTACGTGCTTGAATCCCTCTGGAAATTCGTGGTCCAGCACCTCATCGGTGAAACATAGGGGGTGTGCGGCACCCCTGTAGCTGGGTGTACCACATTGTTCGGATGTTTGTTGTGTTGCATTGTATGCTGGGGCGCGCTTGCGTGGTCCATAGATGGATCTTGTTGCGCCGTCCTTTGGGTGCGAGCCCTCGCATGGGTCGCGTATTGTATTGTGAGCGGCGTTGTATGCCGCTCTGTGTTGGTAGAGGGGTCGTCTATCCAACCAGGTGGCTGCTTTGATATTTGGTTGTGGGGGTTCTGAGGCTTCTTCATCGAATTCGGGTAGCAGCTTCCGCTTTGGGTAGCTCTTGGAGGGGCGATTGTCGCCGTACCTTGCTGCAGTGTTGAGTATTTTACTCCATCTGATTTGGAGTGTGTCTTGCGCAGCCTTGAGCCTTTGCTTCTGCTTTTTCAGACTCCTCGCGGTGGCAACAAGCGTTTTACGGGCAGTCTGCTGCTCCGGCGTTATGTCGTCCGGACCATTATCCTTGATAGGATTTGTTTGTTCGGTTTGATTATCCGGATTGCCGTTGTCCGGCAGCGGTTCGCCCTGCTCCAGCGCTGGGTCTGTGTGATCGCTATTTCTGTCGAGGCGGGATTTGGGGCGGCGCTTGCGTCGCCGCTTTGACTGCTTTTCGAGGGAACAAGCCTTCGGTGCGTCCTTCCGCTCCTCGTCTTCATCTTTTGGTGCATCCACCATGTATACGTCATATGACGAGGTGGCGTTCCAGGGCCCAATAGGCACTGGTTCTTCATCGTCTCCTTCATCGGCGTCCATACCGTCGATGTCTTCGGAGTCGAAGTCGAGCATGTTGGTTAAATCATTGACAGTGGCTACAAAGTGGGTGGTGGGTGGGCTTTGAATTTCTTCATCGTTCGCATCCCAATCTCGCTGACCGTAGTCCGGCCAGGGCTCTCCTGACAAAGAGAGAGACTTTAGTGATTTTATAATATCGCCAAAGGGTGAGTGTTGAAAGATGTCCGCGGCAGTAAACTCCATGATCGGCGCCCAATCGGATTCGATCGGCAGAGGCGCGAATGGTTCGTAGTCCGGAGAGGACTCCGGCTCCTTGGAATCATGAGTCTCGTGGAGTGCGGAGCTGGTATTCGGCTCGATCGCCATTACGTTCGCAGCCCCTGAGGCGGCGTCCAACCACCCATCCTCGGTCGGCGCGGTTGGCTCCGAATTAAGGGTCGAAGCCTCTGCGGGTGCGGCCTTCAGGGCACTGTTAGGCGGCAGAGCTAGATCATGCTCGTCGTGGCAGTGCGGCGCGCTCGGCAGTGGCTCGAATCCGTCGAAGATCAAGCCCCCGTGGATGTCAGCCGTGTAGTTTAAACTTCCAAATCTGACCTGACAGCCAGGGGCATGGCTTTCGATCTGCTCCAGATGGCCAAGTAAATTGGCCCGGAGTGCAAAGCCGCCGAAGACAGAGATCGGTCCGGGGAGACAAGTTTCACCCCGGACCGCATCACTATCGATGATCGTAGGAGCCATCAAGCCTGACGGCGACGACACAGAGGAACTCTCAATTAAAGCACCAATGTCGGTGTCAAAACCGGCGGATCTCGGGTAGGTGGTCCCGAACTGTGCGTCTAGGCCGGATGGT
Organism: Triticum urartu; assembly: GCF_003073215.2. Classification (NCBI taxonomy): domain Eukaryota; kingdom Viridiplantae; phylum Streptophyta; class Magnoliopsida; order Poales; family Poaceae; genus Triticum; species Triticum urartu. Next base: position 629,171,397 of record NC_053026.1, read on the forward strand.
AACAGGAGGCAAGGGACACGAAGTTTTACCCAGGTTCGGGCCCTCTCGATGGAGGTAAAACCCTACGTCCTGCTTGATTAATATTGATGATATGGGTAGTACAAGAGTAGATCTACCACGAGATCGGAGAGGCTAAACCCTAGAAGCTAGCCTATGGTATGATTGTTGTTGTGTATGTCGTCCTACGGACTAAAACCCTCCGGTTTATATAGACACCGGAGAGGGTTAGGGTTACACAAAGTCGGTTACAATGGTAGGAGATCTGCATATCCGTATCGCCAAGCTTGCCTTCCACGCCAAGAAAAGTCCCTTCCGGACACGGGACGAAGTCTTCAATCTTGTATCTTCATAGTCCAGGAGTCCTGCTGAAGGTATAGTCCGGCCATCCGGACACCCCCTAATCCAGGACTCCCTCAAGGACCTCGCAGCTGAAGATGCCAGGATGACCGCGGAGCGGGTGACATTGGATGCTCAGTCACAACGGATTCAGTCGGAGTCTTATCGGCTCATGTTAGATCAGAACACCTCAAACGACGACATGAGGAGGAAGTATCAGAGTCGTCTGTCGCCGTTTGTTGAAGGAAGAAATCTCTTTAACACGCCGGGGGCCGGAGCTAGTAACCCGCCAGTGGTAGAGCGGGTTGAAGCTCCTGGGGCAGGAGCGCCGGTTCAGCCGCGTGCCATGGACCCGCCTCGTCAGAGCAATGTCCCACCGCAACATGTGCCAACACCACCGGGTCATTACTCTAATCCGTTGGATAACATGATCGCAGCAGCATCACGATTGGCGTCCCTTCTAGTTGAAGGCGAGTCTCCAGTGGCGGTTGAAACCCGGAGAGCTAGAGAGCTGTTGCAGACGGTGTTGGTTCAGCAATAGGCTTATTCTTACAGTCGTGAAAGGATTCATTCCACCCCTAGCCCAAGCCCGAGTTACAACAGGCATATAGATGAACCGGCTATGTCAAGCAGTGCACGGAACCATAATCGGCCACGTGAGCATAACCCGGCGGGTGCTGGTGCTGATGCTCAGAATGTAGTGGATCTAGGTAAAGCACGTCGAGAGGCCGAGTTAGCGGCGCAGTATGCAGCCCGTCAACCTTCACCGGTTCGTCCGACAACTTCGGTGGAGCCAGGTGTAACCTTCAGAAATTTGGGCGTGCCGTGCTTAGTGCTGGCTCTACGGAATGAGCGTCTGCCCAAGGATTTCAAGGGTCCCTGTAAAGTATCTAACTACACAGCTGATTTGCCTCCCGAAGCATGGATCAAGAGCTATGAGATGGCCATGGAGTTGCTAGATGTTAGTGATGCGGCATGTGCTAAATATTTCCCTCTAATGTTGGAGGGAATGACCCGCACTTGGTTGAAGGGGCTCCCTGCCAACTCCATCGGGTCATGGGCCGAGTTAAAAGCCCGGTTTATCCAGAATTTCAAGGACACATGCAAGCAGCCTATGTCAATTGTGGATTTAGCCTCCTGTGTCTAGGAGGAAGGTGAGTCAACGACCCATTGGGTGCGCCGGGTCTCAACAATCCTGCACTCGTCAGATTGCATCAATGCTGAGTTAGCAGTGTTGATGCTGGAGAACAATTGCCGGTTCATACCCCTGAAGCAGAAGTTGGGATGGCTCAAACGTCACTGCAATGACATGAGGACGCTCATGGCGGCTTTGGTTAAGTATGCTGACTCTGACGATACCAAGGACCCTGAGTCTGACGATGATAAACCGGGAAAGGGGAAGAAGAGTAGTAACACCAAAGGACAACAGCATAATCCGGCGAATCAAGCAGGTAATGGTAAGCGCAAAGCCAATAATAGTTTGGACTTTGTGGCAAATACCAACGCACAGAATAATGGCCAGGGTCGTAAGGGCAGACCACCCCCACAGACCGGAGGATCATGCATTAATCTTGAGCAGCTATTGAATCAGCCCTGCCCAAGACATGGTACGCGACAGAGACCATCCAATCACCTTTGGAAGGATTGTTTCATCATGAAGGAGTTCAAAAGTTCAAATCTGTTTCAAGGCAACCATGGGCCGGGTGGTGGATCAGGTTCTCAGGGTCCGGTTTACGGCGGTGGTGGTTCAAGCTCTGGATTCCAAGGCAATCAAGGTAATCAAGGCAATCAAGGTAATCAAGGGGGTTACCATCAACAGTTAGGCCAGGGGAATCAACAACAGCAGTCTGGGTATCAGAGTAACCCGAAACAATTGAATAGTGGGCAGTACCACGTCTTGACCACGAGTTTATGCAAGCGGGATCAGAAGCTTCATAAAAGGGCGGTGAACTCCATTGAACCAGCGGTTCTCCGTTATTTGCGCTGGTCTGAGCAGCCCATCGTGTGGAGTCGGGAAGATCACCTGCCCCGGGTTGATAATCCGGGTCATCTGGCTTTGGTGGTTGCACCGCAGGTTGGAGGATATAAATTCACCAAGGTGCTCATGGACGGAGGGAGCAGCATCAATATTCTTTATTATGAGACTTTCCGGCGCATGGGATTGACAGATAAAAATCTTAAACCATAAAATACTGTTTTCCATGGTGTGGTGCCTGGTAAGTCGGCATACCCAGTTGGTAAGATAGCTTTGGAAGTTGCCTTTGAAGATGATCATGACTCCAGATCAGAGACATTGACCTTTGAAGTGGTGAAAATCAAGAGCCCTTATCATGCTCTGTTTGGACGGCCGACTTATGCTAAGTTCATGGCCAGACCCTATTATGTTTATCTGCAGCTCAAGATGCCGGGTCATAAGTGGGCCATTACAGTACATGGGAACCGAAAGATAGCTTTGGAGTGTGAAGAGGACGATGCAGCCTATGCTGAGTCGGTTTGTGCCACAGAGGAGTTAAAGTTTTATAAGGACAATGTTGATCCGGTAGATATGACCTCTTTGAAAAAGGCAACTACGGAGCATGATCCGGCCTTGAAGTTTAAATTGGCTGATGAGACTAAGCTAGTAGATTTCGTTCCTGGTGATTCACCCAAGCAGTTCAGCATCAGTGCTAACCTGGATCCGAAATAGGAAAGCACACTCATCAAGTTCACCCATGAGAACCGGGACATATTTGCATGGAAACCTTCTAACATGCCAGGTGTACCGAGGGAACTCGTTGAGCACACTCTCAATATTGATCCCAAGCTTAAACCGATCAAGCAGTTTCTTTGTTGTTTCAATGAATAAAGGCGTAAGGCCATTGGTGAGGAGGTAGCCCGGCTCTTGGCGGCCGGGTTTATTGTTGAAGTTTTTCATCCTGAATGGTTGGCTAACCCTGCTGGAAATATGCCCTAGAGGCAATAATAAATTGGTTATTATTATATTTCCTTGTTCATGATAATCGTTTATTATCCATGCTATAATTGTATTGATAGGAAACTCAGATACATGTGTGGATACATAGACAACACAATGTCCCTAGTAAGCCTCTAGTTGACTAGCTCGTTGATCAATAGATGGTTACGGTTTCCTAACCATGGACATTGAATGTCGTTGATAACGGGATCACATCATTAGGAGAATGATGTGATGGACAAGACCTAATCCTAAGCATAGCACTAGATCGTGTAGTTCATATGCTATAGCTTTTCTAATGTCAAGTATCATTTCCTTAGACCATGAGATTGTGCAACTCCCGGATACCGTAGGAATGCTTTGGGTGTATCAAACGTCACAACGTAACTGGGTGACTATAAAGGTGCATTACAGGTATCTCCGAAAGTGTCTGTTGGGTTGGCACGAATCGAGACTGGGATTTGTCACTCCGTGTAAGCGGAGAGGTATCTCTGGGCCCACTCGGTAGGACATCATCATATGCGCAATGTGACCAAAGAGTTGATCACGGGATGATGTGTTACGGAACGAGTAAAGAGACTTGCCGGTAACGAGATTGAACAAGGTATATGGATACCGACGATCGAATCTCGGGCAAGTAACATACCGCTAGACAAAGGGAATTGTATATGGGATTGATTAAGTCCTTGACATCGTGGTTCATCCGATGAGATCATCGTGGAACATGTGGGAGCCATCATGGGTATCCAGATCCCGCTGTTGGTTATTGACCGGAGAGTCATCTCGGTCATGTCTGCATGTCTCCCGAACCCGTAGGGTCTACACACTTAAGGTTCGGTGACGCTAGGGTTGTAGAGATATTAGTATGCGGTAACCCGAATGTTGTTCGGAGTCCCGGATGAGATCCCGGACATCACGAGGAGTTCCGGAATGGTCCGGAGGTAAAGAATTATATATAGGAAGTGCTATTTCGGCCATCGGGACAAGTTTCGGGGTCACCGGTATTGTACCGGGACCACCGGAAGGGTCCCGGGGGTCCACCGGGTGGGGCCACCTGCCCCGGGGGGCCACATGGGCTGTAGGGGTTGTGCCTTGGCCTATATGGGCCAAGGGCACCATCCCCAAGAGGCCCATGCGCCAAGAGAAGAGAAAAAGGGGAGAGTCCTAAAGGGGGAAGGCACCTCCGAGGTGCCTTGGGGAGGATGGACTCCTCCCCACCCTTGGCCGCACCCTTCCTTGGAGGAAGGGGCAAGGGCTGCGCCTCCCCCTCTCCCTTGGCCCTATATATAGTGGGGAAAAAGGAGGAGCAAACCAATCTAAGGCCTGGCGCCTCCCTCTCCCTCCCGTGACACATCTCCCTCCTCCCGCAGCGCTTAGCGAAGCCCTGTTGGAATCCCACTACTTCCACCACGCCGTCGTGCTGCTGGATATCCATCAACCTCTCCCTCCTCCTTGCTGGATCAAGGCGTGGGAGACGTCTCCGCTCCGTACGTGTGTTGAACGCGGAGGTGCCGTCCGTTCGGCGCTAGGATCATCGGTGATTTGAATCACGACGAGTACGACTCCATCAACCCCGTTCTCTTGAACGCTTCCGCGCGCGATCTACAAGGGTATGTAGATCCACTCCTCCCTCGTTGCTAGATGACTCCATAGATAGATCTTGGTGACACGTAGGAAAATTTTGAATTTATCCTATGTTCCCCAACAAACCCGGTGCTGGTACTTAAGAAGAATGCACTTAGCACATGTGTGTAGACTACATGGATTTGAACAAGGCCTGTCCGGCTGATCCTTTTGCTCTCCCTCGTATTGATCAGATTATTGATGCTACGGCGGGTTGTGAGCGTTTGAGTTTTTTGGATGGTTATTGTGGCTATCATCAGATCAAGATGGCAGTTAAGGACCAGGAGAAGACAACTTTTATAACTCCCTTTGGAGCCTTCTACTATGTGTCTATGCCTTTTGGGCTCAAGAGTGCCCAGGCGACTTACCAGCGATGTGTACAGAATTGTCTTCATAATCAGATTGGGCGCAATGTTCATGCTTATGTGGATGACATTGTGGTGAAATCCAGGAAGAAGGAGACGTTGATAGATGATCTGAAGGAGACCTTTGATAATCTTCGGGTTTATAAGATGATGCTTAACCCGGCCAAGTGTGTCTTTGGTGTACCAGCAGGCAAGCTCTTGGGCTTTCTGGTATCTAACAAGGGCATTGAAGCGAATCCAGAGAAAATCAAAGCTATTACTTCTCTGGCTAAACCGGCGTGTATCAATGGTGTTCAGCGTCTGGCGGGTCGTATTGCGGCGTTAAGCCGGTTCATTAGCCGTTTAGGAGAGAAAGCCATCCCTCTGTATCAGATGATGAATGCGACATATAACTTTGTCTGGAGTGACGCGGTTAATGCGGCGTTGGAGGAATTGAAGAAGCAGTTAGACGAGCCACCTGTTCTTGTTGCCCCTGTTGATAAAGAACCGTTGCTGTTATATGTGGCAGCCAATGCCCGGGCTGTCAGCATGGCTATTGTGGTGGAACGAAAGGAGGCAGGCAAGGAATATCCAGTTCAACGACCGGTTTATTATATCAGCGAGGTGCTTATTGAGTCCAAGCATAGATACCCGCATTGGCAGAAGCTTGTGTATGGAGTTTTCATGGCCAGTCGGAAGCTTAAGCAATACTTTTAGGGTCATCCCATCACCGTGGTCAGTTCTGCTCCATTGGGGGATATTATTTAGAACAGAGAAGCCACAGGTCGGATAGCCAAGTGGGCCATTGAACTTGGACCCCATGGTTTAGAGTATATGCCTCGCACGGCCATCAAGTCTCAAGCACTGGTGGATTTCATCAATGACTGGACAGAGCTGCAGATGCCCGAGGAAAAGCCGGATAACACGTATTGGACTATTCACTTTGATGGGTCCAGGCAATTGGAGGGCTCGGGGGCTGGAGTTGTGCTAGCTTCCCCTCGAGGTGATAAATTTTGTTACGTTCTCTGTTTGATGTTCCCTTGCACTAACAATGCAGCTGAATATGAGGCCTTACTCCACGGTCTTCGGATGGCTAAGGAGATGAACTTAAGCCGGGTAAGGTGTCTTGGCGACTCGGATTTGGTGGCTCAACAGGTATCTGGTACTTGGGATTCCAAGGATCCACTCATGGCGTCTTATCGACGAGAGGTGGATGTTATTGTTGGTCACTTCAAGGCTTATCAAGTTGAGCATGCCGACCGGAGAAAGAATGAAGCGGCTGATGCCTTAAGCCGGTTGGGTTCTCAATGTAAACCGGTGCCACCTAATGTTTTTCTCGACGTTCTTCATAACCCGTCGGTCAAGGTACCTACAGAGGAGGATTTGGCTATTCCTGACGCGGAAGCTCAGTTGGTGGCGGCTCTTCATGTTATCCCTGATTGGACAGTTCCATATTTGGCATATATGACCCGGGGCGAGTTACCTGAAGATGAAACTTTGGCCAGGCAGATAATCCGGCGGTCTAAGTCAATGACTATTGTCAATGGGGAGTTACATCATTTGCAGTGTCACAGGGGCGTTTCAGCGTTGTGTTTCTCCTGAAGAAGGCTGTGAGATTCTGCATGACATCCATGAAGGAGATTGTGGTCATCATGCCGGTTCAAAATCTCTGGTCGCCAAAGCTTTTCGTCACGGTTTCTATTGGCTGACGGCTCATGCTGATGCTGAGGACTTGGTCAGAAGATGTGACGGTTGTTAGAAGTTTTCACGTCGAGCTCATGTTCCGGCTCAGGAGTTGATGATGATTCGAATCACTTGGCCGTTTGCAACTTGGGGGCTGGATATGGTTGGACCTTTTAAGAGATCCAAGGATAAGAAAACACACCTTTTAGTAGCGGTTGACAAGTTTACTAAGTGGGTAGAGGTAGAGGCAGTTAGTAAGTGTGATGCAGCAACGATGGTTCAATTCATGAAGAAAGTGATTTTCTGTTTTGGCTTTCCACACAACATTATAACAAACAATGGCACTAATATTTCCAAAGGTGCTATGAAATAATTTTGTCAACGTGAACATATCCGGCTTGATGTGTAGTCAGTGGCTCACCCCCAATCTAATGGTCAAGCTGAGAGAGTGATACGTCTCAAACGTATCTATAATTTTTGATTGCTCCATGCTATTATATTATCTATTTTGGATGCCAATGGGATTTATATTACACTTTTATATCATTTTTGGGACTAACCTACTAACTGGAGGCCCAGCCCAAATTGTTGTTTTTTTGCCTATTTTAGGGGTTTGAAGAAAAGTAATATCAAACGGAGTCCAAACGGAATGAAACCTTTGGGAACGTGATTTTCTCAACAAACGTGATCCAGGAGACTTGGAGTGGGTGTCAAGAAACAAGGGAGGAAGGCACGAGGCAGGGGGCGCGCCTACCCCCCTGGACGCGCCCTCCACCCTCGTAGGCTCTCCATTGCTCCACCGGCGTACTTCTTCCCCCTATATATATCCACGTACCCCCAAACATCTAGGAGCACCACAAAAACCTAATTCCACCGCCGCAACCTTCTGTACCCGAGAGATCCCATCTTGCAGTCTTTTTCGGAGCTCCGCCGGAGGGGGCATCGATCACGGAGGGCCTCTACATCAACTCCATGGCCTCTCTGGTGATGTGTGAGTAGTTTACTTCAGACCTACGGGTCCATAGTTATTAGCTAGATGGCTTCTTCTTTCTCTTTGTATCTCAATACAAAGTTCTCCTCGATCTTCTTGGATATCTATTCGATGTAATCTTCTTTTGCGGTGTGTTTGTCGAGATCCGATGAATTGTGGGTTTATGATCCAGATTATCTATGAACAATATTTGATTCTCCTCTGAATTCTTTTATGTATGATTGGTTTATCTTTGCAAGTCTTTCGACTTATCAATTTGGTTTGGCCTACTATATTGTTCTTTCTTGCAATGGGATAAGTGCTTAGCTTTGGGTTCAATCTTGCGGTGCTCAATCCCAGTGACATAAAGGGAGCCGACACGTATTTTATTGTTCCAATTGAGGATAAAAAGATGGGGTTTATATCATATTGCATGAGTTTATCCCTCTACATCATGTCATCTTCCTTAAAGCATTACTCTGTTCTTATGAACTTAATACTCTAGATGCATGCTTGATAACGGTCGATGTGTGGAGTAATAGTTGTAGATGCAGAATCGTTTCGGTCTACTTGTCACGGACGTGATGCCTATATACATGATCATACCTAGATATTCTCATAACTATGCTCAATTGTATCAATTGCTTGACAGTAATTCGTTTACCCACCGTAATACTTATGCTCTCGAGAGAAGCCACTAGTGAAACATATGGCCCCCGGGTCTATCTTCCATCATATTAGTCTTCCAACACTTAGTTATTTCCTTTGCCATTTATTTTACCGTGCATCTTTATTTCTCTTTATCATAAAAACACCAAAAATATTATCTTATCATATCTATCCGATCTCACTCTCGTAAGTGACCGTGAAGGGCTTGACAACCCCTTTATCGCATTGGTTGCGAGGTTCTTATTTGTTTGTGTAGGTGCGTGGGACTTGAGCGTGATCTCCTACTGGATTGATACCTTGGTTCTCAAAAACTGAGGGAAATACTTACGCTACTTTGCTGCATCAGCCTTTCCTCTTCAAGGGAAAACCAATGCAATGCTCAAGAGGTAGCAAGAAGGATTTCTGGCGCCGTTGCCGCGGAGATTTGCGCCAAGTCAAGTCAAGATTTGACTCCCAACAACGATTCATTTCAGGCGCCATTGCTAAGTCAAGACATACCAAGTACCCATCACAAACTCTTATCCCTCGCATTACATTATTTGCCATTTGCCTCTCATTTTCATCCCCCCCCCCACTTCACCCTTGCCGTTTTATTCGCCCTCTCTCTCCGTTCCCCTTCTCTTTCCCTATTTGCCTCTTTTTCGCTTTCTTCGTCGTTATGGCTAGTCCTTTATCTGCCCCTTTGTCTCCTGAGTTTGAAGTTCTTCACTTCAAACAAAGGCAAGGAGAAAATTTAAAAGATGCGTGGTTTGGGATAATGGAATCTTATCGTAATTGCACCCTAGAGGTGAATTTTAGATTTTTGCTTTGCAATTTTTATGTTGGATTAAATATGTCCCATAGACAACTCTTGGATTGTGTTGCCAAAGGAAATTTTATTGAAATGAATCCCAGTATTGCTCATGAAATTTTAGAGCGAATAGTGGGAACACTACCTTCACAAAAGGGGCCACATAATACCCAAGAAGAGACACAAGTTTTTGAGAAGATTTGCAGAGTAACGAAAACTTTACAAAAATCTCTTGAACCTCTCAAGAGTGTTAGCGGAAATCTCCGCCGCATGAATATGTCAATTACCCTTTGCAATACACGGTTGGATTCTTTCGATCTAAAAATTTCTGAATATGAAGTGAAACATAAGGAACCTCCCGGATTCGAGAATGACTCCGCTAAGAAAATTAAAATCAAAGATGGCAATACCTAGATCTATCTTCGCTTTTATGCCTAGCTAGGGGCGTTAAATGATAGCGCTTGTTGGGAGGCAACCCAATTTTATTTTTATTCCTTGCTTTTTGCTCCTGTTTAGTAATAAATAATTTATCTAGCCTATGTTTTGGTTGTGTTTTTTTTTAATTAGTGTTTGTGCCAAGTAGAACCGTTGGGAAGACTTGGGGAAAGTCTTTTTGATCTTGATGTAAAAAACAGAAACTTTAGCGCTCACGAGAATCACTGCCATTTTTATTTGGAAGGTGCTATTTAGTTAATTATTTTTCAGATGATTAATACATAAATTCCTCACGCCCAGCAATTTATTTTAGAATTTTTGAGGTTCCAGAACTTGCGTTAGCTACAGATTACTACAAACTGTTCTGTTTTTGACAGATTCTGTTTTTCTTGTGTTGTTTGCTTATTTTGATGAATGTATGGCTAGTAAAAGAGTTTATAAACCATAGAAGTTGGAATTCAGTAGGTTTAACACCAATATAAATAAAGAATGAGTTCATTACAGTACCTTGAAGTGGTGTTTTGTTTTCTTTCGCTAACGGAGCTCACGAGATTTTCTATTTTGAGTTTTGTGTTGTGAAGTTTTCATGTTTTGGGTAAAGATTTGATGGATTATGGAACAAAGAGTGGCAAGAGCCTAAGCTTGGGGATGCCCATGGCACCCTAAGGTAAAATTCAAGGACACCAAAAAGCCTAATCTGGGGATGCCCCGGATGGCATCCCCTCTTTTGTCTTCGTCTATCGGTAACTTTACTTGGAGCTATATTTTTATTCACCACATGATATGTGTTTTCATTGGAGCGTCTTGTATGATTTGAGTCTTTGCTTTTTAGTTTACCACAATCATCCTTGCTGTACACACGTTTTGAGAGAGAATCACATGATTTGAAATTTATTAGAATACTCTATGTGCTTCACTTATATCTTTTGAGCTATATAGTTTTTGCTCTAGTGCTTCACTTATATCTTTTAGATCACGGTGGTGGATTTGTTTTATAGAAACTATTGTTCTCTCATGATTCACTTATATTATTTTGAGAGTCCTTTAGAACAACATGGAAATTTGCTATAATATAAAAACTTTCATATAAGTGCATTGAATACTATGAGAAGTTTGATACTTGATAATTGTTTTGAGATATGGAGATGGTGATATTAGAGTCATGCCAGTTGAGTAGTTGTGAATTTGGAGAAATACTTGTGTTGAAGTTTGTGATTCTCGTAGCATGCACGTATGGTGAACCGTTATGTGATGAAGTCGGAGCATGATTTATTTATTGATTGTCTTCCTTATGAGTGGCGGTCGGGGACGAGCGATGGTCTTTTTCTACCAATCAATTCCCTAGGAGCATGCGCGTAATACTTTGTTTCGATAACTAATAGATTTTTGCAATAAGTATGTGAGTTCTTTATAACTAATGTTGAGTCCATTGATTATACGCACTCTCACCCTTCCACCATTGCTAGCCTCTAGTATCGCGCAACTTTCACCGGTACCATAAACCCACCATATACCTTCCTCAAAATAGCCACCATACCTACCTATTATGGCATTTCCATAGCCATTCCGAGATATATTGCCATGCAACTTTCCACCGTCCCGTTATTATGACATGCTTCATCATTGTCATATTGCTTGCATGATCATGTAGTTGACATCATATTTGTGGCAAAGCCACCGTTCATAATTCTACATACATGTCACTCATGCATCATGGCACATCCCGGTACACCGCCGAAGGCATTCACATAGAGTCATATTTTGTTCTAAGTATTGAGTTGTAAGTAAATAAAGTGTGATGATCATCATTATTAGAGCATTGTCCCAAGTGAGGAAAGGATGATGGAGACTATGATTCCCCCACAAGTCGGGATGAGACTCCAGACAAAAAAAAGAGAAAGGCCATAAAAAAAGAAGGCCCAAAAAAAGAGAAAAAGATGAGAGAGAAAAGAGAGAAGGGACAATGCTACTATCCTTTTTCCACACTTGTGCTTCAAAGTAGCACCATGTTCTTCATATAGAGAGTCTCCTATGATATCACTTTCATATACCAGTGAGAATTTTTCATTATAGAACTTGGCTTGTATATTCCAATGATGGGCTTCCTTAAAATGCCCTAGGTCTTCGTGAGCAAGCAAGTTGGATGCACACCCACTTAGTTTCTTTTGTTGAGCTTTCATATACTTATAGCTCTAGTGCATCTGTTGCATGGCAATCCCTACTCACTCACATTGATATCTATTGATGGGCATCTCCATAGCCCGTTGATACGCCTAGTTGATGTGAGACTATCTTCTCCTTTTTGTCTTCTCCACAACCACCATTATATTCCACCATAGTGCTATATCCATGGCTCACGCTCATATATTGCGTGAACATTGAAAAAGTTTGAGAACATCAAAATTATGAAACAATTGCTTGGCTTGTCATCGGGGTTGTGCATGATTTAAATATTTTGTGTGGTGAAGATAGAACATAGTCGGACTATATGATTTTGTAGGGATAACTTTCTTTGGCCATGTTATTTTGAGAAGACATGATTGCTTAGTTAGTATGCTTGAAGTATTATTATTTTTATGTAAATATTACACTTTTATCTTGAATCTTTCGGATATGAACATTCATGCCACTATAAAGAAAACTTACATTGAGAAATATGTTAGAAAGCATTCCATATCAAAAATTCTTGTTTTATCATTTACCTACTCGAGGACGAGCATGAATTAAGCTTGGGGATGCTTGATACGTCTCCGGTGTATCTATAATTTTTGATTGCTCCATGCTATTATATTATCTATTTTGGATGTCAATGGGCTTTATTTTACACTTTTATATCATTTTCGGGACTAACCTAATAACCGGAGGCCCAGCCCAAATTGCTGTTTTTTTGCCTATTTTAGGGTTTCGAAGAAAAGGAATATCAAACGGAGTCCAAACGGAATGAAAGCTTCGGGAACATGATTTTCTCAACAAACGTGATCCAGGAGACTTGGAGTGGGCATCAAGAAACAAGGGAGGAAGGCACGAGGCAGGGGGCGCGCCTACCCCCCTGGGCACGACCTCCACCCTCGTGGGCCCTCCGTTGCTCCACCGACATACTTCTTCCTCTTATAAATATCCACGTACCCCCAAACATCCAGGAACACCACGAAAACCTAATTCCACCGCCGCAACCTTCTGTACCCAAGAGATCCCATCTTGGGGCCTTTTTCGGAGCTCCGCCGGAGGGGGCATCGATCACGGAGGGGCCTACATCAACTCCATGGTCTCTCCGGTGATGTGTGAGTAGTTTACTTTAGACCTACGGGTCCGTTGTTTTTAGCTAGATGGCTTCTTCTCTCTCTTTGGATCTCAATACAAAGTTCTCCTCGATCTTCTTGGAGATCTATTCAATGTAATCTTCTTTTGCGGTGTGTTTGTCGAGATCCGATGAATTGTGGGTTTATGATCCAGATTATCTATGAACAATATTTGATTCTCCTCTGAATTCGTTTATGTATGATTGGTTTATCTTTGAAATTCTCTTCGAATTATCAGTTTGGTTTGACCTACTAGATTGATCTTTCTTGCAATGGGAGAAGTGCTTAGCTTTGGGTTCAATCTTGCGGTGTTCGATCCCAGTGACAGAAAGGGAACCGACATGTATTGTATTGTTTCCATTGCTTATAAAAAGATGGGGTTTATATCATATTGCATGAGTTTATCCCTCTACATCATGTCATATTCCTTAAAGCATTACTCTGTTCTTATGAACTTAATACTCTAGATGCATGCTGGATAGCGGTCAATGTGTGGAGTAATAGTAGTAGATGCAGAATCGTTTCGGTCTACTTGTCTCGAACGTGATGCCTATATACATGATCATACCTAGATATTCTCATAACTATGCTCAATTCTATCAAATGCTCGACAGTATTTCGTTTACCCACTGTAATACTTATGCTCTTGAGAGAAGCCACTAGTGAATCCTATGGCCCCGGGGTCTATCTTCCATCATATTAATCTTCCAACACTTAGTTATTTCCTTTGCCGTTTATTTTACCTTGCATCTTTATTTCTCTTTATCATAAAAGTACAAAAAATATTATCTTATCATATCTATCAGATCTCACTCTCGTAAGTGACCGTGAAGGGCTTGACAACCCCTTTATCACGTTGGTTGCGAGGTTCTTATTTGTTTGTGTAGGTGTGTGGGACTTGGGCGTGATCTCCTACTAGATTGATACCTTGGTTCTCAAAAACTGAGGGAAATACTTATGCTACTTTGCTGCATCACCCTTTCCTCTTCAAGGGAAAACCAACGCAGTGCTCAAGAGGTAGCAGAGAGCTAATCAAGAGATCCTGAGGCGCATTAAGCCTTGTCTTATGGTTCCTTTGCAGGGGACGCCAGGTTGTTGGGTGGAGGAGTTACCTTCCGTGTTATGGAGCATTAATACCACCCCTAACAGGTCTACGGGTTACATGCCTTTCTTCATGGTTTACGGAGCAGAGGCGGTTCTCCCTAGTGACATCCGGCATGATTCACCTCGCGTGGCGGCTTATGTTGAAGCTGACAATGAAAAAGCACGTCAAATAGCACTGGACCTGTTAGATGAGAAGCGGGACATTGCGGCGGCTCGTTCAGTGATTTACCAGCAGGATTTGCGTCGTTACCACAACCGCCGGGTTAAAACCAGAACTTTTCAGGAAGGAGATTTGGTTTTCCGTCTTATCTAGGATCAGACTGATATGCACAAGTTATCCCCACCTTGGGAAGGACCCTTTGTGGTTAGCAAGAATCTGAACAACGGGTCATACTACCTTATCGATGTTCGAGAGCATAAAGACTCACATAAGTCGGAGGAAGAGACCCACCGGCCATGGAATATTGCTCATCTTCGGCCTTATTACACCTGAGCCATAGGCTCTTCTGATGTACATATTTTTGACAATGTATATATTATGATCAATATAATAAACCGGCATCCCTGCTAAAGCAGGGCCTCTATCATTTTTTCCTCAATAAGTTTTTCGGTTACATGGGGGCTTCCGGTTTATGCTTGAAGTTATGATTACCCTTTGAACCGGCTTATCAGCCAATTGAAAAAAAACATGGGGGCTTGCTACCCAGGTTAAAAGGACCAAAGAGAGTCTGTTGCAAAAGCACAACTCAAACATAGGTACCCCTTGAGCACAGCTCAAAATATTGCTTGGGGGCTCTTTTGGTCTAAAAAACACAGAGTCTATAACCTTGCGACAGGTTATAAAAGCCAGGCTTGGAAGCCAGGTGTATTCACCTAAAACCCCGGGTTATCCTGCCTTTTTAAGTAAGCCACTCCACCCAGGTATTCCTAGAACGACTCACCGAATGTTTGAAAAGTCAATCTTATGCAGACCCTGAACTTATCAAAGTTAAAACGATGATTGGTTAATGTGAGGTCCATCTTAAAAGGTTTGTAAAATGCTTTAACTCGGTGGCCTGGTAGCCCATGAAAAGCCTCGATTTTTGGCCTGGCAGCCCATGAAAAGCCTCGCTTATCCTGCCTTTTTTCGCTTGTTTTCTTCAAATAGATTTTTGAGGTTTATTTTGATGAGGCTTATAATACTTTATGACCAATAATACACCGGTGTTTATTAACCCGGCCTGGTTTCTGACTATAAATCACGAGTATAAGGTAACATAGTATCCGGTGTTTATTAACCCAGCCCGGTTTGTTTCATAAACCGGCAATAAAATCACCGGTGTTCAAATTTTGGGTTATGACCCTTATACTGGCGTGGTAAACCAACAGTATGATCAAATATCACAGGTATGCTATATGCCCAATTATATGGTTATTCTTAAGTCCAGACTTGGTTATAAACTATGTTATTGGGCATGATAACATATCTAGGAGTAAACCGCCAGGACACCTTTTTCTTTCTGTTATATGCAGGACCAGATTTCACATTGCTAAATACCATGAGCAAACATAATCATATCTTAACATGGCGGATTAACGATATCCTACAATAAAAATATGCACGATGGCATAGCAGATCAAGAGTTTAAACTAGACTAGTACAAGGCATTTTTGATGCCCAAAAGAATAATTGTTTTTCAACAAGTCTTGCAGAATGCAGAAGCTAAACCGGCTACCGGTTTATGAATCTTGCCCGGGCTGACTTGAAGGTTGCAGATCATCTTGCGCTGGTTCATCCTCCTCTTCTCTACCCAGTTGTTGTAAGTCAATGGTTGACCAATTGATCCCACTTAAGGCTTTGAATACAACTTCATCACTTATAAGTGAGGAGGGATCAACGTCAGGAGCATATGTATGCTTATGGATTGGCGGAATAAGATTTGGAGCATCACAAGTTGGCGTATTAACTCTGTTGTTGTTGGCACCATAAATCGACTGATAATGTGAAAGATCAGTTTCTTCAGCCAATTTGCTAGCCAATGGACGCATTTCCCTCGTCAAAGCTCAAAGGTCATCATTATTAAAATCTGACCCGTCCTCTTTTATGCCCGGATAGCCGTTTCCAATATCGGCTGGATCAAGATCAGATATCCATGCTTTGGCCCGAGTTAATGCAGTAAGAGCACCCGCCCTGGCAGCTGATTTCTTCAGTTCTTTAATCCGTGCAGGCATCAAAACTAGCCTTACCAACGTCTCCTTGATCAAGGTTGGGGGCGGTTATTATGTGAGGCTGTGTAGATGACCCGTTGTACGCCGGTATATAACTGCTCTATAAGTGTATAGGCAGCTTTCAGTCTTTGACGCATATCCGAGCCAAGATGAGCAACGCGACTTCCTGCATTGTCGAAAACATTGGTAAACCGGCAGTTTATTAGATAATACATGTTTAAGGTTTATGAAGAGGCTATTTACCAAAAACAACAGTGGTCATGGCATTTATTTGCCGTTTCAAGCTAGTTAAATCCTTTGCTACCGGATTAAGGGCCGCTTTAGCGTCCTCAACCCTCTTCAGCAGAGTTGCTTTCTCTGTATCCCAGCCTGCCCGCTCGCTCTTAAAGCTCTCCTTCAGTTTTTCCATGGCTGCTAAAGCATTGGTCAGCTCTTCCTTGGCCTTGGAAGTTTCTGCTTGTTGAGTTTTGATATTTTCTTGAAGGTCGGTGACTTGGGATTCTTTTTTGTTAAGCTCAGCCTACAAGAGACATGCAATTTATGAGTCGGCAATACATATTTGAAGTCCCCAAGCACATGACAAGTCATACACTTGGCACTTGGGGGCTAATGTGTATTGCTTCTTCTCCAAAAAAATTACAAAGTCCCAAGCTCAATACAAGTATTATTCTTGGCACTTGGGGGCTAATGCATATTTTCTTAAGTTAAAGCTATGGATTATTCTTCCGCCAATCAGCTTGGTGGTTCATTGGTTTACAAAGGTGTTCAGCGAGAATTTTGAGTCTTACAGTATAGACCCGGTTCATCTTGAAAAGATAAGCCGGCCCTTAAGAGCTACACAGGTGAAATTGAAGACATATTATTCTAAAAGTCCCGGTTCATCTTGAAAAGATAAACCGGTCCTTGGGGGCTACATAGGAAAATTTGAAGCATTTTATAAGTCCCAGTTCATGTCGGTATTATAAACCGGCCCTTGGGGGCTACTAGAGTTGATAGCCTAAACCGGTCGTAAGGGACGAATAATTATGCAGAGATTAGCAGCATTTACCTCATATCGCTCCTTCATCATGTTTAGTAAACCGGCTTCATAGTCATGGCTGGTGTACAGTCAGTTTAAAAACCCAGAATGAATATCTTGGGCGCTGACATGGGCATAACTGTCGTTGTCAAAACCGGCGGATCTCGGGTAGGGGGTCCCGAACTGTGCGTCTAAGGTGGATGGTAACAGGAGGCAGGGGACACGATGTTTTACCTAGGTTCGGGCCCTCTTGATGGAGGTAAAACCCTACGTCCTGCTTGATTTATTCTTGATGATATGGGTATTACAAGAGTTGATCTACCACGATATCGGAGAGGCTAAACCCTAGAAGCTAGCCTATGGTATGATTGTATGTTGTCCTACAGACTAAAACCCTCCGGTTTATATAGACACCAGAGGGGGTTAGGGTTACACAACGTCGGTTACAAAGGAGGAGATATACATATCCGTATTGCCTAGCTTGCCATCCACGCCAAGTAGAGTCCCATCCGGACACGAGACGAAGTCTTCAATCTTGTATCTTCATAGTCCAACAGTCCGGCCATGGGATATAGTCCGGCTGTCCGGAGACCCCCTAATCCAGGACTCCCTTAGTAGCCCCTGAACCAGGCTTCAATGTCGATGAGTCCGGCGCGCAATGTTGTCTTCGGCATTGCAAGGCGGGTTCCTCCTTCGAATACATCACGGAAGAATTTGAATACATCCAAGTCTGCACTTCCTACCTCAACCTTCTCCAAACATGTCCGGAGTGGGAAGCAAGTGGATGGTCTCCTCCATCACGGAGGGACACATCAAGAAGCTGAGGAGAGCCGGATACCTTCCCGACGACATCGCGCACCGGCTCCCAGATGAGGGGCAGCTCATCCCCACCCCCAGGCCCCATGAGAGGGTAGTGTTCCTTACCCATTTCCTCCATGGACTGGGATTCCCTCTCCACCCATTCGTCCGAGGGCTCATGTTCTACTACGGTCTGGATTTCCATGATCTGGCCCCGAACATCATCCTCAACATCTCGGCGTTTATCGTTGTGTGCGAGGCCTTCCTCCGCATCAAGCCCCACTTCGGCTTATGGCTGAAGACCTTCAATGTCAAGCCGAAGGTAGTGAGCGGCCGCCAGGCAGAGTGCGGAGGCGCCATGGTGGGCAAGATGCCCAACATCACATGGCTCGAGGGCTCCTTTGTGGAGACCGTAAAGGGGTGGCAATCGGGGTGGTTCTACATCACCGAGCCGCGTGACCCTAAATGGGCAGCGGCCCCCGAGTTCCGATCTGGCATCCCCACGCGGCTCACCTCCTGGCAAGAGAAGGGCCTGTCCTGGGGTAGTTCGGGAGAGCTGACCGGACTCCAAACATGTATTCAAAACATGGTGAACAAGAAGCTCAAACTCGTCAACGTAGTCCAGGTCATGCTCATCCGCCGGATCCTCCCGTGCCAACAACGGGCTTCCAACTTGTGGGAGTTTGACCCAGCCCAGCACCGAACTCTGAATAGGCTCTTCGACACAACTCGCGAGGATGCCTGGAAGGTGCTATTCAAGGGTGCCGAGGTTCCCCCTCCCATTACCGAGGATCGTGGATTCTGCGCGAAGCGCCAAGCCAGCGCGGTAAGCTGTTTCACCTCTCACAGGATACTTGTTTTTCATAGTTTGACTCTATGCGGGATCTAAGCTCCCATGCCTTTGACAGGACTGGCAGGAGACGGCCGGACAGATCGATTGTCCGGCTCCTTTGCCCGAAGGCCCTGCAGACGCTCTCCTGACGAAGATGTTGACTCCAGCTCCTTATAGGGTGCCGGAGAAGACCAAGAAGGCCAAGGGAACCCGAAAGAGTTCCCGACGCCAGGCGTCATCAGACTCATTGTCCGATAACTCTGCGACACACTCCTCCCCCGAAGACGAGGAGGAAGAAGAAGATGCTCCCCCTTCGGATGGGGGAGACAAGAAAAGGAAGGCCGCCCTAACTGGGGAGGCCGAAGGGTCCAAGAAGGGAAGGACTCTCCTTCCGGACAATTCCACCACTGCCGCCGAAGGCGAAGACGACTGGCTGCTCAGGGCCAAGCCCTTGGCGAAGTCGTAAGTATTCGGATACCAGAGTAACTCATAGCATTCCTTTGTCGCACTGCTTCCCCTAACGCCGAATATGATTATGCAGGCCGCCACGAGCCCGTATCGATGTATCGTCGGACGGCTCCCTGGGCTCGTCGGATATGGATAGCGATCCACTTCTGACCGCCACCTCCCCTTGCCCTGCGGATGACGCCGAGGTATTGTCTCAAGAGGCACCGGGTCAAGGGGAGATAGTCCCGGAGGCGCCTCAAGGCGACCTTCCGGACTCCGGGAGCAGAGGGAACAAGGCCCCTGAGGGCTCCGAGTTCGGCCCTCAGCCGAACACCGCGTCGGAACCTCCAGTGGTTCCGGACTCGGGCAAGCGACATCCTTCCAAGAGGGGCAAGACGCCTGTGCCGGTGACCTCTGTCCATCCAGAGGCGCCGGACAATCTGCTGGGAGCGCTTTGTAGCGCTTCCATCGACGAGGAGCACCGTACTATTATGAGTGCGGTGGTCCAGAAGGTTCAGTCCGCCAAAAGCAGATTGATTGAAGCCTGTGCCAGCCTTCTAACAGGCTTTGAGGTAAGTGTTTAAAATATAGGGAAAATATTACCGCATAGACAGTAGCCCCTGATGCTCTGTTCGGTGTTCACAAAGAAAAGCCGAACAGAGGATCAAACAATATCGCAGGAGTCTAATAAGTATGTCAATTATGCGTATGCAGGCTTCGCTGCTGGCATCTGCCGCACTGACTGCGGAGGTCGCCGCACTGAAGCAGGACCTTAAAGGGTCCAAGGACGAGCTCGGCCTTACCAAGAGGCAGCTCGAGGAGAACAAAGGTAAGCAGTACCTAGTCTATGGATATGTATAAAAAGAATGCGATTGCAAAATGACAGGGTCATCATGAATTTGCCAGGGGCCACGACCGAACTTGCGACCCTAAAGCAAGCGTTGTCCGAGGCCGAAGATAAAGTGGCCAAGGAGCGCACCGAGCGGGAAAGGCAAGAGGCTCGGGTGGGCGAGGTGCAGCAAGAGCTCCAGGCTCTCGTGACGAAGCACGAGGCATTGGAGCTTGACTCGAAGACACGAGAGTCTGAGCTTGCCGCGGCCCTCGAGAGCGCAAAGAGTGCCAAGGCCAAAGTCTAAAAGGCCCTTCAGGAGATTGACGCGATGAAGAAAATAGCGGCGGGTAAGGCATTCTATATGCAAAGCAAGCATGTGAAAGTAAATTACCTATTACTTACCTGGATCCGAAGCTCTCGAGGAGCATTCGCAGATTTGCCCCGCAGCGTGTCGGATGCCGCACAATTTTACCAGGCCGATGAGGGGAGCTCAATGGAGAAGTTGTTCTGGTCTCAGTATACTGGGACCGAACACCCGGTGCCTATGAGCGACCAGCTGAAGCAGCTGGTCGAGCTACACAAGGCGGCCGAACAGGCCATGAAGGGCTTTATAGTCCGGCTGTGGCCTGGCGACGCCCTTCCAAATAGCTACTTCGGCCTGGTGAGGCGGCTTATGGATGCCTGCGCACGGCTGGAAGTCGTCAAGCGGTCCATCTGCATCGAAGGTGCACGCCGGGCTTTCGCCCGTGTGAAGGTGCAATGGGCCAAGCTAAACGGCGTGAAGCTGATCAAGGAAGGACCGCCGCAGGGAAAGGAGCATCGCACCCCCGAAATTTATTATGAGGGTGTCCTGAAGGGTGCCCGTCTTGTAGCGGACGAATGTACAAAGGATGTAATATTTGAGTAAACTTGCTCGTGTGATCCTGTATGATGAAAACTTGTTTCATATGCGCTATGCAACGCTTGTTTGAATTTAAAATATTACCTTCTATTTGGTTGTTTATCCAATCTGAGAGATGGCTAGTCCTCGGCTTCTGCCCCCATGCCGCTAGTGCTGGGGTGTTCGGGATAAACCTGAGCACTCTTGTTCCCATCTTTGGGTCCTTCGAGGGAGGTGCTCAGCACGGCGAACAAGGCAACCGGACTAATAATGCTTTATCACTCTCACTTAGCCATAGAATTCTATAATTTTAAATTTCAGCGAAGCCCCTGGTATTCGGAAGGCCGAATTTGGGGCGCGATACACGCCTTTAAGCAGGACAGGACCGGCTCCTTGCTCTAAGCGGCATAAGTCTTTAGGGACTCGAAACCTCGCTGAACAGCGACCAGTCTCTCGCCTTATCATGACAGTCAGTTTAGCTTTCTCTACTGAGGTGCTTAGCCCAGCAGAACCGGGGCACAATCGCAGTAGTTCTCCTAGTGCTACCTTAGCCGATAGAGCGGAATGTAAGGTGCCAAAACATAGGAGCCGGGCAAACCCAACATTGGACCAAAGACATGATTTGGAGCTGATGCATATAATGCTATAAGTTCGGGGTGCCGCACTTGTGAAAGTGTTCGGACTTTTCACACCATATTGTGGGGTACTTAAGCCCCTGGTGTATTGGCCGTACCAAAGTGTACGGTTGCAAGGCATCATTAATGAACACATATATATAAAAAGGAAGAATGCAATAATAGTCTTAATGCTATGCATTGTTTATTCAAAGAGGTGCGTTAAAGCAGAATGATACAAATAGTGCGATAAGGAAAAAGTAGGACTATGTCCCTTCCAAGGGCAAGATGAGGAATAGTATTAAAGCAAATATTTCACTCGTTATCGTAATCCACCTGGGAGTTCCGTGGTGTGACGTAGCTTTCTGCCTCCGTGGTTGCTGCATCATGTGTTCGGCAATCATGCTGCCGGATAGGGTTTCCAGAGATTGAAGTCCTGAAAGAGAGAAATAACAAAGCGGGAAGCCCCTAGTGTGGTTTAAGCTGCGTATTGGGGCGTGCCGTAGTTGTGCCCCCCTCCCCGCCTGTGCCCATGGTATTTTTAATGCGTAATTATGTACGCGTGGCACGAATTTTGCCGTTTGGCTGGGACTGGGGTGGGGGCCGCATTGCTACGCGAGCTCAGGTCGTGCCAGGCGGTCTAGTTGCTGATTACTCCGAGCGCGCTTGAAGGTGTCCAGGTCTTGAAATGCCGAACTGGTGGATTGCCTTGAGAGGCTGCTTTGCGCTTCTGCTGCGAGGGCCGCAGTGTGCTCCTCCGTGCGGAGAGAGCACTCTGTGTTTCCATTAACTGTGATGACCCCCCGAGGACCTGGCATCTTGAGCTTGAGGTATGCATAATGCGGTACCGCATTGAATCTCGCAAATGCGGTTCGCCCGAGCAGTGCATGATAGCCACTGTGGAACGGGACTATATCGAAGGTTAATTCTTTGCTTCGGAAGTTATCCGGGGATCCGAAGACCACTTCCAGTGTAATTGAGCCTGTGCAATGGGCCTCTACACCTGGAATGACGCCTTTAAAGGTCGTTTTTGTGGGTTTGATCCTTGAGGGGTCTATACCCATTTTGCGCATTGTGTCCTGATAAAGCAGGTTCAGGCTGTTGCCGCCATCCATAAGGACTCGAGTGAGGTGAAATCCGTCGATGATTGGGTCTAGGACCAGTGCGGCGAATCCGACATGACGGATACTAGTGGGATGGTCCCTGCGATCGAAGGTGATCGGACAGGAGGACCATGGGTTGAACTTTGGGGCGACTGGCTCCAACGCATATACGTCCCTGAGCGCACGCTTCCGCTCCCTCTTGGGGATGTGGGTTGCGTATATCATGTTCACCGTCCGCACTTGTGGGGGGAACCTCTTCTGTCCTCCGGTGTTCGACTGTTGGGGCTCTTCCTCATCATCGCTATGTGGCCCCTTATCTTTGTTTTCGGCAATTAACTTGCCGGCCTGCTTGAATACCCAATAATCCCTATTGGTGTGGTTGGCTGGCTTGTCGGGGGTGCCATGTATTTGGCATGAGCGATCGAGTATGCAGTCCAAACTGGACGGGCCCGGAGTGCTTCTTTTAAATGGCTTTTTCTGCTGACCGGGTTTAGAGCCTTTGAATCTGGCATTGACTGCCGTATCCTCGGTATTGTCGCTGTTAATGCGACGCTTATGTTTATTTTGACGTGACCTGCCATTGCCATCCTTGGTATCCGAAGTACCATGGTTCTTTGATATCTTATTACTGCGAGCCAGCCAGCTGTCTTCTCCCGCACAAAAGTGGGTCATGAGTGTCGTGAGGGCTGCCATAGATTTCGGCTTTTCCTGACCAAGGTGCCGGGCTAGCCACTCGTCGCGGATGTTGTGTTTGAAAGCTGCTAGGGCCTCTGCATCCGGACAGTCGACGATTTGATTTTTCTTTGTTAGGAACCGAGTCCAAAATTGCCTCGCCGATTCTTCTGGCTGCTGAATTATGTGGCTCAAGTCATCGACATCTGGTGGTCGCACATAAGTGCCCTGAAAGTTGTCGAGGAATGCGGCCTCCAGATCTTCCCAACAGCTAATGGACTCTGCTGGCAAGCTGTTAAGCCAATGCCGCGCTGGTTCTTTGAGCTTTAGTGGGAGGTATTTGATGGCGTGTAAGTCATCACCGCGGGCCATGCGGATGTGGAGGAGGAAATCCTCGATCCATATCGCAGGATCTGTTGTGTCGTCGTATGATTCAATATTTACGGGTTTGAAACCCCCTGGGATTTGATGATCCATTACTTCGTCTGTGAAGCATAGGGGTGCGCAGCGCCTCTGTACTAGGCTATGTCGCGACACAGCTCGAATGAGTCATGTCCGCTGTGGTCGGCCCGGCCGGACTTACTTTTACTGTATCCGGCGTGACATTTATCGTCTTGCATAGTGGCGCGCGCTCGTGATCCATAGATCGATCTTGCATGTTTTGCTTTGTCCTCCAATACGTCTCGCAGGTCTGGCGTATTTCCCCATGCCTTTTTATTTGAATGGCGTCGGGGTGCAGGCTGAGTTTTTGGCTGGAATGCCTCTCTATCGCGGCCACGAGGTGGCCGATCAGCCGCGTCATACGCTTCTTCCTCCAGTTGGGGTAGCAACCTGCATTTTGGGTAACTCTTGGAGGGGCGCTCGAGTTTATATTCCTCGGCTGTGAGGACTTCAGTCCATCTGTCAGCTAGCAGATCTTGATCAGCTTGAAGCTGTTGCTGCTTTTTCTTAAGG
Source organism: Triticum urartu (assembly GCF_003073215.2). Taxonomy (NCBI): domain Eukaryota; kingdom Viridiplantae; phylum Streptophyta; class Magnoliopsida; order Poales; family Poaceae; genus Triticum; species Triticum urartu. The sequence continues at coordinate 629,195,961 of NC_053026.1, forward strand.
CTATTTGCCGTGACTATAAGCCGGCGCTTGAAGCGCTCTTGTTCGAAGGGATCCTCTGGCACGACGAATTCGGCGTAGTCGAGGCTTGCCTCGTCTTCGGAGGGGGGCATGTAATTATCATCCTCCGCCTCTCCATCTGCCGCTCTCTCTGGAGGGCTGGCTCCTCCATCCTCCTGCTCTAAATCTTGCTGGAGGGGATTGTTGCCATCTTTGGCGCTATCCGGAGTGTTATTATCTCCTGTGCCGGTATCAACACTTTTGCTTTGGCGGGACTTAGAGCGCCGCCGCTGACTTCGGCACTTGGGTTGCTTCTTGGAGGGGTCATCCTCCGCTGTCTCGTCGCCATTGCCTTCTTTGGGTGTGTCCACCATGTATATATCGTATGATGAGGTGGCTGTCCAGTGCCCTGTGGGCAGTGGTTCCTCTTCGTCTCCCGCATCGTCGTCCATACCGTCGATGTCTTCGGAGTCGAAGTCGAGCATGTCGGTTAAGTCATCAACAGTGGCTACTAAGTGGGTGGTGGGTGGGCCGCGAATTTCTTCGTCGTTCGCATCCCAATCCTGCCGGACATAGTTCGGCCAGGATCCTCCTGACAAGGAGAGAGACCTTAATGAGTTCAGTATGTCGCCAAAGGGCGAGTGCTGAATAATATCCGTGGAGGTAAACTCCATGATCGTCGCCCAATCGGATTCGCTAGGAACGGGCGCAGGCGGTTCGGAGTCTGTGGCCGGAGAAGGATCCGGCAGTTTGACAACATGGCTCTTGTGCTGGTAAGGTCGATGTTCGGCTCGATTGCCGATGAGGGTAAGGCCTCCGTGGCGGGGTCCATCCACCCGTCCATGGACGGCGCAACTGGCTCCGTATTGAGGGTCGGAGCAGCTGTCGGTGCGATCTCCTAAACACTGTCTGATGGTAGAGCTAAATCGTACTCATCGTGACCACATGACGCACAAGGCAGAGGCTCGAATCCGTCGAAGATCAAGTCTCCGCGGATATCGGCCGTGTAGTTTAAGCTTCCAAACCTGACCTGGTGGCCAGGGGCGTAACTTTCGATCTGCTCCAGATGGCCAAGCGAGTTGGCCCGCAGTGCGAAGCCACCGAACACAAAGATCTGTCCGGGGAGAAAAGTCTCACCCTGGACTGCATCTCTATTGATGATTGTAGGAGCCATCAAGCCTAACGGCTACGACACAGAGGAACTCTCAATGAAAGCACCAATGTCGGTGTCAAAACCGGCGAATCTCGGGTAGGGGTTCCCTAACTGTGCGTCTAAGGCGGATGGTAACAGGAGGCAGGGAACACGATGTTTTACCCAGGTTCGGGCCCTCTCGATGGAGGTAAAACCCTACGTCCTGCTTGATTAATATTGATGATATGGGTAGTACAAGAGTAGATCTACCATGAGATCAGAGAGGCTAAACCCTAGAAGCTAGCCTATGGTATGATTGTATGTTGTCCTACAGACTAAAACCCTCCAGTTTATATAGACACCGGAGGGGGCTAGGGTTACACAAGGTCGGTTACAAAGGAGGAGATATACATATCCGTATTGCCTAGCTTGCCTTCCACGCCAAGTAGAGTCCCATCCGGACACGAGACGAAGTCTTCAATCTTGTATCTTCATAGTCCAACAGTCCGGCCACAGGATATAGTCCGGCTGTCCGGAGACCCCCTAATCCAGGACTCCCTCAATAACTTTCCAAATCCACCTTCCACTTGCCCTTGTCCATAGCAGAAAATTCTTCCTTAGCACTATGTTTTGACAGAACAGTGGGGTTGCCTGGGGCCATATAGCTAACACCAGTAACGACAACATCATCCGTTTTGTCGTCGATAGCTTTGGTTGGGCTTGGAGGTTTATCATCATGAGCCATCGGATCAATTTCCATTTGTTCAACAAAGGTTTCATGATCTTGTGGTGGCGGATCATCAAGGATAGCATCAGCATTTGGTTCATACGGCTCTGGGGTCTTTTCCGGATCAGCTGCCGTGTTGTCATCAGTCGTTTTATTCAACTTGGCCTTTTTGATGTGTCTGGCCTTGGCTCTGAAAGGGACGAACGTAATGGTTAGTAAGCAAACATAAGGTATTAAGGGTTAGTTCAATATGCTCACCCAGGAACAGTTTTGAGAGGTGGAAGTTGTGTCCTCGTGGACTCGCCAGAAGATGAATGAGAAGTTCCCTAATAGTTCGAATCAGACGGATTAAGAGGTTGTTGGAAATAACCCGCCTTGGGATAAGATGTGTCAGAAATATGAGAGACCTCTGGGCGGCGTTTACGAACCAGTGTGTTCGGTAAACCGGACGAAGTGATCACATGGCCGCTATGTCGGGTTGTGCGGCGAGCTTCATGTTGTTTTTTCTTCAAAAGAAAGTTCGGATCCAAGTGAGCTAGGGGTGAGAAAATTTTACTTTCCAGATTGCTTGTCATGTTTTCTGTGTGGGCAGAGGGTCTGAACCGGATGAGAGAGTAATTACCTCTACATCACTTGCGTGGCTGGCTTCCGCGTCATCCTGGTAACAATCATTGTCAATGAGGTGTATGAAAAATGAGCCAAGTGAATCAAGTTCTACGTCTGACTTCGGATCATCATTATCAATGATTAACTCGGAAGATTCAGCCGTTTTCTTCTTGGCAGGTCTCTTCGTGACCTTGGTCTTGGCACGGGGTGTTTTTGCCAGTTTATCATGTGGCTTCCTCTTCCAGAATGGATCATCGCCCTGTTCAAGATTGAAAAAGGTCATAAGGGAGTATTAAAAACATGGATTAACACAGGAGTTATGTAATTCTTACAGTTGGCGGTTTATTTGTGACACAGAAAGGACTAAGCCCCGTTTTACTGCAGTCGGCCACCGGTTCATCCAGCATTTTCTTGACAGATTCAGTCGTTTCAGCATCAGTTAGCTGAATATCAATGTGCCATTGAGGGTCTTTTACGTCCCCTGTGTACTCACACATTAAACCGGGACGATGGCTTAAGGGTAAAATGCTCCAAGAGACCTAGCAATGAACAAAATCAATGCCTATCAAACCGTTTGCCACAAAGGCTCTGAGCTTCGAAAGCTATGGGGCATATTCGGCTCGTTCCTTTGCGCTTAGTCTTTGGGGGAGTGGATGTGTACCGGTGAGCCAATGAGCACGGTAACCCGGTAGAGGGTTTTCACCAGTAGGAGAGGTGTCTTGGCAGTAGAACCAAGTTTGATTCCAATCCTTGGGGTGGCTGTGATGCTTCGCGTGAGGGAAGCTGACATCTTTTCTTTTCTGAATTGACACCCCACCAAGTTCAGTATTGGGCCCATCAGTAAACTCGGTACGGCGGTTTAAGTAGAAGAAATCTCTAAACAGCTCGACCGTGGGCTCTTCTTGTAAGTAAGCTTCGCAAAAAACTTGAAATTTGCAAATATTGGACACATAGTTAGGTCTGATATCTTGAGGGTGGAGTTGGAAATAATGAAGCACGTCACGGAATTTTTTTGATCTGGGAGGTTTAAACCCGCGACTCAGATGATCAACAAACACAACCACTTCACCATCCTTGGGTTCAGGAGGATTTTCTGGACTGGGGGCTCTCCAATGGATATCATTCTTTTTTGATAAAGTGCCAGTTGCAATGCATTCGTTCAGTTCTTCTTATGTAATCCGGGACGGAGCCCAGTTGCAAGCATAAAAAGACTTGGCCATTTATTCGACAACCTGAAGGAAGGTTTGTGCCGGTTTAAGATTTATGATTAATCCGTTAAAGGTTAAAAGACAGAAATTGTTCAAGCATGCAAGTATGGTAAACCGGAGATTTACGTTATCAAGTTGCAGAAATAAGAAATTGGCGGTTTAAGAGGGGACTAATGGTACATGGCAGGTTATTAATTTCTAGAGATAAACCGCCTACACGGACATTAAGAGTATAGATCTGAAGTCAAAAAATGGCTAAGTGATGAAAAACATGTTTCACAGTTTTATATTGCAATTTCAGATCTACCGCATGTCAGAAAAAGAAAAGATATTCAGACCTAAAAGATGGTACTTGAGCAGTTTATGAAGTTCCAGATTGGGTTTTTCTACACAAAAGAGATGATCTGATGACAAAAGAAGGACTATTGCTACTACCACACAGGGATATATCAAGTTTTGAATCCGCCATGTATGCTACAGAGAAGAACAGGGGAAGAACAGGGATGAACTTCCATGAGCTCGTGCGAACCCTAAACAGATCTATAGAGGGGAGGAAGAAGAACTTACTGAAGCTGTTGAATGGCGGAGGTGCGCGAGCGGAGTCTGGTCCGAACAGGTTGATGCAGCGGCCAAGGTTGAAGAAGAGGTGAAGTTCAACGGCGGCGGCGAAGCTCAAGCACTAGGGTGTTGCGAGGAAGACGATGAGATGAACAGGCACGGGGGGAGTGAAAGGGACCCCGGTCCTATTTATAAGGCAAATGGATAAGTGGCAAGCATGGGAATCGAGGAGGTTAAAAAATGGATCTGTCGATGTACAGACGCCTCGATTTTTGGAGGTTCATTAAAGAAAAGGAGGTATATTAAAAGATTTGGGCTCTGTATAAAGTTAGTGGCAGGTGACGTCATGGTGGATTATCATGATTCCAGAAGATGACGCCATGGCGAGTTATAAGTTTCATGAAGGTAATAAGGAAGGGATTTTTCTAAGTATTGAAGATTGATATGAACAAGTTCAAATCAACCTGGGGCCTAATGTTGGGGATATAACTATTGAGTATAAACCGCCCTGGAGGGGCCGGGTTATGTTCATAGTGTTTCACCCGTATTGAAGCCCATGAAGACATGAAGGATGGTGCTTTACAAAGGAGACTTAATAGCAAGGCCCAAAGCCCAAAAGTGGGTTAAGGCCCATATATGTAAACCGCCATTAGGAGTATGACTTGTATTATAAGATAGGAAAGAGTGAGAGACCGGGTCGGACACGTTTATGAGCCGGCGGGATTCTGTGAACCCACCGGGCGTCAACCTGTGTATATAAAGGGACGACCTGGCGGCGGTTTAGGGGCAAGAAACAAGACATCGAGAGCCAGGTCAAGCATATTCGCTCCCTGGTCATCAAAACCCTAGCAATACCACCTCAATTGGATTAGGCCTTTACCTTCACCGCAAGGGGCCGAACTAGTATAAACTCCTCCTGTCCTTTGTCCTAATTAACCCCTTTAAGCTAACCTTGTTGCGATGGCTCCATGACTAAGTCCTCACACTAGGACGTCTGCCGTGACAATTCCACGACAAACTACCAAAGGAATCAATGAAATGGAGATAAAAACATGTACCGATTAACTACTTAGAGTATTGTTGCAATGGACATTGGATTGTTGCTTGCAACGAAATAGAAAATTCACTAAATAAAGGAAAAGGCAAAAGGATGAAATTCACCCAAATATGGTAACCATGTGTTTGAACCCACTAAAGTTCAAGAATTCTTATACCCAATCCAGGTACATATTTGAATGGAAATATTCAAGTTAAAACAAAAATTATATTTAGTTTAGCAATATTGTGTTATTAAAATTTGTTGACCTTGATATATAGAGAACCTTACCATGCCTTACTAATTCAATTTTTATGAGATCATTAGCTCAATTTGTTGACTTAGATGTAAGCAAAAATAAGACTTGTGTAGGCATAAACTCTAGAGGCGGATCCATTATTATTGTTGTCCAAAAGCGATTTCAAGTCTCCTTCGAACCAAGCTTTTTCCTACACTCAGCAAAATAGGAAACTATTCCAAGTTCCTACTTTTTGTTTTGAATCAACTCACCATTTGAATTACCACTAGAAGTGATATTACAGATCTTAGAAAGAGAATAATAAACATTACAATAGCACAAACATGAGTCTTGAATAATATGTCGGGAGAGAAGTCATGAAATTAATTTTCATGAATACCTTGAGATTAATCAGTCGCTCATCGCCGGATTCTATTCCTAGAATGAAACCAACGTGTAGTTAAAAAATGCACTTTATACTCACAAAATAAATACACATGCTTTGAATAAACTTGTAAGGAGAATAATCATTATTGATAAAGATGAAGAGTGTGACGGAATTTCAATTGCCTGTAGCAATTTTCCTAGCAAGCGAAGGTATGATTATGCCGCTATATGAATCACCCGAAATGTAGAGCGGATTTGTCAAGAACTGTGGATGTTCATCAAACCACTGTAGAGACAAGGATGCAATTGGAATATTTTATTGATGATTAGCTTTTACATTCTAGTGGAGAAAGCATATAAACTAGAACAGATGGAGAGTGTAACCAACTATTTCAAGGAAATTGTGCAGCTGTTGAACAACGATTGTGTCACTTGGTATGGTTACCTTATCTCCGATCGCATATGAGAAGCCTGTCCCTGCCGGAGCATCCACAAAGATGACATTGCTAACCTACAACATATGGAGGCAACACAGTACACTACATCTATCGATCCAGTATATACTAAAAGTAATAGACAGGCTACCAGAAAGCGATAAATAGCCTAGAAAATTCCACCAAAATCAGAAACATTCGACCCTTAATATTTCTATTATATACTAAAAGTAATTCACAAGCTACTAGAAAAAAGATAAATAGCCTAGATAATTCCACAAAAATCATAAACATCCAACCCTTAATTTAGACATTGAGAAAATATAAATTTTAGATTTACTTTAAAACTGAAGAAATTACCTACCACTCCCATACATAAAATATTTCTTCAAATGTTTCACGTTTCTAGCCATGCTAGATCGTTCGGCCTCCACACTCCCATTTTTAAAAAAGATCGATCAATCCACGTAAAAGATGATATCTATCAGCCAAAAGTCCATTCAAGCTAGCTTGACATACATGTGAGAAAAATGGATAGATCGATCAGCCCCCAATCCCTAAAAATATGATATCGATCAACACCACACACTTCCAAGAAAAGAGGTTGATCAGACCCACAAAAAAAATTGATCAGACTCACGAGCTTAGGAAAAAACGATCAGCCCCACACTCTTCAAAAAAGGACAGATCAGCCCCACATAAAATAAAATTGATCGTCGCAAGTTCATTCAAACTAGCTTCATGTACATATAAAAAACAGCTCCATGTATTTTCATCCTACACAAGCCATCCACAAGGTATTTTATATTATATTTAGTTAGTATTATAAATGTTGATATTTCTTAATATAAATTTAATAAAAAATTCATATTTCAATATTTCAAAAAATCTAATACGTGAAGTAAATATAAACCGGGGGAGTGCACGCGTGGAACACCTCCCCGCGACACGTGTAGCGGCTGCCGTGATCGTGCTGCATGTTGATGAACACGATATCTCCAATTTGGCACAAGTATCAGAATATCAGAACGACACTTCTGCCAGCTCATGCACAACAATTTCTCAAAAAACATGACATAAGGGATTGAATTTTCAGTCATTGCTAATTAGTAAAATATCACCATAACCTTTCTACATGAGGATCATTTTACAAGGTTTTCAGCTGTCCAAGGTTTTCAGCTGGAGACACAAAGAGAAAAAAAATCAATCGTACAAGAGGTTGAAGTAATCAAGATTGTTGGATGGGGAGCGGAGGAGGTAGCATGCATGCGGATTGGGATGCCATTGTGAGCGGTGGCTGGAAGTTCAAACTTATGTAAGCCTATTGAAGAAGAATATGCTTTGCACTCTGTACACTGAATTGGTCGGAGACGATAGAATGGGTGTGAGGAAAGTTATTATATGACATATGTGGTTTATTCCTTTCAGTTCCAGTGATAATAAGTTGACGACACCATATGTTAGGCTGCCATAGAAGAAGCACTTGGCCACCATGCTGCCCACATGTACATTATTTATGATGACTTGCCTTGTCGGGGTGATAATGGCGTCGGCTAGATTAAGACAAGCTAGGATCATAAGTAGGAACAGCTACACCCAAGCCAATCTGGATGAGGACTTTGTTCCAATCCAAAGTAAGAGAACAAATATTTGAAGTGAGATATGCCATTTTGTATGTACTTCTTTGAATGGACCTACAATTTTGTTTGTGCTATTCTTGTTGCTGGTCTTATTAGTTCTTGCCACTTTGTACATTAATTAGATAATCGGGGAATCAAGGAAGATATAGCCTGCTTGCCTCTTATGAATGTTGACATTTCATAAAGGGAAAACTTTGTTTTTACCACTCTAGTTTTTGCCAACTTTGCTTATGCCACTCTAGAATTTGACATTTCACTTTTGCCACTCTTAGCTTTTGACAATATATCACTTTTGCCATTCCGTGGCAAAAGCAAAAAATTTAGAGTGGCAATTATGATACATGTCAAAAGCTAAGAGTGGCAAAAGTGAAATGAAAAATTATCGTTTTTGCCACAGAATGGCATTTGTGATGTATTGTCAAAAGCTAAGAGTGGCAAAAGTGAGATGTCAAATTCTAGAGTGGCATAAGCAAAGTTGGCAAAAACTAGAGTGGCAAAAACAAAGTTTTCCCTTTCATAAAGGTGTCGATAAACATGGAATTCATTTATCAAGTACTAAATTCTCTATTTCTAGTAGTAATTTTCTTGAACATTTGCTTTCCTTCAAGTGTAGCTACAAGATAAAAAGGAAAAAGAAAGCATGACATTTTGTTACTTTGGCAACTTTACAGGTTTGTGGATCATATGATGATGTTGGCATACATGATCCTTTGGAGTACATAACTGGAGATATATACACATCCAAACTTTTTTACTTTTCGGGTATATAACACCTTAAATTTTGATTTCCCATGTGTAGTATTGCCAAATTCCAATGAAAGTTCATTATTAATTATGATATAAATATATGAGATGCAAAACATTTTGTAGTTGAACTCTAAAGACCACATATAATTGCATTCATAAAATCAGTTTTATCATATTAACTGAAGAACAAAAACACAAATATACTTGTAATATCTTTATAATTTAGTTGGTGATTCACTCTACTATAGCCTATATAGCAGTGGGTTTTGGATCATTGTGACCAGATATGTCCAAAAGCATAATCATTTTCTATGACATCAATGTACGTGAGAGGCAACATTATATGGATTTCCATTGTAGCTTCAGAAAATGTTGTTGAGAGGGTGAACGGTAGAAACAAAAAAATGGGTGAAATCTCACCAATTGTGCACAAAGTGGTACCGTAAACTGATGACCACCTATTATTTTGTCCTTTATACCCTTTTCTCAAAAAACAATCATCGTAACCCTTTTGGGAGTTTTGTATTAATAAGCAGCATTTCAAGGAAAAGATAGTTGCAAAGATATTTCATCATATAACCAACAAGGTACATGAACGGTACGATCCCTCATTATGTAGCCTTCGCTATTATAAGTTGGTATTTTCCTATTAATAGTTGAATATAATTAGCATGCATGGCACTCCATCCGTTCCACAATACATGCCTTCCATTTGTTAAAATATAGATGTTTCTAGACATGTTTTAGTATATAGGTACATCCATTTTTGGACAAGTGGAAGTCAAGTATTTTGGAACGGAGGGAGTACGTGTTAATGTTGGTATCTTCCCATACATGGTGGCATGTTGAGTAGGCATAGTTGCATATTGAGAGAATTAGAATTGCGGGGATCAACTATTTAGGTATATATGACTCTTTTAGTGATGTAGGTTCAACCTTATATGTCGCAATGGCATAGTTGACGATGCTCTCCTTTCGTAGATGCACAATCTAGCAAAAGTGAAGTGCAAATTTAAACATCACAAGGTATCCCTATTCCTATTTAGATTGACTCATAAGTTTACACCTTTGAGTAGAAGATTATTTCCAGGTTGAGAGCAAACAAGCAGCAATGCAATCAGTACACACATGTTCCTAAGTATTAAAAAATATTTATAGGGACATAGTCTCTACAACTCCAAGGCAATTTTCTTCCTTTTGAGGTCAAGCAGTCCACATTAGATGGTATTCTCTTTGAAGCCGTAAATAGTTTGTTTTAATTTTCAAACAAGCACATATGAAAGGTAAACATGATGACATTTTATGTTTTATCAAAAAATTCTATCTCATTCATATGTTTTCAAACTTGACAATTCAAAAAATTTACAGTGATATATTCAACAGATACATACTATGTCAATAAGAAAAACATTAACTATCTTATGTGGTTATACCATGGATAGCTTTACTTAAGAAAAATGAGAATGGAGAAAGGAGAATTCCTTTTATACTGAAAACCACCACTTTTTAATGACCAACCGACATAATAGACATATAACTTGGTGTAAGAGCATCTCCAACACGGACCCATAAATTGCTCGCAAACGTCTGGACCGAACGCGGGCATGCATCGATCCACCAACGTCCTGAACACACTTTTCCCGCAAACCTAAGACAAATTCGGGGTGGTGAAGGCTTTGCTAGTGTCTGGACCAGTGCCACGCCGCCGTCTGACTAACTTGGCCCACTGAAAAACCCACCCGCCTCTCTCGCGCTTCATTGAACGCCGGCGCCACCTGCCGCACCGCATTCATGTTGGCACATAGCATGCATCAGCCAACATTGATGCCTCGTGACGTGACTAGTCATGATGGCGGCCCTGATGGATGTGACCTCTTGGGTGTCACCGCTTCACTACGGACACCGCATCTCGAGAAACCAACTTTGGTCATTGCGCCGTGTTGAAGCAGGCTGACCGACCCTTCGCATGGCCTGATCACGACTATTTAAGTCGTTCCCCGACGATGCACACATCCTCACTGCATCGCCTCCGAATCCACTCCACCTCCCCGAGCCCTTCCTCTTCCTCCTCCAACTTTGACAATGTCGAAGTCCTGGTTCTTCATACTAGCAGGGGGAGGCGGTGGTAGTTCTTCATCAGGCGGATCTTGCCATCACCGCCCTCACTTTGTGGGCTCCGGGGTATCCATGGCGGCCGGCTCCTCTAGCATGGAGGATATTGCCATCTCCTCTGGCGACGAGAGGACTAGATGCCACAGCAGCAATCAGAACTATGGCCCCGCCTCCTCACGGAGGCCACACTGATGGACGAAGAATACGTCCATTAGATGGAGATCATGACAGAGTAGTAGCCGCTCCAATAGATGGGCCCAGCGCAACCATCGCCAGCGCATGTCAAGGAGGAGCCACCGTTCACGCCGTGCTACAGCATGAAGCAGGACCTGGAGTACCCACTCCAACAGGTCAAAGAGGAACACCTCCCCTCCTGTGTGCAACCGCAGGGGTGTCCAGATTGGACGCCGCATCAAGGAGGAGCCGCTGTCGCCCCCGCGCAACCGCGACGTCTAGATCGGACACCGCGTCAAGTGTCGTGGGAGTAAGTCTGACAGTAAGGATAGGGGGTACGAAGGAGGAGGCAAGGCCCTAGCTACGGCAAGGTTGTACACACGAGTTTTACGAGTTCAGGCCCCTCTCAGAAGAGGTAACAACCCTACGTCTCGGTGCCTAGAGGCTTGTCGACTGGAATATGTTTGTGAGTTACAGGGGTGTGAACCCTTGTGCCAGAGGAGGGGTGGCTTATATAGAGTGCGTTTGACCCCTCTAGCCCTCAATTACACAGGGTTCAATGTGAGTTAAGGCAGGGCCGTTACTGGTAACGCCTACTATAAATGACTATTAATGATCTTTAAGACTACGGAGTGAATGCCTGACCGTTGCCATCCTGGGGTGGCCTTAGATCTTCTGTACTCCGAGTGATTCTTCATAAGGTCGAGTGACGCTATCCTGGTCGAGTGGAATTGGGGTATCCGAGTGGAACACCTGGTCGAGTGGCTTGCACTCCAAGGTGATGTCAGTCGGTATCTTCTATTGTACTTCAAATGACTTTGACCCTTGGGCAGTGTCCTTGGGTAGGGCATCTAGGTCAGGCCTATGACCCTACCCTAAGTACACGGCATCATCATTAGCACCCGAATGGATTGAGGTCCGAGTGAATTAAGTTTGAAGATGTTTCCGATTCGATTCTATGCTTCAGAGGCATTTAATCAGAGACTGGAAATCGTACTGGAACTTTAACCTTGCATCCGTCGCCTTGATAGATTTTGTGGTCGTCGAGTGAATTACGTCGTGAATCTTTGAGTGAATTAGAGTGTGAAATCCTTGGCGCGATTGATTGCTTTGTGGTTCCCGGATCTCACGGGATTCGAAATTTTGGAGAAGCGTGCGGGACGGAGCGTGGCGCAGTAAGCGAAACAGATAGACAGAGGCGCCTCAATTTTGGCACCATCTTTTTCGCCACGTATCGGGCGAGCGTCTGCTGCGGGATGTGATAAGATCGCTTGGGTCCATCGGTCAGCCACTCGGAAGCGGCCCTATAAAGAGCGCTCGGGCCGATGCAATGTACAGTGCTCCTCATTCGGTCCTCTTCTCCTCTGCTTCTCCACCACGCATCTCTTTGCCCTTGACACTTCTGCCCAGTTCATGCGCACTCCGCCGCCATGGGGAAGGACAAGACCACGCCCTGGAGCGCGCGAAGAAGGTGTCGGCGGCGGCGGACGGCTCAGGGGTCGTTGTTGCGGTCCGGTCTGCCGCCTGGTTGGATCCACGGGGACTGGATCCACTCCACCGCCATGCAAGAAGATTTGGAGAGGCTCGCCGAGGATGGCATGATTGCTGACAAATCTTGGAGGTTGCCGGAGGAGGAATCCGAGCCCCAGCCGCGCGAGGGTGAGCGTGTCCTCCTCACCACCCAAGTCGATCAAGGTTTTTCCCTTCCCCCGCATCCGTTCTTTCGGGGTCTCTTGAAATTTTCGATGCCCAGATTCACCATTTCCCTCCCAACACAAGAACATATCTTGTTGCATACATTTCTTTATGCGAAAACTTTCTGGGCTGTCAACCGCACTGGGGTCTCTTCAAACACATCTTTACTTGTCGTTCTCAAACAGTGAAGAAAGCAAATCCGACTGACGAAAAGACGCACGTGATCCAGATGTGTGGGGGTTTAGGGATTCAAACTAAGGGTATAAGCGCTTTTCCTTCCATGACCCTTCCTGAGTCACTCCGAGGATGGCAGTCGACCTGGTTCTACTACAAGGACGTTCTGACTCATGGTTAGTCAACCGGTCTCCCCTTTCACTATGGAGCGACTCCGCCAACCTTCTTCACTGATTGTGACCCCAGAGGAGAAAGGCGAGGTGTCTCTTTTAGTCGACCAAGTCGTTAATTTAGTCCGGGAGGGTGTGACTGGCCTGGATCTGCTGGAGGTGTTCCTTAGTCGATGTATCCAGCCTCTCTAAGCCCGTGACCATCTAATGTGGATGTACTCGGGCCCTGGGGACACTGCTTGGGTCCACCCAGAGGAGGTCGCCGATGAGACGGTGGCTCAGTGGATGCGGAGCATTACTGGGAACAATGATAACCCCAGGGGGTCCAAAAGGGTCTACCGTTCGACGCGGAACATGAGCTGGAAGAGGTCAGGCTCAAAATACCGAGTGTTTTCTTTTTTCGATCTGCAACTGCTCCTGAATTCAACTGATACTTGTAGCTTATGTCTTGCAGATTTATAGCAAGATGTATTCGATGCCAAATGGGGAGCAGCTCCAAGAGGGAGCGGAAAGTGATGCTGACAATGCCAAATGGGAGTATGCGGATGACAGCGACGAGGACGATGAGGACTCGAGCAACGGCGAGGAGGTTGACTCGCCACCCCACTCAGAGCGTCGTTCCAAACAGTCGCAGGATCCTGCGGGTGGGCGTGGCAAAACAACTGCGCCAGGTACCAAAGTTCCGAAGGGCACTTGGACTTCGACTCCCGTCCATCGGAGAAGGCTGCGAAGCAGCCCAAGGTTGCCCCACCGAAGGACCGGAAGGCCTTGCCCAAGATCAAGGCCTTGTCTTCATTTTGATTGGGAACTTCTTTCTTTGTCTGACTGAGTGAAGTTTGGACCTTTCAAAGCTGCTACTTCTGGGACGTCCATGGATATTGACAAGGAGCAAGATGACGCGAAAATCACAGACGCGGCCACTTCTTGGGCAAGTACGACTCCACACCCAAGATCTTACTTTACCAACTGCTTTGATGGTCGACTAAACTCTTATGGTCGAGTGTTTTGTAGCACCACATGTTATCCAACTTCCAGACGATGACGATGATGAAGAAGTGCCACAAAAGGATACAGGGAGGAGGGGTAGGACTCTGAGCAAGAGGGTGCCTGCCAGCAAAGCATCTCACTCGACATCAGCATCAGAACCAGTCGATCAGCAACTTGGTGATCCAGTCCGGACTTATGTTTCTTCTGTTGTTCCTTTGTCGACTGACCAGCCCTCGGCGTCGACTACTCAGGCCCCTGCTCCGAATGTGCAAGTTCAAGCTTCAGCTCCACCGGCCACGTCATCAATTCCATCATCTCCTTTATTTGTTACTCACCATGTCCCAGAAGACCAAGTAGGAGTTGCCAAGGAGGCCATGCTTCAAGCAGGTCTAATGATGGACCGACTGAAAATGGTGTATGACAACAGCAAGGCCGCCTATGACGCCAACTCTGCCCTCCAAGCCAATGTCCGAGTAAGTGGGATTGTAAGTTGATTTCCGATTGGTTTCTAGCTTGACCTTTTCTCTATTAGGATATGCTATCTGAAAATTGGTGCTTTATTATTCATAAGATGTCCGTGGATGAGCGTATTTGGAACCCTATGTGCATCTATCATGCGTTTGCACCTTGCATTTATTCACCCACTGGGTGTTTATCTTCTGCTTTGTAGCTCTTTCACTTGAGTTGACCAGGTCGTGTTGAGTGAACTCTTGAACCAGTGGGGGCACGCTAAGTGCACCCATCGGGTGTAGTCCCCAAGATCGCCGTCGAATGTTTGATTTGGCGGGGGTCTTTGCGAAATGTTTGTTTGTAGTACTTCCACTCGGTTTAAACAGGTCGTGTCAAGTGGGAACCAAACTAGTGGGGGCACGTGATACGTCTCCGTCGTATCTACTTTTCCAAACACTTTTGCCCTTGTTTTGGACTCTAACTTGTATGATTTGAATGGGACTAACCCGGACTGACGTTGTTTTCAGCAGAATTGCCATGATGTTCTTTTATGTGCAGAAAATAAAAGTTCTCGGAATGACCTGAAACTCCACGGAATATCTTACAATAAATAATAAAAAATCCTCGCCAAAGATGAAGACCGGGGGGCCCACCCCTTCTCACGAGGGTGGGGGGCGCCCCCCTAGGGCGCGCCCCCCTACCTCGTGGGCCCCCTGGAGACCTCTCGACTCCAACTCCAACTATATATGACTGCTTTCGGGGAGAAAAAATAGGACAGAAGAAATCATCGCGTTTTACGATACAGAGCCGCCGCCAAGCCCTAAAACCTCTCGGGAGGGCTGATCTGGAGTCCGTTCGGGGCTCCGGAGAGGGGAATTCGTCGCCATCGTCATCATCAACCATCCTTCATCACCAATTTCATGATGCTCACCGCCGTGCGTGAGTAATTCCATCGTAGGCTTGCTGGACGGTGATGGGTTGGATGAGATTCACCATGTAATCGAGTTAGTTTTGTTAGGGTTTGATCCCTAGTATCCGCTATGTTCTGAGATTGATGTTGCCATGACTTTGCTATGCTTAATGCTTGTCACTAGGGCCCGAGTGCCATGATTTCAGATCTGAACCTATTATGTTTTCATCAATATATGAGGGTTCTAGATCCTATCTTGCGAGTCTATAGTCACCTATTATGTGTTATGATCCATTAACCCCGAAGTGACAATAATCGGGATACTTACCGGTGATGACCGTAGTTTGAGGAGTTCATGTATTCACTATGTGCTAATGCTTTGTTCCGGTTCTCTATTAAAAGGAGGCCTTAATATCCCTTAGTTTCCATTAGGACCCCACTGCCATGGGAGGGTAGGACAAAAGATGTCATGCAAGTTCTTTTCCATAAGCACGTATGACTATATTCGGAATACATGCCTACATTACATTGACGAATTGGAGCTAGTTCTGTGTCACCCTATGTTATGACTGTTACATGATGAACCGCATCCGGCATAATTATCCATCATTGATCCAATGCCTACGAGCTTTCCATATACTGGTTTACACTTATTTACTTTCCGGTTGCTATTGTTACAATCACTACAAAATACCAAAAACATTACTTTGCTTTCATTACTCTTTTGTTACCGTTACCATTGCTATCATATTACTTTGCTACTAAACACTTTGCTGTAGATACTAAGTTTCCAGGTGTGGTTGAATTGAAAACTCAGCTGCTAATACTTGAGAATATTCTTTGGCTCCCCTTGTGTCGAATCAATAAATTTGGGTTGAATACTCTACCCTCGAAAGCTGTTGCGATCCCCTATACTTGTGGGTTATCAAGACTAATTTCTGGCGTCGTTGCCGGGGAGCATAGCTCTATTCTTTGAGTCACTTGGGATTTATATTTGCTAGACACTATGACGAACTTGAGAGATCCAGAAACCAAGATCTATCCCTCAACTACGAGGGGAGGTAAGGAACTGCCATCTAGCTCTGCACTTGATTCACCTTCTGTTATGAGTAAGCTTGCGACACCTAAACCTGCTTCTGCTATTCGTTCTGATATGTTGCATGTTATTGACCATGCTACTTCTGCTATACATGATACTTATGATGAAACTACCTCTATGCCTGATACTACTATGCCACTTAGTGATTTTCTCGAGGAACGACTTCTAGGGCTAGAGAGATTGAAAATATTGAATATGATTATGAAGATGAAAGTGATGATGAAGAATCACTTGTTATTCCTGAGGGTTATTTATTTGATAAAGATGCTTCTTTAGCTATTTTAGCTTGCAAAGATAGATATGAACTCAAAAGGTTATTAGCTAAATGGAATAAGCAATCTCCAAATGCTAGGATGAGACCTGACCCTGCTTTTGCTACTTCACCTATCCGTGTTGCTGATAAGGATTATGAATTCTCTGTTGATCCTGATATAATTACTTTGGTTGAATCTGATCCTTTTCATGATTATGAATCTGAAACTGTTGTGGCACATCTTACTAAATTAAATGATATAGCCACCCTGTTCACTAATGATGAGAGATCTCGCTACTTTTATATCCTTAAAATATTTCCGTTCTCATTAAAGGGTGATGCTAAGATATGGTTTAATTCTCATGATCCTGGTTGTGTGCGTAGTCCCCAGGATATGATATATTACTTCTCTGCTAAATATTTCCCTGCCAATAAGAAACAAGCTGCTTTAAAAGAAATATACAACTTTGTGCAAATTAAAGAAGAGAGTCTCCCACAAGCTTG
>NC_053026.1:629214198-629317027 GCF_003073215.2 Triticum urartu
AAGATTACGTACACATTTTCTAAATGCTACAGAACCACGATTTCTTCTCTTCATACCTTTTTGTCCATCCAGGGGCTGGGGATTGACTCTGTAAGTAGATTGAGCAGACCTCATCATGGACGACTCGTGCGCCGGCGAACGCCAGCACCAGCAGCATCGCTGCAATCGTCGCCGATTTGCTGACCACATTCAGATAAAGCATTTGAATCAGCCTGGACCGCGCGCTCCTGCTCCTCCATTCGCTAACAAAACCAGAGGAACCGTATCCGACTGCTCATATGGCTATCCGTGAATTCCTCAAAGCAGGGGAAACCTGTCAAAATAGATGCGACCATTGGCGTCCATTGACAGTCATTCCACATGCAATCTACTCCCGTCCTATTTTTTTTCGGATCCAGAATCATTTACTTGTCAATGGCGTCAAGGAGGAACTCCATGCCCGCATCTTCCATTGTCTCAGCCAGCTCCGGCCGTAGCCTAGTTAGCGCCACCTCAAGGAACAACCTCGTCGGGCGTTACAAATGGGTGCAGCGGCGGACGGATGGAGTCGGCTGGAGGGGAGGGTGCCGGGGGCGTGCTGCCGCCGCCACCTCAACCTTTTCGCCCGTGACGGCTAGACGGCCCAGCTTTTCGCCCGACGACCTGTCCTCTCATCTGTTCCATGGATCAGGAAAAACATTAACGTCCTGGTCCGTGGACCAGACGCCAACCACGTCTCTGCCCACCCACCCATACGCTACGGGCCCATCTCATCCGCACTGTTTCATACCATATTTCACCTTAATGCCAATTTCCAGCGGACCGCGTCTGACACGGCTGCCGTGCTTTTCCAGATCCCGAACGAGGAACGGAAGGCATAGATTTTTTTTTTGAGACAAAACGGAAGGCATAGATATCGGGAGCAGCTGGGCACGGGCACCAAATAGCCCCTCTCGCCTTAATCTCTACTCCTAATGGACGAGTTGGTGAATAGTCTTCGCGGTTTATTTTTGCTGGGTTTTTTTCGTCTCTCCTCCCACCACCCCCTCCCACCCTGGTCTATCGGTTTATTTTTCTCTCCACTCTTTATTACAACCAGAACTTTCCTAACATATAACAAATCACGGATCTAACTTTCTTAAATTATGTAAATCAATCGATTCCTTTTATTGGTTCAATTCGTCTTCGGAAATAAATAACAGATTTTCAGGAAACAAACAATACATTTTAATCTAACTTTCCTAACTTATCTAAATCAATCGATTTCTCTTATTAGTGAAACTAGCAAACATGCCCGTGCGTTGCAACAGAAAAAAATTATCATAGGCCCCTATCCAATAAACATTTATCAAGATTCCTGTCCACATGGTCACAACATGTTCTAATATAATCAATTCCAAGGCAATAACCTCGGGTATTGCACCTACAACTGTTACTGAACCATGACAGCGTAAGGGAATGTTTAAACTTAAGTTCACAATGCTCATGGTTCACCGTTCACATGAAGCAAATGATAGTTGCTAACCAAGGTTGACCGATATGGGTCAGGGACCGTTCTTGTCGAGAAAGACCAAGAACGTTGTTCAAAGACCTTCCATACTTAGGCTAATGTAATATGAAAAGCTAGGAACTTATATCAGAAACACCAAGGACTATGAATTCAACTCTTCGTGCATTGGTGTTAGCTGTGAGTGGGTCGAGCGGGGCAGCCTTGTTCCCGGCAACTCCTAGGAGAAGAGCATGTTGGTGAGGGGCGCCGACTGAAAGTTGTGCTTTGAACAACATAAGTAGGTTAACGAAATACTTGGGCAAAACTATTCTCCGAGCTTTCCAAACCAAGATGTCTGGATAGAATTAAGAATTTTAGAGAAAACAAATTAACCGGTCCGATCAGATAAAAAAGTGCATCCATAAGTAAATGCACCTACTTTTCATATTCATTTTAGTGTTTGCCATTGCCGAAATAATATAAAACCGGTTCTTCTTGTCGTGAAAACTAAGCACACATATCAATACACAAATACACGTCTATTGGACGCCCTAGATTTAATCATTTACCCGTTGCCAACTTACATACTTTAAAGAAGTTTCTTAGTAAAAAGCACTACCTAGATTTCCCACACGGTTGGCATTGTCGTTAACAAAGATTCATTTAGCAATCACAAAATATTAACTGGAAGCCATTGCTGAACAAAGTGAGAGCTCCACACCTCACAAACTTGTTCCAGAATTGCCAACACACACACACACACACGATTTGTTGTAGCACTTCAAATCAATTTCAAGCTCCGCTGAAAAAAAGAAGACAATATAGTGTTTTTCCATAAACAAATGAAATCAATATTCTGGGATTTTTATTTCAACAGCAATTAGCTCTTATGGAGCGAAATCATTATTGAACTGAAGATGTAAGTCCTATCTGACTTGAGAAAAACAAATGTACATCAGATGACTTTGGGTAGGCAATAATATGTATGGATTAAAATAGTCCCATGTTTACTGTAACCACCGTTTATCTGAAATATTTCAAAAGGATTTGACCAAAAAACAATTGAATGAAGTCAGGATGAGCAATTTAATGTTCCCAAAAAACAAACTACTACTGTAGTTTGATATACAGTGGTGTTAAAGCAGGCATAGCGTTGAATACAAATGCAACACGAAGGCTGCAACTTTGGCGAGACGGCCAAGCCCTTCAGGCATGTGGAACATAGAGAACTGGCACCGCATGAACTTGTAAAAGGATCAATCTATTGTTGTGATTGAGCAAGTCTTGGTCAAGCATGATGATTCTAGACTACATGCTGCCATCGCTCTGGTCATCACCGTGGACGTTAGCAATTGATGTATGTTGGACTAACATGGACATCTGCTGGAGCAACTCATTACTTTTTTTTGTGAAACAATTCATCAGATCGGAGCATACTCAACAACCACCCAAAGAAAACTTGATGCATGTACGAAACTTGCTCAGAAATTGGGTTTGGGGTGGTGCGGCTGCTATGGGGAGTCGAGGGATTAGCCGACAGAGGTGGATCTGGAGGTGGAGCGGCAGCGCCCAGTGGGGACAGCGCTGAGCAGAGGAGACAACTGGCGGATGATCCGATGGAACGATGTCTCGGGCAGGGCGCGGACGCGAGGCACTGCAAGCGACGACTCTCATCGACGGGAGCAGCGACTGGGTCGCAGCGCCATGGGAATGGAGGTGGTCGGCGGGGTACCATGGCCGCAAGGCCGAGCTCACGCAGGCACACGGAGCTCGCGGAGAGAGGGGACATGAGGGAGGAGCAGCTGTGGCGGGGCTGCAGCCGCGGGCGCCAGGGCAGGCAACCTCAAGGTCGAGGGGCTCGCGCGCCTCATAGCGAGGGGATTAGGGCAGGAGGCTGCGCTACCAGGAGGAACTGGAGGGGATCGGGGCAGAGGGTGATTGGTGGGCTAGGGTTATAGGCTTTGGAGGGGATGCAACTGGGCCTTGGAGATGGTCGGGTCGGCCTGGCTGCTGGGCCGCCACGGCTGGCCTGCTCTGATGAGCCACTTTCACGACGTGGTTCCCCTAATTAGTACCACCTTATGTATATGTTTTAAATTCAAACTGAAAGCGTAAATTCACAAAAAGAAGTGTATTGTGACGGTGAACCCGACAAAGTCAATCTATCCCTTAAAGCATATACGCTTCTTCTTGTGAATTTACGCTTTCAGTTTGAATTTAAAGCATATACTCGAGGTGGTACTAAAAAAAACCGCTACCAAATTACATAACCACAATAAATAAGTAAAAAAAACGCTTTGTACTGCTAATTCGGGACGAGCCGCGCCAGTACGCCGTCGCTTCCCTAAGCTACCCCTCGAGCTCCCTCCTGCGCCCGACCGCCCCGGCCAGACCTCCTCCACCTCGCCTCGCCGCCGCCGACCAGACCCTCGCCGGACCAGCAGATGAGCAGCGCATCTCTCTCTCCCTTCCTTCTTCTCTCTTCCTCACATCTCTCTCTCTCTTCAGGACGCCAGGAGCTCCACAGCCGCCGCCGCGAGTTGTCTGTGCTCGGATCCGGCGAGATCCGGCTGCGGGAAACCCATCCCCACCACTCCCACGCTAGATCTGCACCGCCCCTTGCCGTCCTCGTCGGAGTTTGCCTCCAGCGCCGCCGCAAGCCACCTCCTGCCTATGCCCTTGTTCGAGGAGAACGTCGACCAAGCCTGCCGCTCGTGTGGTGGGCCGCGTGACCCTCCAAGGCCCAGCACAGCGCTTGCGCCCAAGCCCAGCCTCCCTGGCCCACCCGCGTAGCCACCTCATGCATGGCTCTTAATTAAAGCTGATTGGATTCTCTAATAAAACGTGATTGTGGGCACGGCATGGGATGGTGCTGCATTGGTAGCTGGTTTGAATATTCTCAAAAAAAAATTGGTAGCTGGTTTGAAAAAGTGTATGTGTACGCCCAATATTTGCTAGGAAAAATGCATCTGTACATCCATAAAAGTAGGAACAAATGTATGTGCGTGACTAGACAACGTCGCCACCAAAAAATTGAAGGAGATAATAAACCTGAAAAATATGAAAATCCAAGTACATGCCAAATTTTATTAAAAGTAAAAAAAGACAAAAATCCAGCGAAAAATAAATTGGTTTTTTTGCATGTAGTTGTCTTCCTTTTAATCTTTCACATACAAACACGAATTTTGATGAAAATTCACACAAATATACTACATTTTTTTTACTTTTTGGATAAAAACATGTTTCTAAAAACGACTACAATGTGCCCATGCTCCAAAGTGACTATTCGGATTAATCAAAAAGCCTACATGAAGTATGGTTAAAAATGGGAAGTGAAGTAAAATGTGGAATCACCACGTGGCATACATGATAGTATTATTATTTTGTTATTTATTATTTTTCGAGGGCTTACTTGATAGTATTATGAATGTATGTTGAGGAAAGAATGCATTAAGAGAAAAATAACATCCATGGTTGCATTATTTTTTAAGTCAATCTATTGGAATAATCATAAAAAATAATGCCAAAGAAATATTTTTCTCTATTGCAACACATGAAAATATTTTGATATACCTACAGTTTCAATTATCATCTGTACCTGGTGCTAGCAGGAGGATGGTGTGTGGGTTGACGATGGCGGCGATAGCAACACTCGAGCGGGTGTTAGACCATCGTCTCGTGAGGATGTGTAGAAGGTTGGTTTGGTGCCTGGGGTGACCTTACATCTTCATAGACGACCGTGTCGGGCAGTCGCCGCTCATTGAAGGCCGTGGTGACCTTACATCTTCATCATTCCATTTAGCTATATTTTCACCTGGTTTATAGCAAGGGTGTTTGCTCCCTAAAGCATGAGTATGTGATTTTTCTCCCGTTGCAACACACAAACATTTTTCTCTAATAAAGCACGGTGCGTTTCTCCGTTTTTTGATCCGTTCACTCATATTATATTATTTTTTTATCCAAGGTGGTACTAATAAAGTATTTTTTCCTAAAAACTTTTGTTATGTTTATCCCTCGCGTGAGGAGGGGGCAGAGACGTGAGCCTGCTGGCCGGATCCGAAGCGAGCCAGAGCGGATGACGGCAAAGGAGGAGGGGTCGGAGACGGCAAAGGAGGAGGGGTCGGAGACGGCAAAGGAGGAGGGGTCGGAGACGGCAAAGGAGGAGGGGTCGGAGGAGGCTGCTGGCCGGATCTGGAGCACATGACAACGATTAGGCGGGCCAGATCGGACGATGGCAGAGGAGGAACTCGAGGATGAAGCGGGCAGGTGACGGATGCTTCTGGGCAGTCCGAATCATCGGGGTTCTCGAAGAGAGGGAGGCGGTCGAGGCCAGTGCTGGAGATACTGCCGACGCGGGCATGCTGGGTCGCAACGGCAGGTGTCGGTGCGCAGGTTCCGGCGACTGGACGCGGGCGTGAAGGTGGCAGTTCTAAACTCTATGGTTGCGGCGCCATTGTTGTTCTGAGTTTTCCTGTTTGACACACAAGAGAGAGGGTGAGGAGAGAGATGAGACCGGTGCTAGAATTGGGAGGGAGAAGCGGGGAAGAGCCGGCTCACCGGCGGGGTCCTGCTGCTGTTGCTGTAGATCGCCAGCGGGGCTGGCTGGCTCGACCCATTCGGGTTCGAGCTGCCGGAGAGGAGCGACTGGGAGGCTGCCTGCTTCTTCGTGGACGAGGGCGCGAGGAAGCGCTCTCGGGAGCAGTGGGATCTGGGAGAGAAGGGGGCTGCGCTGTGTAGCTGTTTGCAGGTCTCACGATGGGGAATTGATCTAATCCAGCAGACTGGGGGTCCCACGCACCGCTACCTCATCTCTCCTGGTCCAGTCATTTTCTTTCCACTGATCCCCATCCACATACGACCTCTCTCCTCTCCATAGCACTAGCACCCGTACCCACGCTATATTTTCACCTGGTTTATAGCAAGGGTGTTTGCTCCCTAAAGCATGAGTATGTGATTTTTCTCCCGTTGCAACGCACAAACATTTTTTTTCTAATAAAGCACGGTGCGTTTCTCCGTTTTTTTGATCCGTTCACTCATATTATATTTTTTTTATCCAAGGTGGTACTAATAAAGTATTTTTTCCTAAAAAACTTTTGTTATGTTTATCCCTCGCGTGAGGAGGGGGCAGAGGCGCGAGACTGCTGGCCGGATCCGAAGCGAGCCAGAGCGGATGACGGCAAAGGAGGAGGGGTCGGAGACGGCAAAGGAGGAGGGGTCGGAGGAGGCTGCTGGCCGGATCTGGAGCACAGGACAGCGACTAGGCGGGCCAGATCGGACGACGGCAGAGGAGGAACTCGAGGATGAAGCGGGCAGGTGACGGATGCTTCTGGGCAGTCCGAATCATCGGGGTTCCCGAAGAGAGGGAGGCGGTCGAGGCCAGTGCTGGAGATACTGCCGACGCAGGCATGCTGGGTCGTAACGGCAGGTGTCGGTGCGCAGGTTCCGGCGACTGGACGCGGGCGTGACGGTGGCAGTTCTAAACTCTATGGTTGCGGCGCCATTGTTGTTGTTGTGAGTTTTCCTGTTCGACACAGAAGAGAGAGGGTGAGGAGAGAGATGAGACCGGTGCTAGAATTGGGAGGGAGAAGCGGGGAAGAGCCGGCTCACCGGCGGGGTCCTGTTGCTGTTGCTGTAGAGCGCCAGCGGGGCTGGCTGGCTCGACCCACTCGGGTTCGAGCTGTCGGAGAGGAGCGACTGGGAGGCTGCCTGCTTCTTCGTGGACGAGGGCGTGAGGAAGCGCTCTCGGGAGCAGTGGGATCTGGGAGAGAAGGGGGCTGCGCTGTGTAGCTGTTTGCAGGTCTCTCGATGGGGAATTGATCTAATCCAGCAGACTGGGGGTCCCACGCACCGCTACCTCATCTCTCCTGGTCCAGTCATTTTCTTTCCACTGATCCCCATCCACATACGACCTCTCTCCTCTCCATAGCACTAGCACCCGTACCCACACCAAGTGACACACAAGATTGTTTTTAACAGGGTAAGGGATCCCAAGGACCGAGAAGCTGCATTAGAGTTAGAGATACTAAGAGAAGTACAGCCGGACCCTATTTCGTCCCTAAACGTTCGAAACGCATGCCCGGTCCGGTCAGTGTCCGGTCAAAAAAATGACCCAATCGAACCCTTCATTTTCTCTTAAATCGTCTAGACTGACCGGCGTACCTTAAACCGGGACCAAATTGCAGCCAAGTGATAACTTCGCAGTTAGAATTCAGAACTTGATTGTCTTCAAGGAGACAGTTCATTTGTGTACATACAAACCATTCATGATATAATTCTCATGTATAATGTTATCAAGAACAAAATGATTCATTTTTTTATATCACGTGTCCACCAACTTATTCATGGTTTTGCTATAACCAACAATTTGCTTCCAATTTCTTTTGCAATTTGATCGAACTACCAATGCTTATATATGTGCTGCCCATAGTGATGAATGGAGCAAAAGCTGTCTTCAATGAGACAAATTCTTTTGTGTATATACAAATTATTCATGGTATAATTCTCATGTATAATGTCCGGAAGAACTAAATCATGTATTCTTTTATCATGTGTCCACCAACTTATTCATGGTTTTGCTATAACCAACAATTTGTTTCCAATTCCTTTTGCAATTAGAAAGAACTCCCAATGCTCAACCTGAATTTTGACTACAATAAATAATGTTTCTGCATGAGATTAACTACTCGGAAGTATCCCTCTAATTGTGTGTATCCTGTGTATACTGATAGTTTCCCTCTATTGTGTGTATGCTGAATTTTATAATCGATTCTATTTTGTGTCGCAATTCGGGGACTTAATGAAGATATCCTCCTATTGCCTACTATCAACACTAGAAGTAAAAACAAGTAGAAATGTGAGGGGTGGTGCAAGGAGTATCCCTTGCAGGGCTGCCCCCATGTCAAGTTCGATGAGGTTAGAATTTTAAAGTTTTAAACATTCCATTGCTCCGGCGTGGCTTTGTGACATGTGTGTCGTGTCATGGCCGAGCTGATCGCCTTGGATTGAGCAATGTTCACACCCATTGCGATTAGATGGACATCAATGCACCGTCAACAATGAGGACAAGAATAAGTAAATACTTTTTACCCGTTGCAACGCCGGGTCCCTTTTGCTAGTCTTTATTATTACTAGGACATATGCCCGTGCGTTGCACCGGGAAAAACAAATTCTTGCATGTAACCATGTAATATTTGAATGCACTTACATGGCATGGTGCTCCTGGTTCTAACTCGCTCAATCATTGTTTGTGGAAGATGCCCGCGCGTTTCAATGAGAGAATAAGAATCCATACTTTTGACTGTGGAAGAAAACAGTATACACATCGAAATATAGATTATAAACTAAAAATGAAGCAAAACCTGGATTTTGTGTAGATATGATGCTCTCCTTCAAGCCATGTAGTATCATGGTGTACATCAGAACGAAAAGAGGAAAAAAAATATGTCGGTAGTAATTTATGCCCACTGATAAAACAATTAAAACTTCCATCCAGTATACGATATAGTGGTAGATAGAGGGGAGTAAAAATAATTTTTTCTTTTTTGCGGGGTAAGGCAAAACAGAATTGTCACCCAGGGGCATAGGAAGTGTGAATCTCTACACCGAAAGGACCATGGACAAAAATGATTTTGGCCTTGAAGATGAGCAAAGGAAGGTAACATGTTACCAACAATGAAAAAGGGTAACATGTTGTCAGGGTAGCATTGCCCCGAGGATTCAAATTGTTTATAAATATTTATGTAGCATGCTAGGAGTTATGCAAAATCCATGTCATGTTAGACAGAGGTACATGAACTGATGGAAAATTCAGAATTGTATGAATATGAGAAATATCTTACTCCTCTCGCTGTAGTTATATGGAAACTGATTTAACCGGGGCATGGACTTTTACAGGATACTGGCTTTGCTTGGTTCGCTCGGTGGCGTCCGGTTTCCTAATCACCCTCCGCTCGGTTAATTTTGACTTTGCGAAGCCGCGTATCAGAAACCGTTGCTGCCGAAAACATCATACGCGAACCAAACATGATCTACCTTTTCGGAAAGCACGGGGATTGGCATTGGAAAACGCAACACTTTCCGCTCACCAAAAGCGTCGTTAGCTAGGGGATCATAAAAGAGGAAAAAATTAAAGCACTTATTATAAAAGGCTAACTTGACTCAATCCAACCGGGATTGTCCACGTGTTAGCTGACTTACCCGGAGTTCTCGCGAGTAATCAATCGAGTCATGTATGTGTGTATATGCCAGATCGATATGGCAGCATGTACGTAGCTCCGTAAACATATACCCATCGTGTGCATGTATATTCTTGTTATTCTAATCCAGATCAATCAACGCTGGCCGCTAGTAGCAAAGCATGTTCTTGTTATGCTATGGAGATCAACCCAACTAAGCCAAAACTATGTACGTTTTCCCAGAAAAGAATCAATCCAGCTGCTTGCTTCGTACCTTTGCATGCGTAGCTGTATACTATCATGCCTCTGTAACATCAATCGACTCTGAAAGAAATCAAGGCAGTGCCCTACCCTGCACACGTTGCCAGACTCAGCAAGTGTGATACACCAGAGCGAACTCGTACTCTACGTCGACCATGCTTCCCGGCGGCGGCGGGCTTGAGGAACAACGCCACAAAGCCGGCATCCTGGTGCGCCTTATACTGAGGCAAAAACAGATCATTCACGCATGGCACGAAGAATTGTTCAAGTAAAAGAGGGGGAACCCAGTCGGCTGGACCACGAGAACGCATTGGCGTGCGGCAGCAACGCGCCGCCTGCGTCGAGTGTCCGGTCACCCCACGGTGTTGCCGCATGAAAAAAGAATCGTGGTTTAAATATATCAAATTACAGGGTGTATTTTGCAAGATCCAATCGTTTTTAATTAATTAATTAATATCCACTTAAAAAGGGAGTGTGGGTTGAATACCCTAAAACACGGGTACTTTTCTGAAAAATGGCGCGACGGTGAACCCGGAGACTCAATCCGTGCTTTATTATTAGGGAGAGATTAGGAATAGATGAAAAAAACTGAAAGCGTAAATTCACGGTAAGAAACGTATTGTGACGGTGAACCCACAGAGTCAATCCGTGCTTTATTATTATTAGGGATAGATTATTATTATTATTATTATTATTATTATTATATATTAGGGAGAGATTTGTTTTAGGAAACAAATAACAGACACATCACAACTTTCCTCCCAATAAATAGTTTCTTAACATTTGCAAACTTTCCTAATCAGACACGTCACAAACGGGCAGGTACTGATATCACGTTACTAAACAATAAAACCACATTTGCATAGAAATCGGTTCAAAAATCCTAACTTTCCTAAATTTTTACCTTTCCTTGATAACAACCAATATTTCCTATGTTTTCCACCTATTGAAGGAAATCACCCCTCCATCGATATTAGCATTTTTTGGAATGAGATCTCTGGGTTATGAATTTTTTTGGCGATTCTTTCCAATTGTGACCTCTCCTTTCACTCTGGCTCCTTCTCGCATAAACACTTCCACCACAGCCAGGTGACACCACCCCAGGCCTCTTGCCTCTCCACACCTTCTCCGCCACCTCCTTCTCGTACTTCATTAACAATCCCTCCGCCACATTTTTCCACGGCGGTGTCGAGGGCGTGGCGCAGCAGCGTACCGGCGGTAGAGCCGCACATAGCAGTAGGAAGCAGCACGCAGCAGGCGAGGCAAGCGGCCGACGGTGGAGCGCATAGATGCGGCCGGCGTGGCTGAGGGGGCGGCCGGTAGAAGATGGCCACGACTGGAGGCGGCGCGAGGCAGGGGCGCGACAGCGGGGCGAGCGAAGGGATAGGCGGCAGCAGGTGGGGCGAGCGTAGCCAGCGAGAGTGTGGCGCGTGGCCAGGGTGTGTGTCGCGCGGGGCACAGTGGTGCGATGGCTGCGGCGAGCGCGACGGCAGCGGCGGGCGCGACCGACGCGGTGTAGCACGGGCGTGGGCATGGAGAGGGAGTGGCCCCGCGGGCGCGGAAGAAGAGCGGCAGGATCAGGCATGGGCGTGCATAGGAGCGGGCATGTGCCACGGGGTCAATCCGAGGAGCTCGGTGGCTACCCCTGCAATGGCCATGGCGGACGGCGGTTCTCGGCCACGACGAAATACCTAACGAGAGCAAACGAGAGGGGAAACAGGGGAAAGGCAAGAGGAGATCATGGCGGTGTCAATGGCGCCCTAGGGGAAGACATGGGAGCTCGGGGCGACGCGGATCGAACGGCAATGTCGCGGTGGCCCAAGGTTGAGGAAGACGGCAGCGACGTCGATGCGGGGGTGCTGAACTTGATCTCGTTGGCGCAGACGAAGTAGCGAAGGCGTTCGGACCTCCTCGACAAGATCCTGGCCCGCAGGGAGGGCAGTGGCCATGTGGACGGGTCGGTCATGGTGGCTGTGGCGTCTAACTTCGTCCAGATCGACGGGATCGAGCGAGCGAGGAGGAAAAGTGGATTTGGGAGGGGGCGTCGAGGAGGTCATGGGGGCAGGGAAGGCAGGGCGTCACCCTTATCCATTCCCCTTTGATGCCAGCGAGGTGGTCGGGCGGGAGCCCGGCTCTGTAGCGACGCGGCTCGGGGAACAGAAGAAGACGACCGCGCGGGGACTGGACCGCTGAGCCGGTTCGGTGGCAAGGCCCGGGGCGCAGGGCAAATCCCCTTTTACATCGTCCTTTTGGTTTTCCAATGTATTCTAATCTGTTTCTCCTTTTTTAACATTGTTTTCTATTTATTCTTATCAACTAAATGATCTCTACTCCTAATGGCTCAGTTGGTAGTCTCCGTTCCGGGTTTATTTTCGTCCCACCTTCCCCGGGTTTTTTTTGTCCTCCCTCCCACCTCCCAATTTCTTGTAGGTGCTTCTCAAGCTGGAGGACAACATATTAGTCAAGACATTCGGGATCCACATTGATGTTGTATCTCTCATCTGCACTTATTTTGTTTGCTCCAATTCTATATATTCTCACGAGTACATGAGGTGTAAGCATGTGCAATGTAGTTCCTTTTTCTACATATGGTGATTGATTTCTTCTTTGGTAACCCAACTAACGGATGGTAATCAATCTTCAAATACCAAAACCAAACGTACAACGCAACAATCAATTCACGTATCACAATCAGATTCTTCTTTAGTACCCAGCTTAACTCACGGATGGTAATTAATCTTCAAACAAAGGAAACAATCACCGTCGTTTACCTCTCGCCAATGTTACATAAAAATAACGCTGAGAATTTAGATGTATTTTTTGTCATGAAGCTGTGGCTGGCCGATTACATGAAATTAATTCCCTCAGTTGTGGTGGCAAATATAATGCACATAATCCATATTTTTATGCACTAGTGCGTGTGTGTGTGAAATAGATGAATTATGGTCCCGTACCCACTAAGATGGATATGTGTGTGTGTTAGAGAGACAGAGAGGGAGAGGGGGAGAGAGAGTGAGGAAGAGGGAGGAAGAGGGTGTGTGTGTGAGAATTTGATGGTAAAAAAGGTCGTCAATGTCACTTAATATGTATGAGAATATTAAATGTAATATTAACATAATTGATATTGAACTCTTAAAGTTAATGTGGCCCTGTTGCAACGCACGGGCGTTCTTCTAGTATCCCTTAGTTTCCTTCTCAGGGAGGGTAGGACAAAAGATGTCATGCAAGTTCTTATTATAAGCACGTATGATTTATATACGGAATACATGACTACATTACATTGATTAATTGTATCTATTGTGTATCACTCTACGTTGTGTCTGTTACATGATGAATATCATCCAACACAAATACCCATCACTGATCCAATGCCTACATTTTTCTCATATTGGTCTTTGCTAAGTTATTTTCATTGTTGGTACTGTTACAATCATCACAAACTGCTACTGTTATTGTTCATGTTACTACTGATGCTGTTACTGTTACTATCAAAACTATCAAACTACTATGCTACTAAACACTTTGCTGCAGAAATATTATTTCTCAGGTGTGGTTGAATTGACAACTCAAGTGCTAAGGCTCATAAATATTCTTTGACTCTTGTTGTGTCGAATCAATAAATTTGGGTGAAATACTATCCTTAAAAACTGTTGCGATCCCCTATACTTGTGGGTTATCACACTATTTGGGTAATAGATCTTTAGGTTATCATAACGAAGAAAGAATGTTGTCATGATATTGATTTCTTCTACAACAACAAAAAATTCAAGTGCTTACAATGGTAGTTAATGAACGCAATGTGATATCCGATGAAATAAATAAGGAGCACCAAAAATTACCTGAACTTCTTCAATTTCACAGCAACGGTCACCTACATCGAGAGGATGCATCATAAATAAGAAAATAATTGCCTCTGAAATTGTCTTCATGGTGTTCCCGAGCACAAAGACTGCCACAGGAAGTTGTGAACTGAGGAAGACAAAGAAATGTGACGTCGCTACACTGAGAGTTAGAAGCCAGAGAGTAGAAACTATGGGGCCAACAACAACATTGGCCATCTGGTTGAGCTTCTTAACTGATGATTTTGTATCATTTAGTGTTTGGGATAGAGCCTTCTGCAACTTGCCGTGTTCTCAAACTAATTTGTAATGTCCATGACAAACATTCTTCGGATGCACATCTTAAGTTTATCATGGCAAGTTGCAATTGTTTTTGACATCTTAAATTGCCATGGCAATTTCCATGTTTCTGAACATCTTTAGTTTCCATGGCAAGTTTGCATGTTTATGAACATGTTAACTAAACAAAGTTTTCCATGTTTTCTAACAAACTTAATTAAAAGAAGCTACCATGTTTTTCAATAACGGTTTGTGGTAATCATCAGCATATTTTTATAACAGTTCAAGTTTTTCAGATCTTGTGATGCTACCTCGACAATTGATTCTTTTTAACACTCCATCTCTTGTTTGCAGCCTTCCAAACCGACACACGAAGATTGCTTAACATGTGTGGATCATGTTTTTTTGTCTTACTGCTACAGGTATGTTAAACGAGCAAAAATGCTCAAAACTATTTTCACTTTGCTTATGAAAAGTACTTTCTATCTCCTGATATTTTCACCGGCTTTTATTGTAAGTACTTCCCCTGTGAATACCACTTATGTGGTTGTAGGCTACTAGGCTGTATTATTCTTCTTTCTTGTATTAAGTATTTGCCCTGAAGATTTCAAACTCGAGGGTGTTTGCATTAAATAAGCAGGCTCTTCTTTTATGAAGTTTTCCACCTCCAGGGGGTTTGTGGTAAATAATTAGGACCTTTTTGTGAAGATTTCCATCTCTTGGGGGGTTTGCTGAAAATAAATAGACCCTATCCTGTTGTAATTTGAAAGTCCAGGGTGTTGCATGTAAGTCAACAAAGACCAACAAGTCCAGGATGTTTGCTGAATCATATATACAAGAAACAGTTAATGATCTTTTATTTCCTGACAAAATCCAAAATAATGCTAAAGATTTTGGGTTTTGTTAGGTTATGTAGAACCGAAGGCAGGGTTCCTCTCGTTTAGAAGGGTTTTGAAGAAAGCATGTTATTGGTTTTTTTGTCGTCTCCTTATAATAGTACGAGCCAACACCTTGTCTAGTGTCTTTTTTGATCACTCTGTGTAGACCATATAGTTGTGAAGTTGCTCTGGTGACTTATCCCGGTTTAACTTGTTGCGCGTAGATTCCTATGGTCGTCAGGTTAAATGTCATGGAATGGATGGATGATGGTGCACGATCAATGGAAACAGACATCGGAGACGCCCAGATGTGGGAGGAGGTGGCTCTATTTGTTGAAGGTAGGGGGAGCTCGCTCGACGCACAACAATCAACAGCCAAGATGAACCTTGTTGCTACCGGATCCAGATGGACCAAGACAATTGTCTGCACGGAATATACATGCAGAAATGCAAGATAGCAGATGTCCATTTCCGTGTTCATTTTTACCTTTTTTTTCTGCTGGTTGGGTGTCTCTGGAGTTTGTACAATTTGGATGGAATGGTGATATGTCTCAGGGACAGAGTGTTGTAAATTTTGGATTTGGATTGCATTTTTTGTTAATGTAACAAGTAGCAAACCAATTGGATTGGTTGAATGAATGTGTGTTGTTTTGCTGGGTCAAATTGTCAATCATATTCTCCATGAAGAAATGAATGATTCTTTCATCATTATATATAAAAACGAGTGCCTGAAAATATATACATACATACATACATATATATATATATATATATATATATATATATATATGTCTATCTAGTGTCTATGTATCCCTGTTGATGAAAATCGTCTAGCTGGATAATGATGTGATGTGCACCGGTTGTGATGAATTTTGCAAAGCAAGTGCGTGTTTTCAAATTTACCACTAGATAGTGTGTGTGTGTGTGTGTGTGTGTGTGTGTGTGTGTGTGTGTGTGTGTGTGTGTGTTTACCTTTCTTTCTTACCCTCCCTCCTTGACAATTAATTCGACATGACAATTAGTTAGACATGTATGGATTGGTGGAGCAGAATGACAGCGAGCAAGCGCCTTTCGAAGCAAGATGAACGTATGTTTACTGAAGACTAATTTGGTACCCCTCCGTAAATTAATATAAGAGTGTTTTGATCACTACTTTAGTGATCTAAATGCTCTTATATTAATTAGTTTACAGAGGGGGTACCTATCTACTATGCTAATGCTATCATCTCTAGCTGTCCATCACAGCTCTCCTAACTAGTCTTCTTCTTCTTCTTTCTTGGAAAAAGGAAAAGGAATAGTATTCATCAGTCTACTACCCTAATTTCACATCTTTTTTCCCTCTCTCGGCATATATCTGTAGTCTCTCAGAGCAAAAAGCTGGTAATAAATCTAAATGACTTGGCCGATTTTTTCCAATTATGTGAGAAGAAGCAAGTTGAAGGCAATCCATCTGTGGTACGTGAGAATTACTTTTGAGTCTTGATGATGATTCAGTTAATTAGGTGTAGCTTCTTCTGATCATCATTCTACTCCTATTTGGAGCGAGCATAGCACAACACAACACGGCGTTGAATCGAAGCTGTGTAGAC
The DNA here is from genome assembly GCF_003073215.2 of Triticum urartu. Taxonomy (NCBI): domain Eukaryota; kingdom Viridiplantae; phylum Streptophyta; class Magnoliopsida; order Poales; family Poaceae; genus Triticum; species Triticum urartu. The sequence continues at coordinate 629,230,687 of NC_053026.1, forward strand.
ACGTTGCATCTTCCTGTTATATGTACACCAGGAGTGAGGTAATCCATTTTCTCTAGTCTACACCATCATGTAGGTCTGTTGTTCTATTCAGTATCCTACTTAGTAGCTAGGAAGCAGGTTGTGACACCCCCACTGTCATGCTACAATAACCCCACACTAATGATGCCAGGTCATCATAATTAAACTTTGCTAAACCCCATTTGTTTCAAACTAAGTTCAAATACAAATTCAAATAACAAGTCAAATTATATTGTCATAAAACAGTGAATTAAAAATGTTCAAAACGTTGTGAATATTCACTAACTAATTAACAAACATCAACCAACATTTCTGGGAATGTGTTGTGAATGATCTCCTTGGCAGCCAACTGCGCCTTATATTCACTGTGAATCTGTGTCCCTGGCTCAGCCCTTTTCCCTGCCATTACCTGTTGGATCTTCTCGGCCATTGTGGCGAGCGTCTCAAAATGAACAATATTCACCAGCCTCTTCATGTTCCATGCCGAGACGTTTCTCTGGTTGAGCCTATGGAGCTCAACATTTTGGACCATGAACTTTTATCTACATTTGCCATGATCCTCATAGGTAGTTTTGCCTTAATTTTAATTGTTTTGCAATGCAGATAGCATTTGCTATATGGGCACTAAAGTGTTGCCATGGTATGTATAATATCTTTGATGCAAGCATTTTGTTATACACATTTGCCATGGCCTACATAACTTTTTGACCATGGAAAATTTATTATTTGGACCATGAAAAAAAATATATATATATATTTCACCATGGCAAATTTACATTTTTGGACAATGGCAAAATTATTTTTTTCAACCATGGCAAAATTATTGTTTGGACCATGGCAAATTTATTATTTTAACCATGGCGAACTTATTGTTCGGACCACGGCACATTAGTTTTGTACGAGAGCATATCGTGTACTCCAAAGTATGGAGTACTCCGAGTGCACCAGGGACAGGAGAGGCGTTGGATGAAATATGTGCGTACATGATGGAACCTGAAGGCCCCCATCCTGTGAAATTTGCAGAAAGCACCCCCTATAAGTAGAAAAATAACTATAACACTCTAATAGCTTTGCTTCAAAATATATGCTTCCTCAGTTTGGGAATAGAAAGAAATGCATATGATGTACCTAGGTACTGGTCGTTTCATGCTGATGCTTTAAGCTTTATCCAATGGATATAAATATGACAATAGCTGTACAGTACGTATGTAGATAGGAAAATAAACACAACACAACACAGACAATCAGCGAGCTGATTTTACAAGGTAAAGTTAATTGAAAGAAAATGAAAAATTATTAAGCCCATGAACAAAAATTGAACTGATAAAAAACTGCACCAAAAATGCAAAGTTGGCAACACCAGTCATCGAGTGTATTGACCACCTTTGTCAAATTAGAAGCCAACGTGTCATCATCTCAACATTTCAAAGTTCATAGTACGACAGTGCTATCATGAATGCTTGGTGAATAGTATGCATGACAATACACATAAATCTACGATGAAGCATAACTGGAGTTGCAATCCAAATATTTTTTACAACCCAAGGCATAACAGCTTAGCAGGTACACATAAATTGCTAGATTTAACTAGGTGTACATGTTGTAGCAGAAGTCTACAACAATGGAACTAGGTTCATAGCACATGAATGAAGGCATTTCTAATCCAGCATTTAACGCAAAGTAAATGATGTCGGCTCCCATGGGCTGTGTTGTGCTGCTAAACATCAAACAAGTTCAAGTCCCGTCGATGTTGTTGACCTGACACTTGGAGGAAAACTTGCCATGGACTCCATTCCCTGGAGGAATAATACATGTAGGAGTAACTAAGAGTTAGCTTGTCCTGAGAGTTGTCGCACAAAGAAGTATAAAAATGTAACAATCCCATGCTAAAGCAGCGAAGTAAGAAAATGTCCAATGCATTGACATTTAGATGTACTAAAAAAGAGTTATAAAAATGGTGCCAATAGAAAATATTCGTGAGCACATCAGCATATACTTAGCATGGCGTCATGCCATTGTGCCAAGGCAGGATCAACCAAAGCAGGCATTGGATACATATTGAAGAAGAAAATGAAGTACAAATATCATTGTTTCAGCAGCTGGCAAACATGTCAGCTCCCCATTACAAGCAGAGTCTGTATATGGCCCTTCAGATTGCTGCAGGAATAATTTCCAAATTTGAATGCAAACATGACATTTTATAAATTTATTTTTCAATATTTTTTGCCATCTTTTTTTATGCAACAATGGAAGTTATGTTGAAACATAGTTTGTTAAGTTTTCTTCTATGTGTTTTGATGTTTTGGTATTTTTTTAGCTTCATAACGGCGTGGTCTACTCGTACCGATCTAGCTTAAAACAGAATTCTGAAGTTTTAAGTTCTGATCCATTTGAACATGATGGTAGTTTATTATACACATTATAGAAAAAAACACATTTCATTTTGCTATTCAAAATCAGGTCCAAATTTCAGATTTAAGGCTTGGTAGTAGTCAACAGGATAGTGGGTCTTTTATGTCTTTTTTTTGTTTTTGGCATAACGGTGATGTTGGTTTAAGCGGAGGCCCATTAAAAGTCCTGGGGTTGCACTGGTGGTGGTGGGGGGGGGGGGGGGGGGGGGGTCTCCTAGCGAACAAAATCGCTCGAAGGAACCGACAAATCTAATGTTTCGCCCATATTGGCATCCATTTTTTATAGCAAAATAAGGATGGAAAATCAGCTCTGGAGAAACGAGCGAACATTTCATTCCCCTTCAGATGGATCGAACAAGTGAACGTGCAACTTTCCCACGAACATTTTTTCCGTGTGACCCCCAAACTAGCCCAATTAGCTATATTTTTTTTCATTTTTTTCCATAAACAAAAATATAATAATTTCTGATAGAGAAAAATGCAGATAAGCATAAATTTACAATTGTCATGTTATACTTTATAAAATTGGCATCATCTAATTTATAATTTTACCATGGTATATTCAAGAAATGTGTCATGGTTTCTACATTTTTTTGCCATGCACTAATTTTTATAAACAATCAGAGAATGGTCTGATTGCAAATGTAACAGAAAAGAATCTAGATCATGGCAAAAATTATAAAAGTAGGGGGTTTCACAACGAAAGTACTCTTCTACTTCTAGTTCCGAGCTCAAATGAGCTCGGGTGAACAGTAAAATCAAAAAAATATGGAACACAAATTCAAAAAATTCTGAATATTTTTAGTGACAAACATTGACAAAAGTTTTCAACGCTTGCAAAATTTCATTGCGTAATAACATTTGTAGAAGCCATGGCAAAAAACAAAATTATCACTCCAAAATGTTGTTCGTAATGACATTTTTGGAGCATCAATTTTGTTCTTTTAGCCACGGCTTCTGCAAATGTCATTTCACGATGAAAATTTGCAGGCATTGAAAAATTGTCAATGCTTGTGACTTAAAAAATTCAGAATTTTTTGAATTGTTTATAATCTTCTTCCCCTTGCGCTGAGCACTTGGTCATCGAGCCACCTCTATGCGTATAGCCAGGGCTACTTTGGTTTTGGATATGGCCTCAATGGATCGGTAGATGATGCCTTAGCGGTTCTTGCTGCCACATCAATTTTCCTCTTGCTACAGAAGAGCCCTTTTCTAGGATGTTCTTGTTTTATCAAAGGGCTCTCTCTGTTTTAGCATTATAGGTAAACATACCTGTCTACTTGTCAACTAAATTACTTGCCATGAGATGTTATTAACCAGAGAAGTCGATGTGTGTAGTAGCTGGTATTATGTTACAAGTGTATGGGTGGTGCATATTGTTCATCTGCTCTGAACCTTTCTTGCTTCTTTTTTTTTGTCTGCTTTGTGTTGTGTTCATTAGAGAGACTTGACATGGCGGTTACTTTGAATATGACAGGAGCTGCTAAAGGGAGAGAAACCACCCTGGAAGTTACAGGCTGCACATCTTCTTGGTTCAAGTGGGTCCTTAATCTTCTCTCTCTAGCTCGCTCTCTTGGTTTGATATAATGCCGAGTTCCTAGTCCCTACTAAATGAAACTGTTGGTGATTGTCCTTAATTCTGTATGGCCTTTACTGCAGTTTTCTATTGTAATTAGATCCTTTAGATCACCATATATAGGAGTTAATTTGACTGGAGAAGTGCAAGTTAAGCAAAATAGCATATATAATAATAATCTTGGACATTTGCTTCAGGACTTTCTCTACTTTACAATAGTTGGCCTTGATTGAACATTTGCTCTCTTCTACTGTTTGACAGTTGTCCAGTGACTTCATTTTGCATGGAAATGACCTGTAAAATGTAAACTGATTTGTAGGACAACACTAAGTATGGGGATGCATTTTTTGGATGAAAAGGTGATATTAAGAGCTCCTATCATCTTTCCTGCACCCCTTGATATATTGCTTTTTGGAACTAGTTGTGCACTCTAGTTTGTGAAGTCGATGCTGATAGTACTTTTGTGGCAAAGCTATGGCACCAGCTTTTCGAAGATGATGCTGTAGTGGCGTTGCCAACACTTGGATTCTGCGACCGTCCGCCGTTAGTTTCGCTAGCTTATGTAAAATTGATGGGTTCCTCTTGTTTTGCGGTTTTGACCAAAGCATGTCGTTGTTTTTGTCGTCTCCTTATAATAGTATCAGCCAACACTTTGTGCGAGTTTTTCTAGTGTTTTTTTATCACCCACTATAGAAGACTTAGTTTGTGAAGTTACTCTGGTCATTTATTCTTTTAACTTGTTGTGTGTGGATTTGAAGCTCCGATTTGTTCCTATGGCTATCAGGTTCCGTGTCATGAAATGGTTGGATGATGGTGAGTGACCAACGGATGTTGCTGAATACGCCTTGCTGGTTGGCAGGGACGGCGGCCTTGGAAGCAGACAGTTGACCTGGATGTGCGTTGCGTAGTGCTTGTTGCAAGAGTTTTGTTTGCTGCAAGAGTGAAGAGTGGATCCTCTTGTTTGTTGCTATCTATTGAATGCGTCGTAGTGTTCGTTTGAAACATAAGGTATTTATTTAACTTTCATCTATATTTTATTTGGTTTTCTTTATACATTTTATTAGCAAGTGAATGTGATTTGTGCCACTGTTGCATATGTTCATTGGTCATGATTTGCTGACAGTGTCACTGCTACTTTCATGTATTATTACTTGGAACTTGGAAATTTCTGAATTGTAGCGTGTGGTTCCTAACTATACGATTTATACAACTCCTGGCCTTTAATCGGCCTGGGGTTCAAGATATGGCTCAATATTCACACCTTGGGAGGCTGGTTGTAGTTTTCCCTGTTTATTTATCTATTTTTTGCACCCTTTTGGTGATCATTGCATCTACTTGAAGTTAATGTCTTGCCTGACAGTGTCATTCATTTAATATGCTAGTCAAGGCTATGTCATTTCTTAAAGATCTTACCTATCTGAAATCCCTTTTTCGTGAAGATTTCAAACTCTTAAGGGGTTTGCCGCAAAAATCTAGGCCATTTTTTTCTGAAGATTTTGAACTCCATGGGGTTTGCTGTAAATAAGTAGGCTTTTTTGAGAAGTTTTCCATCTCCAGAATTTCGAAGTCCAGGGTGTTTCCTGTAAATCAACAGAGACCAACAAGTCCAGGACGTTTTTTTAATCATATACTAGAATTAGTTAATAAACTTATTTAAATATATTTTTGACAAAATCCAAAATAATGCTAAATATTTTGGGTTTGGCTAGCTTATGTACAATTGATTGGTTCCTCTCATTTTCAGTTTTGAGCAAAGCATGTTGTTGTTTTTGTGTCTCCTTATAATAGTATCAGCCAACACTTTCTGTGAGATTTTCTAGTGTCTTTTTTGACCACTCACTATAGAACATTTAGTGTGTGAAGTTGCTCTGGTCTTTAATTCTTTTAACTTTTTGCCTGTGGATTTGAAGCCACATTCATTGGAAACAAGCTCCTGGGTGCGAAGGAGAAGCTCTGGACATTGATTGCTCAGAGTGAACCCTCGCTGATCTCTGTTCAGTTGGTAACTCTGACATCCTTTAAGTTTCCAACAAAAATATTATATTATTGACTCCATAATTATCGCCCTTACATGACTGGTTCATGACATAAATGTTGTACTTGATGTAAAGATTTCAACATCAAGTCTTTGGTTTGACTTCGACATCTCTATCTCTATGTGAACCTCTGTTGTACTTGCTATCTGATCTTAAGGTTGCAATCCTCTAGTTCTTCTTCCCTAGTTAAAAGTTAATATTACTGAATCAACCACTTTTGACTGATTGACAAAAACCTCTAAATGCAGAATGCGGAAGTGGTTGAGAATTAGGAAGGCACCAGGACTACACCATCAGTTGTTGCATTCTCAGAAAGTTGAGCTACTAATAGTGACCAACCCACCTTGAAAAGTCAGGTTGGTAACCATGCTTTAATTCCCCCTAAACTAGTAAAATAATGGTCCATAAGCATTATAATGTTGGTTTACCCCAACAGTTATATACTTAGTTATATGCTACCTCCGTACGGAATTACTTGTCGCACAAACAGATGTATCTAGCACCAAGTAATTCCGGACGGAGGGAGTAGTTGTATATACGTTTTTGCTTTTCCTTCTGGTGGAGTGTCCCTGAATGCTGAACTGCAAGCTGTGTGTGTAATGATATATGAATGATTTTCTAAATGTTGAACTGCAAGCTGTGTGCGATGGAGTTCTCAGGCATTTATGCTTGCTTGCTTCCTTCCTAAGTGTTCGAGTTAACCTTGCTATTTTTGCCTTATATGATTAATTGGGTGTCTCTGGTGCCATCATTTGTAACATTTCGAAAATAGGTGGGATAGTTAGTCTTAAGTTGTTAGGAAGGAACTTATCATCTTACCTGAGATCCTGTATGGTATAAGTTCATTGTGTTTGAGACCCTGTATTAGTTCTCTGTCTTGTCATGCTACCCGAGAACATATATATTTGATGCTCTTTGATTGGGCACCGCCATGGTTTAGTTTCAGCTTAGAACTGTGTTGAATATATATGATACCACACTTGGTTTATCTCCTGCTTTCTAGAGTTTAATTATGAACTGCGGTACTGGAACTTTGTTGTTTCTAGTTTCTACTTTCTAGTGGATGATATTTGATTCTTAGTCCTTTTTACCAAGAGCATATATATTTGATGGAAAATCATGTCTTTTGCTTTGCTGGTAAGTGTCCGGAATCACGTTGCTGTATTGTTGTAGAGTTTGACTGTGATTTTCTTCTGTGCATGCAACTATGTATGACTAGCGTCCGTAATCATATGCCACGTTCTTCTCTAGATTAGCAAACCGTCAATGTCTTGGGAACAATTTGGCATGCCCCTGGGTGGGGTTAACAGAGAAGGCATGTTGTATGCGGACGTAGCAGACTTTTCATGTGCATGTGTCATTCTCTGCTAGTTTCCTTCCATTCCGTCTAATTGATATAAACGTCTAAATGCAGAATGCGGAAGTGATTGAGAATTCGGAAGGCACCAGGACTACACCGTCAGTATTGCATTCTCTCAGAAAGGCGAACTACTCATGGGGACTCCAGCCAAGTGTGAACCTGGTGACCAACCGACAGAGAAAAGCCACGTTGGTAGCCATGCTTTAATTCCTCCTGAACTAGTAAACTAACTGTTAATAAGCATTATATGTTGGGTTAACCCACCAGTTATATACTTAGTTATATAGTTGTGTGTACGTTTTTGCTTTTCTTTTTGGTGGTTTGTCACTGATCTTCCTCGGTTTGGTTTTTTAGATAGTTCATTATCTTACCTAAGATGTTTATGTGATGGCTTTGTGTCAAGAGTCATTGATAGATATGCATCCGACTCAGCTATAGTCATAATTTTTATTCCGCGATTGAACTTTGGATTATTTTTTAGAAATGTCCTCTGATAGGTTTTTCTCTTCTATCAATCTTGCTTGCTTTAACCACTTGGCACATTTCCTAAGAGGATTGATTTAGCTTTAGATATGGTTGTGCCTTCTGATGGCATTCATGGAGCTGGCTTATCCATAGCATTACTGGTCCATTTCATAAGAACCTGAAATTTTGCCTTCCTATAATAGAATTTTATGATTTGTTCATCTGACCCGTAGTAGCTTGCTTGTCATATCCATATTGCTTTGGCAGCAGATTTAGTTATGTATATGCTTCTGTCGGTGTTCTTGACCGCTGCTGACAGCCAGATGCAAGTTGGTATCAAAGTGTTGCAAGGTGAGCGTGTGATGGCAATAGACAACAAACTGTTGGGTGAGTTTGACCTTGTCTGCATCCCACCAGCACCAAGGGGTTCGCCACAGATCAAGGTCATGTTCTACATCGATGCCAAGAAAAGCCAGGTTGGTAACCACGTTGTGATTCCTCCTGAACTAGTATAATAACGTTTCTCAAGTATTATTATTGTCAGTTACTCCACCAGTTATACACATAGTGTTGCATGTTCTTTTTATTTGCTCTGTTTGCTATCATTGTCTTACTTGAGATGTTTATGTGACGATGTTCTTGTGTCATGAGTCATTGATAGATGGTGCTGACACAAACTTTTGTAGTCATGATTGGTATTCCACAATTGAGCATTGGATTATCTTTAGTTATGTCCTTTGATAGATTCTTCTTTCGTTTCAATCTCTATAGCTTGCTTGCTTTCACCTCTTGGTCCATTTTCCTAAGAGGATTCATTATCATTAGCTATGGCTGCTCCTTCTAATGGAATTCATTTTGATTATTGTTAACATTGTGGTTGTGCGGGTTACGTCTTTGCTTGACCATTTGATTCAGTTGTCAAAAACTGGCTTCAGCAAGGCAATACAGCGGTTGGATGGAATCTCTACACTCTATGCAATATTGAAGCTTGCTGCTATTGATGCCAAAACAGGTATGTCTATGATTTCTCTTATACCGATCATCTTTTATTTATACTTTTAATTATCTTCTCTCACGAATATTATTTACATGGATATGCAGATGTTCTATTGTGAAGGAGAAGCTCTGGGCATTGATTGCTCAAAGTGAACTCTCACTGATCTCTGTTCAGTTGGTAACTCCGACGTCCTTTCAAGTTTCCAACGAAAATAGTATATTATTTTGACACCATATTTATCGCCCTTGCATGACTGAAATCTTGAAGCAGTTTGATCTATTTAAGGGCCTCAATGGTTCGAAGGAATTAGATCCTTAGGAATTTTTCATATTGTGCTAGTTTGGTTTGTAAGATTGAAAACTGTACAGGAAGTTTCCTGTGATCTACTTTGCTTGCAATTCTAAAGGATAATTTTGTGTCGAGTCTAACCTCATGGAGATTTTCCTTTGTTTCAACTCAACTAGGGCATACACCAAATCCTTCAGAAAAATTCCTTTGTTTTTCATGTGATGCAACCAAACAACATCTATTACAGATTCTGATGTTTTTCATTTCCTGTAGATTTAAACATGCCATGCCATTCATTTGATATGTTTCTCTCATTCCTATGTTTTTAAAATCATGCAAACCAAAGAGGCCACAAGTATTACCAACTCTGCAAATCAAAGGGATGTGAATGGTTTAGTAATCGCATATTCTTATAACAGTTTCAAGTTTTTCAGTTCTTTTGACGCTACCTTCTCTTGATTCTTTTAACACTCCATCTCTTGTTTGCAGCCTTCCAAACCGACAGATGAAGATTGCTTAACATGTGTGGATCTTCTTCAATCACTGCTTGTGGATCATCTTTTTCGGTCCTGCTCTCGTGCTCTTAAATTGGATTTTACGTGTTAGATCAGCACCCTCTTGCTTCCCTCGAGTTATATTTCTTCTGAACTGCAGAGTCCAGGAATATTTCCCTAGCCAGTCGCTGGTACAGGTATGTTAAGCGTGCAAAAATGCTCAAAACTGTTTTGACTGTGCTTATGTAAAGTACTTTCTATCTCCTGATATTTGCATCAGCTTTTATAGTAAGTATTTTCCCTATGAATACCAGTTATGTAGCTGTAGGCTACTAGGCTTGTACTAGTCTTATTTTGTGTATTAAGTATTTGCCCTGAAGATTTCAAACTCCAGGGGGTTTGCATTAAATAAGCAGGCTCTTCTTTTGTGAAGTTTTCCATCTCCACGGTGTTTGTGGTAAACAAATAGGACCTTTTTTGTGCAGATTTCCAACTCTTTGGGGTTTGCTGAAAATAAATAGAACCTTTCCTGTTGTAATTTCAAAGTCCAGGGTGTTGCCTGTAAATCAACAACAGCCCAACAAGTCCAGGATGTTTGCTGAATCATATACCTGAAATAGTTAATGATCTTATTTAAATATATTTTTTGAGAAAATCCAAAATAATGCTAAAGATTTTGGGTTTGGATAGGTTATTTACAATTGAAGGCAGGGTCCTCTGGTTTAAAAGGGTTTTGAGGGAAACATGTTGTTTTTGTCGTCTCCTTATAATAGTATGAGCGAATACTTTGTCTAGTGTCTTTCTTTATCACTCTGTATAGATCATATAGTTGTGAAGTTGCTCTGATGACTAATTACTCTTCAACTTGTTGCATGTAGATTCCTATGGCCGTGAGGTTGAATGTCATGGATGATGGTGCACGACCAATGGAAACGGACAGCGGAGACGCCCGGATGTGCGAGGAGGTGGCCCATACTGGTTGAAGGTAGGGGGAGCTTGCTCGACGCAAGTCAGCAATCAACAGGCAAGATGAACCCCGTTGCTACCGGATTCAGATGGACCAAGACAAGTGTCTGCGTGGAGTGGACCGGACCAGGATGCTGGGTGTCTCTGGAGTTTGTACAATTTGAATGCAATGGTGATATATGTCTCAGGGACAGAGAGTTGTAAAATTTGGATTTGGATTGTTTTTTTGTTAATGTAACAAGTAGCAAACAGATTGGATTGGTTGACTGAATGTGTTGTTTTGCCGGCTCAAATTGTTAATTATCTTCTCCATGAAAGAATGAACGATTCTTTCATCATTATATAAAAACTGGTGCATGAAAAATATTGTGTCTATCTAGTGTGTACGTATGCCGTTGGTGAAATCGGCTGGCTGGGTAATGATATGATGTGCACCGGCTGTGATGAATTTTGCAAAGCAAGTGCGTCTTTTCAAATTTACAACTACTCTAGATAGAAACTGGGTGGAGGCAGGCGTATGTGTGCTTACCTTTCTTTACCTGGCCTGGTGCTTGTTTGTATGTAAACCATCAACCTTCTTGTCCTCCCTCCTTGACAATTAATTAGACATGTATAGATTGGTGGAGCAGAACGACAGCGAGCAAGCGCCTCTTGAAGCCTGTCCGATGAAGGTATGAGTACCTCAAGACTAATTTGCTACTAATCTACTACGTTGATGCTATCATCTCTACTGTCTATCACAGCTCTCCTAACTAGTCTTCATCTTTTTATATCTTTAAAAAGGGAATAGTCTTATCTGTCTACTAACCTAACTGAAGCATATATCTATAGTCTCTAAGAGCCCAAGGCTGGTAATAAATCTGAATGACTTTGACGATTTCTTCCAATTATGTGAGAAGAAGCAAGTTGAAGACAATCCATCTGTGGTACGTGAGAATTACTTTGCAGTCTTGATGATGCTTCAGTTAAGCCATGCATGTGGCCATCAATTGCTTTGCAGTCTTGCGTGAGAATTACTTTGCAATCTTGATGATGCTTCAGTTAAGCCATGCATGTGGTCATCAATTAATTAGGTGTGATGCTATCTAGCTAGCTATTCTAGATATCTTCTTTTGATCATCATTCTACTCCTATTTGGAGCAAGCATAGCATGCACGTGTAGAGACGCTGCATCTTCCTGTTATATATGCACCAGGAGTGAACTGATCCATTTTCTCTAGTCTACACTATTTAGGTCCATTTTTCTGTTCAGTATCCTGCTACTTAGTACTAGGAAGCAGATGCAAGTTTGTTAAGAGAGATAAGGTAGAGGACTAGGGAGTAACAAAGAGATAGATCTCACGTGAAATCAGAATTAATTAGCTAGGAAATAATCGAAAACTACCCACCAGATTGTTAGGAAACGTAACAAGATATCATCCTATATTAATTCTCTCGTCTCCCTCTCCTCCTTGAAATCAGGCACCCCAAAACCAACCAACACACCCCCTGTTTAATTGCCAGCATATCGCTCCGCCTCCTCCTCGTGCATTACTCCCTCCCTCCCTTGCGTTCAATCCATTGGCTGCCTCCTCCTCCCGCGGATCGCCCTCCCATCCGAGGTCTCTCCGCGTTCCCTGCTCGCTCCCTGCGTGCGGCGTCTTCTCTATCTCGCACTATAAATCTCCAGCCGCGTTCGCGCTCGCGCCCCACGCGTTGCCTCCGTTGACCACCTCCTCATTTCTCCTTGAGGGAGGCAACACACCAACAATACATCTAGTGGCCGACCACGTCGTTCCGATGCGGTGTCAGGCTTGTTGGTTTGATATCTCTCTCTCTCTCTCTCTCTCTCTCTCTCTCTCTCTCTCTTTGTGTGTGTGTGTGTGTGTGTAATTGACACAACACTTTTTCTCTGAAATTTTACCACTCGATTCACCTGATGATTTTTTTTTGAACCCTGTGATGCAGATGCGAGAAGCAACAGCGGATGTCTTGACCCTGTGATGCAGATGTGAGATATGGATGGAGCTATGAGCCTGTGATGCAGATGTGAGGTATGGATGGAGCTATGTTGTTGTCATGGATGATGGGCCAACACATGTGTTTGTTTCTGAAGATTCACATTGAGCCAATGCGAGCAAAGGTTAGTGAAAAAAATATTTGCATTGGTATGCATTTTTTTATGCTTCCTTCCTTGGCATTGGTAAAGGTGCTTTCCTATCGCCACATGTCTTGTTCTTAGAGCAGTATAAAAAGTGGTTGAATTATTCAGGATAGTTTAGTAGATAAAACTTGAGAGGCAACCATGGCCATTTGACAGTATTTACGACCATGGATTAGTTGATAAAAGGATTTGGTAAAGAAAATTAATTACGCTGATCTTATCTGAACTCCAGTAGTAGTAAAAGACACAAGGTCATCTTCCTTCCTTTTGTTCTTTCTGCCTTTCTTTGTTGCCAGTAGGAGTTTTCACCCCCTTCTTACTGGTTTTTATTTGTATATCTTGTATGGATAACACTACAAGAGAATAGCCCTGTGGAGACACCTAATTTATCTACGAAAGACACTAAATTTCATCTTTACACGTGTGTAGAGTTGTTAGGTAAAGCGATTCCTCATGCAAAACAGTACCCTGCAGAGACAGTCAAATGAAAGAAGAATATATTAACTAGAAAAAAAACACTTCACCAGTATGTCTCACTTTTTGATATGCACACCAATAAGAGAAATTCATGAGGTATATCAATATGTACATATGCAGAGTAAATATTGCTATTGAACTTGCATTATATCATTTTCTGGAATGGCTAAATGTTGTACTAATGGCTCATGAGAACTAAATCTTTTATAAGTTTGGATAGAAATGTGGTTTGCTTGCCCGGAAATTTTTTGGTTCTTCTCAAATAGGGATACAGTTTAAGGTCCATAGGCTCCTATCAAACGATCACTATATAATCCTGAATCAAGCAGTAACAGAACAATTGCACAACTAAGAAGTAAATCTGCTAGAGTTTTACCATCAGGGGGCAGGCACAATAACGCAGCCCCATCCATTCATCTTGTTTTCGAGCTTCTTGTTTGCATAATGCATACCAACAGGAAGAAACATACTAAGCAACATGTAGCTTTAGAAGTTAGTACCAATAGTAAATAGTTCTTGACAAAATGAAGTGGAGTGTAGAACATGTGTGAAGCATCCATTCTCACTGACATTCACAGTATGCTGCAATTATTCTAGTCATTGTCCAGTAGACATTATTCTAAGTGAACACCAAAAACGAGGGTTAGAAACCTAAAGAAGCTATTTTGTGCAAATGAGGGTCACAATTAAATCATAAGAAACAAGTTAGTAAGTTAGATAAATAAATAATACCCGGCAATTTTTTTCCGGCAGGTATAACTTGATTTCGTAATAGATACTTCCCAGTTGAGAATATGTAGATTAAGGCAAAAGGAAAGTATGAACATGTGAACCTATTTATTGCCCGCATGCATGCATGACTACGTACACTGATATGTTTGTCATCATCTTAATTAGTAGGAAGCATATGCAAGTTTGTTTGGAGAGAGCATTGATATTAGGGATTAAGTCGATTCACAATAGTACGTAATTAGGAAATACTAGAGTGGATTTTATATGACACCACTAGCACAGATTCAAAATCAAATGAACTGGTAACAAAGTGTCATGATGATTTGGCATGTAGAATTTTATGGATGAAACTCTGCAGTTGTGGTCATCCTGAGATGCATGTTTTGGTGCCAAATTGCTTCCACTCATGTTTTAACCCACCCTTATTTCTAGTAGCCAAAATTGTTTTTTTTTTCACTCATGTAGTGTTGTTGTGGATGCATTTCTTAAACCATTCGACGCGTTATGCTGCCGAAATTTCTAGCCATGATTTCCATGACTTAAGGAAACAAGAGCTCTAGGGTGTTGCCTGCAAAATTTCAGGGACTTGGCTGCAAGATCATGTTATTTGTGGGGATGGAAAAAAGGCTGGCTCCGCATTTATTTCAGGGTCCCAAGCCATGTCAAACCACTTGACCCGATTATGTAGTGTGGCAGTTCTGCTCGGCAGATGGTGTGCCTTGTTTCAGCTTTGAACCCTCCATGTACCGCCCTCGATGCGGCTATATCTCCCACGTGTTGAAGCATGACTTAAAGGCATAACCGCATTGAAAGCAATGTCGCAAGTGAGATAATCTTCGCAAACAACCCATGTACATAAATGAAGGGGAAAGGTACATAGTTGGCTTACACTTGCCACGTCACACAAATACATAAATAAGTCATTACATTCATCCAATACACTCAGGGTCCGACTATGGAACCAAAAAGAAGATCAATCCCCAAATGCGACAAAGTCCCCGATCGCCCCAACTGGGCACCACTACTGATCATCTGGAAAAGACAAGGAGGAGATTGAACTTTTATCCACATTTGCCATGATCCACATAGGTAGTTTTGCCTTAATCCTAATTGTTTTGCAATGCAGACAGCATTTGCTATATGGGCACTAAAATGTTGCCATGGTATGTATAATATCTTTGATGCAAGCATTTTATTATACACATTTGCCATGACCTACATAACTTTTTGACCATGGAAAATTTATTATTTGGACCATGAAAAATATATTATTTTTTCACCATGGCAAATTTACATTTTTGGACAATGGCAGATTTATTGTTTCCAGCATGGCAAAATTATTTTTTCAACCATGGCAAAATTATTGTTTGGACCATGGCAAATTTATTATTTTAACCATGACGAACTTATTGTTCAGACCACGACACATTAGCTTCATAACGGCGTGGTCTACTCGTACCGACCTAGCTTAAAACAAAATTCTGAAGTTTTAAGTTCTGATCCATATGAACATGATGGTAGTTCTGATCCATTCGTACGATGGACCAAGCCCACATAGGGACTTGCCGGGATGCCGGCCGTGAGAAAGAAAACATATTGCTGGCATAATATCATCTCCGCGGTTGTACGACGGACCAAGCCCATATAGAGATTTGCCGGAACACCAACCGGAGATAAATCATATTTTCCACACACATCACCGACCGTGAGAAAGAAAACATATTGCTGGCATAATATCATCTCCGCAGTTGTACGACGGACCAAGCCCATATAGGGACTTGCCGGAACGCCAACCGGAGAGAAATCATATTTTCGACACACATGCTAGGCTTGTTGTTCTTGACGGTTGTATAACGGACCAAGCCCATATAGGGACTTGCCGGAACGCCGACCGAAAGGAAATCATATTTTTGACATACATACTATGCTTTCTGGTCTCGAGGTTGTACGACGGACCAAGTTCATACAAACTTGTCGGCACGCCAATCGTGAGACCAATATATTGCTTGATCACACATGTAAGTTCAAGTAAGGTGCCATATAAACGTATCCAAATGAAATTGCATGCCATGATGATGTGTGTGCATGTCTACTGTACATATCCTACTTCAAACAAAATTGAACAGGAAAGAGACAGGCCTCGGAGTGTTACCTGGCCGGAAAGCAAACGGGCGATCTATTCTACTAGATTGTAATCACCTCACCTAAAAAAACAAAAGGGAGAGAAGGGAAGTCAGGTTAAGATACATGAATAATCTACTCCTAAGGGAAGCAATCACGTACTCACCAACATCTGAGGCAGAAAGCAATCTGCACCTTCGTGGGAGTTGCTAGCTTCCGTGCCTAAGAAAAAAGCAAATCGGAGTTCAGCTAGATGATGGAGACGCGAGGATAGATGCCATCACTGCCTTAATCGCGATACGTACATGTAGTCTGCTGAAGAGCGGACTTTGATTAAGATCAGCAAAGCGCCGTAGTCACTGAGTGAGGTGATCCATTTTCTCTAGTCTACACCATCATGTAGGTCTGTTTTTCTCTTCGGTATCCTACTTAGTAGCTAGGAAGCAAGTGCAAGTTTGTTAGGAGGGACAAGGGGAGGATTATGGGATGACACAGAGATAGATCTCACGTGAAATCCTAGTTAATTAGCTAGCAAATCAATGGAAACTACCCACCAGTTTGTTAGGAAACGTAACAACAAATCATCCTATATTAGTTATCTCGCCCCCCTCTCCTCCTTGAAATCAGGCACCCCAAAACCAACCAACATAGCCCCCTGTTTGATTGCCAACAGGTCGTTCCGCCTCCTCCTCGTACATTACTCCCTCCCTCCTCGTACATAGTTTCTGGAGTTTGTACAATTTGGATGGAATGGTGATATGTCTCAGGGACAGAGTGTTTTAAATTTGGGATTTGGATTGCATTTTTTGTTAATGTAACAAGTAGCAAACCGATTGGATTGGTTGAATGAATGTGTGTTGTTTTGCTGGGTCAAATGGTCAATCATATTCTCGATGAAGAAATGAATGACTCTTTCATCATTATATATAAAAACGAGTGCATGATATATATATATATATATATATATATATATATATATATGTATGTATGTATGTATGTATGTATGTATGTATGTATGTATGTATGCATATATATATGTGTCTATCTAGTGTCTATGTATGCCTGTTGATGAAAATCGTCTAGCTGGGTAATGATGTGATGTGCACCGGTTGTGATGAATTTTGCAAAGCAAGTGCGTGTTTTCAAATTTACCACTAGATAGTGTGTGTGTGTGTGTGCGTGTGTGTGTGTGTGTGTGTTTACCTTTCTTTCTTACCCTCCCTCCTTGACAATTAATTAGACATGACAATTAGTTAGACATGTATGGATTGGTGGAGCAGAATGACAGCGAGCAAGCGCCTCTCGAAGCAAGATGAACGTATGTTTACCGCAAGACTAATGAGTGTTTTGATCACTACTTTAGTGATCTAAATGCTCTTATATTAATTATTTTACAGAGGGGTACCTATCTACTATGCTAATGCTATCATCTCTAGCTGTCCATCACAGCTCTCCTAACTAGTCTTCTTCTTCTTCTTTCTTGGAAAAAGGAAAAGGAATAGTATTCATCAGTCTACTACCCTAATTTCACATCTTTTTTCCCTCTCTCGGCATATATCTGTAGTCTCTCAAAGCAAAAAGCTGGTAATAAATCTAAATGACTTGGTCGATTTTTTCCAATTATGTGAGAAGAAGCAAGTTGAAGGCAATCCATCTGTGGTACGTGAGAATTACTTTTGAGTCTTGATGATGATTCAGTTAATTAGATGTAGCTTCTTCTGATCATCATTCTACTCCTATTTGGAGCGAGCATAGCACAGCACAACACGGCGTTGAATCGAAGCTGTGTAGACACGTTGCATCTTCCTCTTATATGTACACCAGGAGTGAGGTGATCCATTTTCTCTAGTCTACACCATCATGTAGGTCTGTTTTTCTGTTCAGTATCCTACTTAGTAGCTAGGAAGCAGGTTGTAACACCCCCACTGTCATGCTACAGTAACCCCATACTAATGATGCCAGGTCATCATAATTAAACTTTGCTAAACCCCATTTGTTTCAAACTAAGTTCAAATACAAATTCAAATAACAAGTCAAATTATATTGTCATAAAACAGTGAATTAAAAATGTTCAAAACGTTGTGAATATTCACTAACTAATTAACAAACATCAACCAATATTTCTGGGAATGTGTTGTGAATGATCTTCTTGGCAGCCAACTGCGCCTTATATTCACTGTGAATCTGTGTCCCTGGCTCAGCCCTTTTCCCTGCCATTACCTGTTGGATCTTCTCGTCCATTGTGGCGAGCGTCTCAAAATGAACAATATTCACCAGCCTCTTCATGTTCCATGCCGAGACGTTTCTCTGGTTGAGCCTATGGAGCTCAACATTTTGGACCATGAACTTTCATCTACATTTGCCATGATCCTCATAGGTAGTTTTGCCTTAATTTTAATTGTTCTGCAATGCAGATAGCATTTGCTATATGGGCACTAAAGTGTTGCCATGGTATGTATAATATCTTTGATGCAAGCATTTTATTATACACATTTTCCATGACCTACATAACTTTTTGACCATGGAAAATTTATTATTTGGACCATGAAAAAAGAATATTTCACCATGGCAAATTTACATTTTTGGACAATGGAAAAATTATTTTTTTCAACCATGGCAAAATTATTGTTTGGACCATGGCAAATTTATTATTTTAACCATGGCGAACTTATTGTTCGGACCACGGCACATTAGTTTTGTACACACCAAGGAAACTTTTATCGCATACACCATAATAAATTATGTTTTGTAATTTATTTTTGAAACATGGCAATTTTTGTTGAAAAAATCATTGCAAATTCTTTGTGTATACAATGGCAAATTGCGTGAACATGTCATGCCAAATTTCTTTCATTTGACAATTTATAAATTTATTTTTCAATATTTTTTGCCATCTTTTTTTATGCAACAATGGCAGTTATGTTGAAACATAGTTTGTTAACTTTTCTTCTATGTGTTTTGATGTTTTGGTATTTTTTTAGCTTCATAACGGCGTGGTCTACTCGTACCGATCTAGCTTAAAACAGAATTCTGAAGTTTTAAGTTCTGATCCATTTGAACATGATGGTAGTTTATTATACACATTATAGGAAAAAAACACATTTCATTGGGGCCCAAAAAATGGGGGGGGTGTGGGGGGGGGGGGGGGGGGGGGGGGGGGGGGTCTCCTAGCGAACAAAATCGCTCGAAGGAACCGACAAATCTAATGTATCGCCCATATTGGCATCCATTTTTTACAGCCAAAATAAGGATGGAAAATCAGCTCTGGAGAAACGAGCGAACATTTCATTCCCCTTCAGATGGATCGAACAAGTGAACGTGCAACTTTCCCACGAACATTTTTTTGTCCCACCTCCCCTGGGTTATTTTGTCCTCCCTCCCACCTCCCAATTTCTTGTAGGTGCTTCTCAAGCTGGAGGACAACATATTAGTCAAGACATTCGGGATCCACATTGATGCTGTATCTCTCATCTGCATTTATTTTGTTTGCTCCAATTCTATATATTCTCACGAGTACATGAGGTGTAAGCATGTGCAATGTAGTTCCTTTTTCTACATATGGTGATTGATTTTCTTCTTTGGTAACCCAACTAACGGATGGTAATCAATCTTCAAATACCAAAACCAAACATACAACGCAACAATCAATTCACGTATCACAATTAGATTCTTCTTTAGTACCCAGCTTAACTCACGGATGGTAATTAATCTCCAAACAAAGGAAACAATCACCGCCGTTTACCTCTCGCCAATGTTACATAAAAATAACGCTGAGAATTTAGATGTATTGTTTGTCATGGAGCTGTGGCTGGCCGATTACATGAAATTAATTCCCTCAGTTGTGGTGGCAAATATAATGCACATAATCCATATTGTTATGCACTAGCGCGTGTGCGTGTGAAATAGATGGATTATGGTCCTGTAGCCAATAAGATGGATATGTGTGTGTGTTAGAGAGAGAGAGAGGGAGAGAGGGAGAGGGGGAGAGAGAGTGAGGAAGAGGGAGGAAGAGGGTGTGTGTGTGAGAATTTGATGGTAAAAAAGGTCGTAAATGTCACTTAATATGTATGAGAATATTAAATGTAATATTAACATAATTGATATTGAACTCTTAAAGTTAATGTGGCCCTGTTGCAACGCACGAGCATTCTTCTAGTATCCCTTAGTTTCCTTCTCAGGGAGGGTAGGACAAAAGATGTCATGCAAGTTCTTATTATAAGCACGTATGATTTATATACGGAATACATGACTACATTACATTGATTAATTGTACCTATTGTGTATCACTCTAGGTTGTGTCTGTTACATGATGAATATCATCCAACACAAATATCCATCGCTGATCCAATGCCTACATTTTTCTCATATTGGTCTTTGCTAAGTTACTTTCATTGTTGCTGCTGTTACAATCATCACAAACTGCTACTGTTATTGTTCATGTTACTACTGCTGCTGTTACTGTTACTATCAAAACTATCAAACTACTATGCTACTAAACACTTTGCTGCAGAAATATTATTTCTCAGGTGTGGTTGAATTGACAACTCAAGTGCTAAGGCTCATAAATATTCTTTGACTCTTGTTGTGTCGAATCAATAAATTTGGGTGAAATACTACCCTTAAAAACTGTTGCGATCCCCTATACTTGGGGGTTATCACACTATTTGGGTAATAGATCTTTAGGTTATCATAACGAAGAAAGAATGTTGTCATGATATTGATTTCTTCTACAACAACAAAAAATTCAAGTGCTTACAATGGTAGTTAATGAACGCAATGTGATATCCGATGAAATAAATAAGGAGCACCAAAAATTACCTGAACTTCTTCAATTTCACAACAACGGTCACCTACATCGAAAGGATGCATCATGAATAAGAAAATAATTGCCTCCGAAATTGTCTTCATGGTGTTCCCGAGCACAAAGACTGCCACAGGAAGTTGTGAACTGAGGAAGACAAAGAAATGTGACATCGCTACACTGAGAGTTAGAAGCCAGAGAGTAGAAACTATGGGGCCAACAACAACATTGGCCATCTGGTTGAGCTTCTTAACTGCTGATTTTGTATCATTTAGTGTTTGGGCTAGAGCTTTCTGCAACTTGCCGTGTTCTCAAACTAATTTGTAATGTCCATGACAAACATTCTTTGGATGCACATCTTAAGTTTGTCATGGCAAGTTGCAATTGTTTTTGACATCTTAAATTGCCATGGCAATTTCCATGTTTTTGGACATCTTTAGTTGCCATGGCAAGTTTGCATGTTTATGAACATGTTAACTAAACAAAGTTTTCCATGTTTTCTAAAAAACTTAATTAAAAGAAGTTACCATGTTTTTCAATAACTGTTTGTGGTAATCATCAGCATATTTTTATAACAGTTTCAAGTTTTTCAGATCTTGTGATGCTACCTCGAAATGAATATGTTACAATTGATTCTTTTTAACACTCCATCTCTTGTTTGCAGCCTTCCAAACCGACAGATGAAGATTGCTTACCATGTGTGGATCATGTTTTTTTGTCTTACTGCTACAGTTATGTTAAACGAGCAAAAATGCTCAAAACTATTTTCACTTTGCTTATGAAAAGTACTTTCTATCTCCTGATATTTTCACCAGCTTTTATTGTAAGTACTTCCCCTGTGAATAATACTTATGTGGTTGTAGGCTACTAGGCTGTATTATTCTTCTTTCTTGTATTAAGTATTTGCCCTGAAGATTTCAAACTCGAGGGTGTTTGCATTAAATAAGCAGGCTCTTCTTTTGTGAAGTTTTCCACCTCCAGGGGGTTTGTGGTAAATAATTAGGACCTTTTTGTGAAGATTTCCATCTCTTGGGGGGTTTGCTGAAAATAAATAGACCCTATCCTGTTGTAATTTGAAAGTCCAGGGTGTTGCATGTAAGTCAACAAAGACCAACAAGTCCAGGATGTTTGCTGAATCATATATACAAGAAACAGTTAATGATCTTTTATTTCCTGACAAAATCCAAAATAATGCTAAAGATTTTGGGTTTTGTTAGGTTATGTACAACTGAAGGGAGGGTTCCTCTCGTTTAGAAGGGTTTTGAAGAAAGCATGTTATTGGTTTTTTTGTCGTCTCCTTATAATAGTACGAGCCAACACCTTGTCTAGTGTCTTTTTTGATCACTCTGTGTAGACCATATAGTTGTGAAGTTGCTCTGGTGACTTATCCCGGTTTAACTTGTTGCGTGTAGATTCCTATGGTCGTCAGGTTAAATGTCATGGAATGGATGGATGATGGTGCACGATCAATGGAAACAGACATCGGAGACGCCCAGATGTGGGAGGAGGTGGCTCTATTTGTTGAAGGTAGGGGGAGCTCGCTCGACGCACAACAATCAACAGCCAAGATGAACCTTGTTGCTACCGGATCCAGATGGACCAAGACAATTGTCTGCGCGGAATATACATGCAGAAATGCAAGATAGCAGATGTCCATTTCCGTGTTCATTTTTACCTTTTTTTCTGCTGGTTGGGTGTCTCTGGAGTTTGTACAATTTAGATGGAATGGTGATATGTCTCAGGGACAGAGTGTTGTAAATTTTGGATTTGGATTGCATTTTTTGTTAATGTAACAAGTAGCAAACCAATTGGATTGGTTGAATGAATGTGTGTTGTTTTGTTGGGTCAAACGGTCAATCATATTCTCCATGATGAAATGAATGATTCTTTCATCATTATATATAAAAACGAGTGCATGAAAATATATATACATATACATATATATAGTAGGATTTTCTACAAGTGAGCTGAAATGCTTATTATTTTTGCCGAGGACACATAGATGCATATTTTAACAATCCCTCCGTTGGATCAACTTATTACATTTAGAGAGATGCACCCATATTTATTTCATATTTTTTGATAACTTTTAAACCGTTAAAAGTTTAGGGAGCCTAAACAAGTTCTGTGGCAAGCTATGATAGACACAGTTTTACACACACACACACACACACACACACATACACACACACACACACACATATATATATATATTCATGCACTCGTTTTTATATATAATGATGAAAGAATCATTCATTTCCTCATGGAGAATATGATTAACCATTTGACCCAGCAAAACAACACACATTCATTCAACCAATCCAATCGGTTTGCTACTTGTTACATTAACCAAAAATGTAATCCAAATCCAAAATTTACAACACTCTGTCCCTGAGACATATCACCATTCCATCCAAATTGTACAAACTCCAGAGACACCCAGCCAGCAAAAAAAAGGGTAAAAATGAACACGGAAATGGACATATGCTATCTTGCATTTCTGCATGTATATTCCACGCCGACAATTGTCTTGGTCCATTTGGATTCGGTAGCAACAAGGTTCATCTTGGCTGTTGATTGTTGTGCGTCGAGCGAGCTCCCCCTACATTCAACAAATAGAGTCACCTCCTCCCACATCTGGGCGTCTCCGCTGTCTGTTTCCATTGGTCGTGCACCATCATCCATCCATTCCATGACATTCAACCTGACGGCCATAGGAATCTACACGCAACAAGTTAAACTGGGATCAGTCACTAGAGCAACTTCACAACTATATGGTCTACACAGAGTGATCAAAAAAGACACTAGACAAGGTGTTGGCTCGTACTATTATAAGGAGACGGCAAAAAAACAATAACATGCTTTCTTCAAAACCCTTCTAAACGAGAGGAACCCTGCCTTCAATTGTACATAACCTAGCAAAACCCAAAATCTTTAGCATTATTTTGGATTTTGTCAGGAAATAAAAGATCATTAACTGTTTCTGGTATATATGATTCAACAAACATCCTGGACTTGTTGGTCTGTGTTGACTTACATGCAAAACCCTGGACTTTCAAATTACAACAGGATAGGGTCTATTTATTTTCAGCAAACCCCCAAGAGTTGGAAATCTTCACAAAAAAGGTTCTAATTATTTACCACAAACCCCCTGGAGGTGGAAAACTTCACAAAAGAAGAGCCTGCTTATTTAATGCAAACTTCCTCGAGTTTGAAATCTTTAGGGCAAATATTTAATACAAGAAAGAAGAATAGTACAGCCTAGTAGCCTACAACCACATCAGTGGTATTCACAGGGGAAATACTTACAATAAAAGCTGGTGAAAATATCAGGAGATAGAAAGTACTTTACATAAGCAAAGTGAAAACAGTTTTGAGCATTTTTGCCCGTTTAACATACCTGTAGCAGTAAGACAAAAAAAGATGATCCACACATGTTAAGCAATCTTCGTCTGTCGGTTTGGAAGGCTGCAAACAAGAGATGGAGTGTTAAAAAGAATCAATTGTAACAGGTTCATTTCGAGGTAGCATCACAAGAACTGTTATAAGAATATGTTGATGATTACCACAAACCGTTATTGAAAAAACATGGTAACTTCTTTTAATTAAGTTTGTTAAAAAACATGGCAAACTTTGTTTAGTTAACATGTTCATAAACATGCAAACTTACCATGGCAACTAAAGATGTTCAGAAACATGGAAATTGCCATGGCAATTTAAGATGTCAAAAACATTTGCAACTTGCCATAACAAACTTAAGATGTGCATCCGAAGAATGTTTGTCATGGCCATTACAAATTAGTTTGAGAACACGGCAAGTTTG
The DNA here is from genome assembly GCF_003073215.2 of Triticum urartu. Taxonomy (NCBI): domain Eukaryota; kingdom Viridiplantae; phylum Streptophyta; class Magnoliopsida; order Poales; family Poaceae; genus Triticum; species Triticum urartu. The sequence goes on from NC_053026.1 coordinate 629,255,395, forward strand.
TTCTTTCAAATTTGTTTTGCCATGGGGATTACATGTACAATATCATTACAACTAAATATGTTATCTCCATTTTTCCAAAAAAATTCTATATGTCTAGAGAGAACTTTTTTCACCATATCACTTCATGGCAATGTTTCGTTTTTTGTGAACTTCGTATTGATGGCAACTTTTCGTACTGTAGACGACTTCTTCCTTTTTTGCACCATTTTTGAAACATAAACTTGAACATGACAAATTTGTTGTGCAAAAGAGCAGTGTTTATTAGTCACAGGAAAACCGGGCTTTTTTACTTGTCATAACTTAATATGGGCTTTATTTTCCTTATTTTTCACAGGAAAAAGGCCTGTAGGGCCAGGTGTGTGGCGTGTTCGGGATGAGGCGTTCTCCTCCCGAAACTGAGTTGTTCGATCGATGACCCTCGTGTCCCGAACGAAACGTTCGGCGTGGGGTGCTCCCAGATCGAATGGTCGGGAGTTATCGACATCCAAAAATAAACATGTATACTGTCTCGTATTTGGTCAGCTAAAGAATTTCCATCGATTTTCCAAGCATTTACTGTCCAATTAAGTGCACGGATCAACGACGGCAAGAGTTTGTGCAGGTGCGTGCCCCCGCATCTGTGTGCCTCTACGAATTTCCGGATCTTTTGCATAACTGGAGGAGGGCGCTTCCGATTATTGGTGACCCATGGCATGTCGTTGTGCAACAGCACCCATGAATGTGAAGAAGAATCTACGTCTTGCTTCTCTACGACCTCTGAGACCGATGGGCGACGTTAAGCCGACCTGCCTCTATACGTGGTATCCGTTGACAGTTGTAATTCCATCTCCACGATCATCCATCCAAATCACGGCCGAGATTATGACTGTAACCGAGAAACGTGCGTAATGCTAGTCCTTCTTCTTATTCTGTATGCTCTTGCGGTCGGGGTCGGGGAAATACGACGGCCGGCCAGTGACGGAGCCGAAAGCAGATATCAGATGCTAAAGCCAGCGTGTGCATGGATGCACCCCACCCAATGCTTTCTACCCATCTTTTTTCCTTCCGACCACATGGACCCGTGATCGAGACCGATTGCAGCGAGGCAACCACTCTCATAATCTCATTAGGCGTGTACGGTGTTGTACCATACAGTGACGCGTCACGCCTTATCGTACCACCGTGGAATTAATACTTCTTTTTTCAGTAAAAGGAGAGTTCTTTATTGGAACAGGATATCGTATAGTAGACGATCTTCTCTTCTATTTGGTCGGCAACCAGAGGTGCTCTCACTTTCGCGCCGCTAATCTCTGATGTGATAGTTTAGACGCCGCGCACCTAAATCTTAACGGAACTATCTACGCATCAGTTGTCTGGAACTTTTGAGAGGTATGAGTCACCTTTTAATTGGTCTTCGAATTTACTTTCAGAAAAAGACAAATCCATTTCATTGACAAAACTGGCCACACGCAGCACGACCTAAAGGCATCCCGGGTGGCCGCTAGCGACCCTGGAGGCGCCGCCACACCCAAACCTCCCCCGCCAGTCATCCAATCCCTCGCCGCTGCCAGAGAAACCATCCGTGGGCACATGGTCGACCCTGTGCATGTGCAGCAAGTGCAGCTGCACAGGGCCCCCAAGGACGAGGGGCCCCACACCAGGTAATAACTTACATATAGATTAGCAATCAGTACTTCTTCTATTTTTATTTAGTCCGCGTATTAGCTCTCGTCAAAATCAAGCTTTGTAAATTTTAACAAAGTTTATGAACAAAATATTATTATTGAATGCACTTTCACATCATATAAATTTGTTATGGTAAATGTTTATATTGTTTTCTATAAATTTGATCAAACTTACGAAGTTTGACTTAAGTCAACTCTAATATGCAGAATAAATAAAAATAAAGGAAGTATTATTTCTATAATTAGGCAGCCTACAAGCCTAGAAACACCCCGCCTGTGTGAAAAGCAGCCTACAGCAAGAGGCCCAACCTAGCAATGGGATCGATTGAGCCCAGAATGCAAGTAAACAACGGCCGCGAAGTGCTAGAAACCGTCAAACGAGCGAAAGTGCTATTGTGAGCTCGAGCTCACAGGCTCCCTTTGCTACAGTACACACGAAAAAAATATTTAAATAGTTCAAAAAAATCTGAATTTTTTTGGCAACAGACATTGATATCTTTTTCACATGCGTGCAAAATTTCATGAAAAAATGACATTCATGCAGGTCTCGGAAAAAAAGACAAAATTGATGCTCCAAAATGTATCCAAAAACAGTTTTTTTGGAGCATGATTTTGTTTTTTTTGCCGGGACCTCCACAAATGTCATTTCATTACGAAAATTGGTACGCATGTAGAAAAAACATCAAAGTTTCTTGACAAATAATTTCAGATTTTTTGAATTGTTTTACTATTTTTTCGGATTTTACTGTTCATCCGAGATCACTGGTGCTCGGGATCAATTCCTCCGTGTCCTCAAACGAGGCCCTTCACTCGACCGTGAGGGAACATGCCGTTGTGTTGCAGTATCGAGTGGGAACCGGTTCCTCTACCGTGGTGAAGGCACGGAAGGGTGCTACAGTGACCTGTGCAATGGAAATACGTAAGGCACGACAGGATACACTGTAGCAGTGTTTTACTGTTTGAACCATGTAGCAAGATGTCCTTTTTCCGCACTGTAGCATGTATACTGTTTATGTTCTGTAGTAAGAAATCTGAGCCATTCATACTAGATCTGAAGGCTGGTAGGTGGCCCAAAGGTAGGCTACTGTAGCACCCTACCGTGCCTTCACGACGGTAGAGGAGCCGGTTCCTATCGAGCGAGGTAGCAACCAATGAGGCATGCCATATTGTTTCTTGAAATGAGCATCGTCTCAAATTAATTTGTGCCTTTTGCCTTTTTCCCATCAAAGAAGAAGAAGAAAAGATTAGCCTGTGCTTTGTGATGCACTTCTAAACATTTAGTAAGAAACAATGACACGAAATTTGAGCACTTACTTTTGATATGCATTTGATTATGAGTACTCATAAATAAATCTAAGAAAAATAAAGTGGTCATATAATTGTGTCGGATACGCAGAGGGCCCTCTCTGTTATTTTGCACTAGGGGCCCTGCCCTGCCAGGACCGACCATGCGTAGGTGGACAGCGTCGGCGGGGCTCTCCCTCATCCCATCATTTTTCATTTGGCATCTCCCCCCGTCCTCTTGTCCCTCTGCCGCCCCCTCGCCATGGGACCTTTACGTCCCGATCTACAACAACTGACAGCGCACCCAGTTCTTCACGTCGGAGTGAGACTGGCTGTGTGGGGCGCTCGTCACCATGGCTAGGGGTGCATCCCTGATTGTGGCAGCGATGGTTCCGTGTGGGGACCGTTCTCCGGTCAGATCCGATTGGATGTGGCGTCAGGGGCCCAGTGTGCATCACACTCTCTGTTGGATGTGGGCCACGACGACGAGGTGCTAGCCTTCTGCACATGTGGTGCTGGCCGGCGGCGCTATGGTCCACCGCTTGGTGGTGGTGATCCAGATTTGATCGGTCGGATGGTGGTGATTGCAAACTATACTGCAGCGACTTCCTACAGCTGTATGACAATGGTGGTCATTGATAGGTCTTTGGAGGGTCATTTCTCCTGATCCGGTGGTTAACACTAGTGCAGAACCGGACTATAGGACCGGTTCGTAAGGCCCTTTAGTGCCGGTTCTGCAACCGGCACTAAAGGGTGGGGACTAAAGGTCCCCCCCTCTCCGGCGGAGCTCCGGAAAAGGCCCCAAGATGGGATCTCTTGGGTACAGAAGGTTGTGGCGGTGGAAATAGGGTTTCGTGGTGCCCCTGGATGTTTTCAAGGTATGTCAATATATATAGGAGGAAGAAGTAGGTCGGTGGAGCCACGAGGGGCCCACGAGGGTGGAGGGCGCGCCTAGGGGGGTAGGCGCGCCCCCTGCCTTGTGGCCTCCTCGTTGATTGCTTGACGTCCACTCCAAGTCCTCTGCATCACGTTTGTTCCAAAAATCACGCTCCCGAAGGTTTCATTCCGTTTGGACTCTGTTTGATATTCTTTTTCTGCGAAACACTGAAATAGGCAAAAAAACAACAATTTGGGTTGGGCCTCCGGTTAATAGGTTAGTCTCAAAAATAATATAAAAGTGTATAAATAAGCCCATTAAACATCCAAAACAGAATATATAATAGTATGGAGCAATCAAAAATTATAGATACGTTGAAGACGTATCACGCGCCTCGGCTGACCAGAGGCATGGAAGGGGCATTGTTGCCTGCCCATCTCTTGATTGAAGACTCGTCCCATCGTACAGCCAGAATGGGACGGGAGCTGACCCGTGGCCGGGTTGGAGAACACGCTAAGGGGAAGCTGTCTTGTTGAAGATGTCTTGGTGCGCCGTGTTCGGCTACCTTGTGCCGGCCGTTGGGGCCGGGTTGAGGAATTTGGCCGGGTCGAGGGGCTCGGCCGAGTCGAGCAACCCGGCCAGGCGTGAGCCGGCTTGAGGGACGTTGTCGGCCCCATTGTTTTTGAAAAGGATCCGGGTTTCGTTGCCTGCCTGGGGTTCATCCCCTGACACTTGAGCTAGTTACAGAGGCAAGACTAGGAACCTTTTATTTAACCATTTATCATTCCATATGTGCATATGAGTTTTTCACTGGATCACATATTCCAGCATCATAGCAGTTATATCATGAAATGTAAACTCTTTAATCCTGAACATGGAAATAAAGTAATATAAATATTATTGCCTTTAGGGTATATTTCCAATAGGAGGTGGTAGGTCACAAAGGAGGAGGGGAAGCGACGATGCGCCAATTAGGACCTGGCCACCCCATCTATGACAGGAGAAGATGAGAGGAGCGGGAGGGAGAGGTGAGCCAAACCCTATCTAGGAGAGGGAGGGGGTTGGGAGGGGTTACTGGCCAAATAATCGGACTTTGTTTGGCCCTAGTTAACGGGCTAGCAAGGATTTATCGTCCTAACAATTGATTAATTGGTGTGCCATGCCATTTAATTGGCCTGGCAAGTTAAGGCGATGAAAGGTGTTATTCGAGTCGGCCACCCTACGAGTAGCGATTAACTGGCCCGTTAACTGATTAATCGGACGAATTCTTGAACAGTGCCAATGATTTTATTCATTTCACTATGGTTCATGTAATTCGGTATATAATTGATCCCCTTAAGCTATTTCTAGCATGGAAAAGAATGATTGATTTTCCTTAGTTTGCATTGATCAGTTTCACCATACATGCAAAGTTATGGTTCTACCACATTAAGTAAGAGGTGTTGTCTACAGACTTGATTAAATGACAACATTTGTAGACCCTTTTCAAGTAGTAGTCTATTGTTAGATGTGGTGGACAACATTTTTAGACCCAGCTACAGACAAGGTGTAGTAATAGATAGTTGGGTCCAACAAGCTATCATGTCTTTTATTACACAACCACGACCTACTTATTGTAATTATTTTTCCTTTAAACAATAACAATTGCAAGCTCGACCATCTTAATTTGTTTCATCCATGTTTTTCTTTGTCTTCCAATTGTACCACACAACAGTACCAACAAAAACTGTCATGTAAGCTTCTTCAACGTGTGTACCACATATATGCCTTCTCTGTTCTTATTTCAGGAATGTCTACAAGGAAAAGAAACTATTATCTTTGGTTTTAGAAAGAGAACAACGTCAAAGCGTGAAGGTTCGAAGCAAATCATCCAATCATGTAGGCCAACATCAACAACAAGAGGCCAAGAACCGGGCATGCAAAGGATTATGTGATGAAGAGAATGGCGACACCACATGACAGTCGGAAGCAAACCGTCCAAACATGATGGCCAAGAGAAAATCATCGAGTGCCGACAAGCAACAAGCTATTCCATCAACTTTTTGTCTTTATCTACATGTGTAAACCATTTAGCTAGACAACGTACCATCTTAAACCAGTGCTCACGCATTATAATTTTTCACAAGAAATTAAACTACAAATTGCGAAATGACATGCTCATATACACGGGCACGTGTGCCGCCGCGCCTCTACCTGCTAGTAGTTTAACTATTGGGCAAAAGCTTCAAAAATTGCTTTTGGAGGCTGAACTCCATGGAGGCCTCCTTTTGAAAAATTCAAAATTCATATTTTTACATTTCAAAAATTATTTAAAAAAATATATATACATGGAGTCATAATGTACATGTATGTACATTTTCAGGACAAAATACGTTGAAATGAGGGTTGTGCAGAAAAAACAAATTTGGGACTTTTTAACACATGATACTATTCATTCTCAAAGTCCAGAAATCTATCTTTTTTGTATAGGTCGCATTTTAAGGTATTTCATCCTGAATTTTTACACACATATACATTTCATCCTTGTATAGTTGCTTAATTTTTCAGATCTTTTTGAAATCTGAAAGTTTAAATTTTGAATATTTTTAAAATAGAAGGCTCCATGAAGCTCGGTCGCCAAAACGCCATACTCCAAAAGCTTGCCCTACAAAACCCAACTGCTGGATCGACGAAGTCTTCGATTTCATCAGTAGTGGTGAGATATTTTTATTCGCTGCCAGCTTGCATAGTTTGTTTTAGCTTGCCCCACAGAACCTAACTGATCTAAACGCTTTTATATTTTTTTACGGAGAGAGTAACATTTATTGTCCCTTCTTTGAAAAACAGGTTGAACGTTCGCTCACACATAATTACGTTGTCTCTCTCTATTGCCCCAACTTCCATGCCCGAGATCAAATCACGATCTTTTGCATAACTGGAGGAGGGCGCTTCCGATTATTGGTGACCCATGGCATGTCGTTGTGCAACGGCACCCATAAATGTGAAGAATCTACGTCTACGTCTTGCTTCTCTACGACCTCTGAGACCGATGGGCGACGTTAAGCCGACCTGCCTCTATACGTGGTATCCGTTGACAGTTGTAATTCCATCTCCACGATCATCCATCCAAATCACGGCCGAGATTATGACTGTAACCGAGAAACGTGCGTAATGCTTAGTCCTTTGTCTTATTCTGTATGCGCTTGGGGTCGGGGTCGGGGAAATACGACGGCCGGCCAGTGATGGAGCCGAAAGCACAGATCAGATGCTAAAGTAAGGGTGTGCATGCATGCACCCGACCCAATGCTTTGTACCGATCGACGATGGTGCCGATCTTTTTTCCTTCTACATGGACCCGAGATTAGCATCACCGTGATCGAGACCGATCGCAGCGAGGCAACCACTCCCATGAGGCTGGTTGTAATCTGTTGTGAAACTAGTATATCCGTAATGTACAGTATTATATGTTGGTATCATATAAAACTATTTTTTTTGCCTTGCCTGATACAAAATAATACATTATTTAATATGATATTCAAACATCCTTTTTTTATTTAATTCTACGTCACCTCATCAAAATTGCTTAGAGCAACTTCAATGGGGCGATCCATTTTGTCCGCGGCCGTCCGTTTGGGTCGGCGTGGACAAAAAGGCTGGCCCAACGCGCCGACCCAAACGGCCGCGCGTCCGCTTTCGTCCGCCTGCCGACCCATTCCCGGCCCATTTTTTAGCCTGATTTGCGTCGACGCGGACACGAGACGGACGCGCGCGCTCGCCCTCTTTCATTACCGGTACCGCTGGTCGGTGGCACATTGAATTCACACCCTCGTCCGCCTGCTACGTCGCTGACGTCGCCGGCCATCTTTTCAGATAAAAATGGATACGTAGATAAATGTAGCGTACACAGATAAAAAGAAAAGACCACTACTCGTCGATTTCCGACTCCGACTCGGTAATGTCCTCCTCCGATGTCTGAACTGAATGTAGGCGTCAGCATACGCCTCGTCTTCAAAGTCCCAACCCGCCGTTTCTCGTACCTTCAGTTTCAATTGAGTTGCCTACTTCCGCGAACGCTTGTCCTCCCGATAGGCGGCTCGCTCCCTCCTCCTCGCGTCCCTCTCCGATCTCAATTGCTTGTAGAACTGGCGCTTGTCGACGATGTCCTGCGGGAAGCCTCCGCGCCACACCACCAAGGCTTCCACGTCCTTCTCTACGATGGCGAGGCGACGTTGCCGCCTCTATTCTGTGCCCGCTGGCTCGACACATTGGAAAAATTCATATCCCGACGAGGCCTCAGGAGGCGCCACGCCGCCGTGTCGTGCGCGCGGGCCGCCTCCTGATGTCGAAGGTGCCGAGGACGAGACGTTTCTCGCGAAACCAGATCTCGGAGGAGAATGCGCCGGAGCGGCGCTCGTGGACTCCGCGAAAATTGAAAGCGCCCAGGCGGCGGATCGACATGGTGGCGCAGAGGCGGCGAGAGTGGGCGGCGGACAGAGTGTGGAGGGAGCGCCTTCTTTATAACGAGCGCCGGCCGCAGCGCGCGCGCGGACCTTTCCCGCATGCTGGAGTGCCAAAACCAGGGCGACGGCTTGATCTAAAACGCGCGCGGTCATGAAATGGGTTGGCTCGTTGGACGCACTGCCGACCCAAAACTAAAAGAGGGCGGACGGCGGGCGGGTGGCCGACCCAAACAAACAAAAAGCGGACAAAAACGCCGTCCGTTTAGGTCGGTCCGTTGGAGTTGCTCTTAGTTGACATACATGATACTACCTATGATACTTCCATTACGGGTAAACTAATCTCATTAGACATGTACTATGTGATACCATACAGTGACGGCGTCACGCCTTATGTACCACCGTAGGAATACATACTTCTTTTTTCATAGAAAAAAGGGAAGGAGGATATCTTACAGTGGACGACCTTCTCTTCTATTTGCTCGGCAACCGGAGGTGCTCTCATTTTTGCGCCGCTAATCTCCGACGTGATAGTTCAGACGGCACGCACCCAAATTTTAACGGAAATCTACAATGTGATAATTCAGACGTCGCACACCCAAATCTTAACGGAACTATCTATGCATCAGTTGTCTGGAATATTTTGGAGGTATGAGTCACTTTTTAATCAGTCTTCGAATTTACTTTTGGAAAAATACAAATCCCTTTCATTGACAAAACTGGCCACACGCATCACGACAAAGGCATCCCGGATGGCTGCTAGCGACCCCGGAGGCGTCCACGCCGCCACACCCAAACCTCCCCCACCAGCCATCCAATCCTACGACTCCGGCAGTGTGGTCTATGCTATGGAAACTTCAAGTCCCACATAAAGTTCAAATATTTTGCTGGAGAATTCTGCACGGGATTGTACCGTTAATGTCTATACTCGCTAACAGACACATCCCGGTGAGTGGAGAATGTCCAATCTGTCACGTTGGAGCAGAGGATGTGTGCCATTTGCTTTTTGGATGCATTCCAGCCAGAGAATTGTGGGAGAAATTAGGCGTCTTGGACTCTATCAGATCGGCTCTTCACGTGGATCGCTCAGGATCAATAGTTTTGGAACACCTGCTAAACTTACCAACCACTTCGTTTCACCTAATGCCTACTATTCGAAGTATTGACGTCATAGCAGTGGGATACTGGTATTTGTGGTGGATCCGTAGGCAGGTCACACACAATGAGACAAGTCCACCTCCCAATAAATGGCATGTTTCAGTGATAGCAATTACAGGCGGGTATAACAAAGCGTCGAACCAAAATAGGGAGGACATGGAGCATAGATGGAAGAGGCCAGACCCAAAGTTTGTTAATGTAAATGTTGACGCTGCTTTTTATCAAGATGCAGGTGCAGGAGCAACGGCCCGCTATAATCAGAGACAAGAAGGGCAATTTCTAGCTGCTCGATGCGGATACAATGATTGTGCTTCAGATACTACGGCTATGGAGGCTAGGGCCAAGCGAGATCGCCTTCAATTTGCAAACTCGTTAGATTTAATCATGTTGAGGCCGAATTAGACTCCCTTGAAGTCATTCAATTCTGCACAGGACAAACACAGTGGTGGGATGCATCGGCAGCAGTCTTTGCGGAGTGTTTGGATACTGTTACGTCAATTGGAAGAGTCACCTTCAAGCACTGTTTTCGTGCAGCGAACACCGCACCTCTTGCGCTAGCTAAGTTTAGTTTTTTTAATAGAGTGTCAGATAGTTGGACTGACAAACCTCCTGCATGTGCCGTCAATAGCCTTGTGAACGATGTAATTTTGATTTGAATTAATAAAGCTAGCCATGATGGTTTCTTGAAATAAGCATCGTCTCAAATTTATTTGTGCTTTTTGCCTTCTGAACCTTCGCAAAGTGGGAGTTCTTGCCTCCTGGCACAGGGTTTGAGATAGTCTTCACAAATGTAGACCATCTCGGATAGATGCCATCAGCTAGGTAGTATCCTTTGTTGTAGTGCCGCCCATTGACCTCGAAGTTCACCGGAGGAGAATGACCTTCAACAAGCTTGGCAAAGGCAAGGGAGCACTGCAGCACGTTGATGTTATTGTGAGTTCCTGTCATACCAAAGAAGGAGAGCCAAATCCAGAGGTCCTGTGTGGCTACTGCCTCAAGTACCACACTGCAACCACCTTTGGCTCCTTTGTACATCCCCTGCCAAGCAAATGGATAGTTCTTCCATTTCCAATGCATGGAGTCGATGCTTCCAAGCATCCCAGGAAATCCTCTACTGCATTCTGTGCTCGGATCCGAGCAGTGTCTTTAGTATTGGGTGATCGCAAGTATTGTGGTCCAAACACTGCCACCACTGCCCTACAGAACTTGTAGAAACACTCAATGGTCGTGGACTCGGCCATGCGCCCATAGTCGTCGAGTGAATCACCGCGAGCTCCGTATGCAAGCATCATCATCGTTGTCGTGCACTTTTGGATTGAGGTGAATCCAAGTTTGCCGGTGCAATTCTTCTTGCACTTGAAGTAGCTGTCGAACTCCTGAATGGAATTCACAATTCTGAGGAAAATCTTTCGGCTTATCCAATAAAGGCGCCGAATACTTTGTCTCCGTGCAGTGGAGCGTCGGCGAAGTAGTCGGAGTAGAGCATGCAATAACCTTCCAGACGATGCCGGTTCTTTGCCTTCAGCCGCCCTGGCGCCGAGCCACCTCGCCGCGGCTTTTCATTGCTCGCGAGCAGGCCGGCCAGGGCGGCGAGGACCATGAGATGCTCCTCGTCCTTGATAGCGGCATCGGCTTCCTCCTCCAGCAGCACTGTGAGCACCTCCTCGTCGTTCGAGTCCATCGCCAAGCAGACAAATCCCGAACACCTGGAGGGCGTGGTGGGCGCACAGCCCCCGGTATCCCGCCCAGCGTGGCCGGAGCGCCGGGAAACTCGCCCAGGAAGGGGGTGGAGAGGTCGCCGCAGCGGAACCTTGTCTCTTTTCCGGTGGGGAAGGCCTATCAAGCGGCGGTGGGCGGCACCGGGATCAGCAGGGTGGCGGCCGAGCGCGCGGGGCTGGGGGCCGAATCTGGATGATTGTCTTGACTTTTCGCCTAACAGTGTGGCCCAGACGTGTTTTTCCCTTCCGCCGGACCCCCCGAGCTCTCCCCAGTGCGCTGGGTTCGGCTAGGATCGTCGGGCCCAAAAACGGGCCGAGCCGGCGGATTTCGGCGTCTTGGGGGCGCGACGGGGCATTTTTTCGGCGTCGACGCGAAAAAAATCGCCCAAGGGGGCTGTTGGTGGCGCGGCTGGAGATGCTCGTAGCCTGTGCTTTGTGATGTACTTCTAAACACTTAATAAGAAACAATGACATATACTTACGGATTATTAGAAATTGGCATCTAAAAAGTTGAGCACTTACTTTTGCGATGCTTTTGATTTTGACTACTCAGAAATAAGTCTAAGAAAAATAAAGTGGTCATATAAATCTGTCGGATACGCAGTGGGCCCTCTCTGTTATTTCGCACTAGGGCCCCTGCCCTGCCAGGACCGGCCCTGCATGGGCGGACGGCGTCGGCGGGGCTCTCCTTCATCCCATCATTTTTTTTCATTTTGCATCTCCCCTCATCCTCTTTTACCACTGCCGCCCCCTCGCCGTGGGATCTTTACATCCCATCTACAACAACTGGGAGCGCACCCAGTTCTTCACGTCGGAGTGAGACTGACTGTGCGGGGCACTCGTCACCATGGCTAGGGGCCTGTCCCTGATTGTGGCAGCGACGGCTCCATGTGCGGGCCGTTCTCCGAGCAGATCCGATTGGATGTGGCGTCAGGGGCCTAGTGTGCATCACGCTCTCTGTTCGATGTGGGCCAGGGCGGCGAGGTGCTGGCTTTCCGCACATGTGGTGCCGTCCGGCTTTGCTATGGTCCACCGCTTGGTGGTGGTGATCCAGATTTGATCGGTCAGATGGTGGTGATTGCAAACTATACTGCAGCGACTTCCTACGGCTCTACGACAACGGTGGTCATCGACAGGTCTTTGGGAGGGTCATCTCTCCTGATCCTGTGGTTGAGTTTGGCGGTGAGATACAAATTATGAACGACGAGTTGACGTAGAGGGATGACTGTGCAATGGTGTCGGTCGCATCGCATGTACCTGCTGGTGCATGGAAAGTGGTGGTGACAACACACGAGTGCCTTCGATGGTGGTGCTACTCGAGCACCCAGTCTCGAGTTCCGGTACGAAAGCCTAGGTCATACTTAAGTGGTTATACCTGGCAATGGCGATATTTTTCTTATGTGTTACCTTATTGAAGGCATTGCTCGGATATGCTCAGATTGATTCTTCAGGGCGAAAACCTAGATTCTAGCCTTGTGGTTGGATCTAGTGACGGCGGCGCTTGAGTGTCAGTCCCTTCTTGAAGACGTTGTTGTTGAAGAACATCATCGTCCATGTGGCATCATGAGATGATTGGTGCAGATATGGTCATTGTTGTAGTTCATCGATTGCAGATGTAGTCATTTTGTTTTTTCTTTTCTTTTTTCCTCGCCTATGCATAGCTTTGATCTTATATAAATTTACTAGTTGTCAGCGTGTTTTCTCATGTGTGTGAGTTGATGTTTGTTGTGTGCATCTTAACTACTAGAGGTCGGGTGTGTGCTCATTGTGTTATGTATCTTCTTCATGTTTTGAGTAAATAAAATACACCCTTTGTCGAAAAGATCCAGGGCAAAGGTGCTCTGGCCAAAAAACGCAGTCAATTGGTGAAAACATAATTTTGTGGGGGTATTGGGCTAAAATGGTACTAACAATAGACCATATGTGGTAATCATTCTTTTAGACTATAGCTTAAAATTTTCTATAGGATTGGGTTAGATGGGTCTCCACTAGCCGGAGACCCCCCACCCCCCTGAAACGGTGACGCCAAGCCTAACCGCTGCTCGATGAACTTTCACGGTCATCGTGCCGCCTCACCCGCCTCTGTGTCAACTTGTTCCAACCACTAGCCTTGCTGTTGGGGGGCCGCCGCCGGAACTCCTATGACCATTGTCGAGCTCGCGTAGCTGCCACCCGAACACCCCAATTCTGGTCGTCCTGCTGTGCTCCACACTGTCAGATCCGCCCCCGCAGCCCACTCGGAGTTGCCCCAACGCCGTCCTCGAACATAGCATCATTGTCACCAAGCTCTCACCGCTACCCGATCCCACCCAATTTCTATTGTCCCATCATGCTCCACACTGTCAGATCCGCCCCCGCCACTGTCCCCAAGCATTGTGCCATTGTCGCCGAGCTCTTGTCGTCGTACCTGAGCACCACATCGTCATCCCCAACCTCCCACTACCGTCCTCAAAATTCCCCGCCGCCATTCTCCATCGTCCCCGCCGTTGTATCTGCCTCTCGGTCTCCCTGCCGTCGGATCATCTTGTCGCATGTGGGTCTGAAAATATGGATATCTAGTTTAAGTCTATTGTAAAAGCAGACAAATTTTGGCTACCTAAAACTATTTTTAGGTATCCAACCTTTTGGTCTGCTGTTGGAGATGCTCTAATGGCACGCAACAATCGATGAGACCACTGTGGCTAGCATTTTCTACTTAATTACTATAGTAGGTACAATATAGTACTCCCTCCGTTTTTTTTACTCCGCATATAAGATTTGGTCAAAGTCAAACTACACAAAGTTTGACCAAATTTATATAAAAAATATGAACATCTACAATATTAAAACTATATAGTATGAAAATACATTTTGTGGTGCATCTGATAATATTGATTTCATATTGTCAATGTTTATATTTTTTAATATAAAGTTAGTCAAACTTTACAAAGCTTGACTTTGACCAAACCTTATATGCAGACTAAAAAGAAACGGAGGGAGTAGTAAAAGACAAGAGTGAAAAAAGAAATCAAATAAAAAATGTTGTGCTATAATAGGTAGAATCGTGTAATAATGTTACCAACATTGGAAAAAAAAACATATCCATGATCGAGAAACAAGGACAAATACAATACTAACTAATAAACAGATCAATGTCATTTCAGGTGGGAAAAAACCGTCTCATGGATGGGTCAAGGTTAACGTAGATGCATCATTTCATGTGGATACTTTTTCTGGAGCTTGTGGTGCTATCGTGCGTGATGAACGAGGTGATTTTCTAGCAGCAGCGACTTGGTTTCTTCCGCATATCCAAGATGTCGATTCAGCGGAGCTCATGGCAATTAGAAATGGAATGTACTTGTTGGCAAATTTGGGTTGCAACAATGTGGAGATTGAATATGATTGCCTTTTTGCGGTGGAGTCAGTTCAACAAATGGACTCTTTATCTTGGACCCGAGATTGCATTGGTCTCTGAATGCAAGGAGTTGGCAATGGACGTTGCTAAAATATCATTGAAACACTGTTTTCGGGAAGCTAATCAGGTAGCAGATGAGCTAGCTAAACATTCTTTTAGTGCTAGATCTTTGGGTACTTGGGATGATGCAAGCCCTGACTTTGTATCTGAAAAATAAAGTCTATTTGCCGTAAAAAAAACTAATAAGCTGATCCATGATGCTAAACTTGACACTGATGTTCATATTTTCATGTATTTATTTCAGCATTTTTAGCGATGTCTGTTCAGGGAGAGAAGATGTTCTCGTCAACTACGGAGGCGCTTGTGGTGACTTTGTCAATTTTAACATAATGTGTCAGTTCAGTCTATCAAAGGTGCTCACATGAGGGTAGGGTGTGCGTGCATGCGTATATAGAGATGAGTGTATGCACGTATGTATGAGCGGCTGCGTATGTAATGTGTTAAAAAGAATGAATTAAAGCATTGATATATTACCTAAAAGAAGGAGACTTTTTACGGTACATCATACTACCAAATATGATGGGTAGTATTTATAGTTTATCGAAGGGTCAATATGAGCCGACTCCGGATTTGACTCAAGGACATATTGGTAATTCTTTATTATGGGGATTAGTCATCTATTATATGCGTTTTGATATGCAAAGCTCCATCTCTTCCACGCCCGCGCTGCCCCTAGGTCCTCCGGCATCCAGACGCCGCCTAGCCGCCTCAACTGGCAGTCGCCTACTCCTCGGCCGAATGCCCTCGCCTCCCGTCGTGCCCAAGGACGGGCACCCTGGACCAACTTCCCTGCCACAACCGGCAGCGCCCTCTATCTTCATTGACGTGTACATCAGAGCTCCGCAGGTTCTCCATCCCGTCTTCGCGTCTTGCTGCCCTCTGCTCCTCAACAAAGCTAGCTAGCTGGTGTAGGCGCGTGTGTCTTCCTGCAGAATATATCCAGCAACTAGCTTTTGGTAGTTAGCCTTGAGCCCTCGATACTTACTCCGTGCGCAGTCCAAGAGCACCAGCCTCGGTGGATCATTGACCGAACTATCCCAAAATACCCTTTATACCTTAATATACTGCCCAAATACCTTTATACCTTAATATACTGCCCAAATTATGCAGTAGTATTGTGGCATCTGAGCCATTAAATCACAGAAATAAAGGGTCTAAATTAATCTGATGTACCGTAAAAGGTCTCAAAAGAAGAAGAAGAAAAACGAAAAAAAACTAAAACCAAGTGATGAACAAAATGCACATAAATTACATTGTTTTACATACAGTACACAAACAAGCCTATCGGTAGGTACGATTTGCGCACAAAACCTAAGTTTAGTCTAAATGCAATTGCCAAATATCAAAACCGAATCTTAGCTTCGCCCTTCGATCGTGTCCATATCCCAACCACAGAATGCCACGTACAGGTGCTCAGCATGCGTGCGGTGCTGTCAGCTTTGTGCTGCTCCACGTCGTTCTCCATGGCCTCGTTAAATACCACACCCCCGGGGCCCTAAACCTTGCAACGCAACTCCTCCACTCTTGAATCACCCAAGAAATTTGGCGCGAAAACTCGCGTGTGTGACTGCTTCTGTTGGTCGGCGGCTATGGACCAGGTGCAACGGAAGAGCATCCTGAGGTCAGCAAAGCCGCTGTCGCGGACGCGGTCGGAAGAGCTGTCCATGTTGTCCGACCTCGGTCAGCGACGGGACGTGGTTCTGAACATCGATGGGAACGGCAACGGCCCCGGCGCGGACGTCCTCGGAGCGGCGGGGAAGCCGACAGCCAGCAGGAAGTTGTCCACCGCCGCCAGCTCGCCGTCCCACTCCCAGGGGTGGGCCGACGCGAGCTTCGACTTCTGGAGGAACGAGGGCGGCCACGCGCGCCGCGTCGATGACTTCAGCTTCAAGAATCGGCCGGCGTCACTGCAGCCGCAGGCATCGTCCCCTTCGCTCTCGCCGAAGAAGAAGGCGGCGGAGGTCGGCGAGGACCCGCCCGCGCGCCTCATCGGGAACTTCCTCGGGAAGCAGAAAGCGGCCGAGGCCGAGCTGATCGACCTCGACATGGAGACGGACGACATTGGGAGGTCGTCACACTCACACCCGTTCTCATCCAACTCCAGAGATCGGGATGCGCCGCGTGTCTCCTTCAAGGACCGCCAGATGTCCTCGTCCTCTTCATCCGGCTCCGATTCCGATACCGGAGGCATCAAGCCCGCCGGCGACGACGGAATACGCAACACCTCCACTCCCACTCCAGCGGGACCGAGACCATTACTACGAGCCAAGACGCGCTCCCGGCTCACGGACCCGCCGCCGCGGTCATCCGTGGCCGTCGACGAGGAGCGCAAGAAGTCGTCCGCCTTGCGCCCTCCCAAGTCCGGCCAGTTTTCTGGGCGTATAACCGGCAAACCCGGCCAGCGGCGCAAGTCGGGCCCCATGGAGGAGGAGGAGGAGGACGACGACGACCCCTTCACAGACGCCGACATCCCCGACGACTTCAACCGCGGGAAGCTGGGCGCTCTCACCATACTGCAGTGGCTCAGCTTGGTGCTCATCATCGGGGCACTAGTGTGCAGCCTCACAATAAGGCCCTTGTCACGGAAGAAGCTATGGGAGCTGCACCTCTGGAAGTGGGAGCTCCTCGTGTTCGTGCTCATCTGTGGCCGCCTCGTCTCCGGCTGGGCCATCCGGATCGCGGTCTTCGGCGTGGAGCGCAACTTCGTGCTGCGGAAGCGCGTGCTCTACTTCGTGTACGGCGTACGCGGCGCCGTGCAGAACGCGCTCTGGCTCGGCATGGTGCTCGCCTCCTGGCACTTCTTATTCGACGAAGGCACCAACACGGCGGTGCTGCCCTACGTGACCAAGGTGCTGCTCTGCCTCCTCGTCGCCACGCTCGTCCGCCTCGTCAAGACGCTTCTCCTCAAGGTGCTCGCCTCGTCCTTCCATGTCTCCACATACTTTGATCGGATCCAGGAGGCGCTGTTCAACCAGTACGTCATCGACACACTGTCCGGGCCACAGCTGGTCGACGAAGACTACGTGATCGCTGAGGTGCGTGAGCTCCAGCGCGCCGGCGCAGACATCCCGAAAGAGCTACACCCCGCCTTGCCAACCAAGAACCTACCGGAGCAAAGGGGCACCCGGGTCTCGGGTTTGATCTCCAAGGGAGGTGGAATCAATCCGTTGTCGAAGGAGAAGAAACGGCGTGAGGCTGATGAAGGCATCACCATTGACAAGCTCCATAGGCTCAATCAGAGAACCGTCTCGGCGTGGAACATGAAGAGGCTGGTGAAGATTGTTCGTTTTGAGACGCTCGCCACAATGGATGAGCAGATCCAGCAAGCAACGGCAGGGGAAGGGGCTGAGTCAGGGACACAGATTCACACTGAATATGAGGCGCAGCTGGCCGCCAAGAAGATCTTTCACAACGTAGCCAAGCCTGGTTCCAAGTAAGCATTTCTTTGTTGGCATCCTTGCCTTTTACAAGCTCTTTGCAAATTACATCATTTTATATTTATTCCTATTGTCTAGACTCTAGAGTCTATATCAGATAGTCTTTTGCCTGTAGTGTAGGAATTTTGAGCTCACAAAGAGGTACACGGATAATTGGACTAAATCAACGACAATTAATATGGATCGAAGGGAGTAGTATAATTATTTCTTCTTTAATATCATAAATAGCATGATAATTGTTAGACTTATAGCGCACTGTCGTGTTCACCGTCAATTACAAAAGTGGAAGGACATACTGCATAATTTTATAGGAATACTTAACCAAAATGCCCTCGGTCCTCGTATTTTCAAATATTGTAGTTCTAAGAATAGTGACAATTTACGCATTCGGGCTCTTGATGTTAAATGTATAAATAATAATGCAGGCACATATACTTGGCAGACTTGATGCGCTTCATGAAGCAGGAGGAAGCCATCAAAGCTATGCACCTTTTTGAAGGAGCACAGGAGCACTGTAGGGTCGGCAAGAAGTCTCTCAAGAACTGGGTGGTAATGATCTTATTATATACCCTACTATCCAAGTTGCATCAATCTTCAAGATACCTTCTCTAACATTATCAATGAAACTTCATTCTATAGGTGAAGGCATTTAGAGAGCGCAAAGCTCTTGCCCTAACACTTAATGATACAAAAACAGCAGTTAACAAGCTCAACCAGATGGCCAATGTTGTTGTTGGCCTCATAGTGTCCGCTCTCTGGCTCCTTATTCTCGGCGTAGCAACGACACAATTCTTTGTATTCCTCAGTTCACAACTTCTTGTGGCGGTATTTGTATTCGGGAATACCTTGAAGACGATTTTCGAGGCAATTATCTTCTTATTCGTTATGCATCCTTTCGATGTTGGTGACCGCTGTGAAATTGAAGAGGTTCAGGTAATGAATATATTCTCGATCGGTGCTACTTATTTATTTAGTTGAAAATTACCTCGCATTCGTGGACTGACGTTTAACCACTTGAATTTTAGGTTGTTGTAGAGGAAATGAATATCATGACAACAGTCTTTCTTCGTTATGATAACCTGAAGATCTATTATCCAAACAGTGTACTTGCCACCAAACCAATTTTTAACTTCTATAGGAGTCCTGATATGGGAGAAGGGGTTGACTTCTCTATTCATGTAGCCACACCGATGGAAAAACTGACGCTCATGAAGGAAAGAATACTTCGGTGCGTACCAGTGCTTCTGTCTCAGTTCATATATGTTCACAAATTGGCGTAAACATAACACATCAATAATTTGTAGTACCATTTGTTGCTGATCTTACCACATCGAACTAATATTAGTTTTCTTTTCTTATGATAATCCAGTTACATTGACAGTAAGAAGGAACATTGGTACCCTGGTGCGATGGTTGTCCTCCGAGATGTAGATGACACCAACAAGCTGAAAGTATCCATATGGCTGCGGCACAGACTCAACTTCCAGGACATGGGTATGAGGTTTGTGAGGCGGGAACTCGTGCTCCAAGAGATGATCAGAGTCTTGAGGGACCTCGACATCGAGTACCGGATGTTGCCCCTTGATGTGAACGTGCGAAACGCGCCCCCTCTGCAATCCACAAGGATGCCGACGACGTGGAATTATTCATGAAGTGGCGGGACATCCCGTTATGAGATCACAAATATAACAGTTACCGTCCATGTCCAGTGACAATGGTAGCAACTATAGCTAAATACTCCCACCGTTCTCAAATAAATGGACATATAGTATTTTAAGACAAATTATGAAGTGGAGTAGAAAATGCATTAGGAAGGTGCAAAGCACCATCCATCTCCTCTTTAATTACCCACCTCCAATAAGATGAGTGCACGTAGAAACTGAGGAGACTATGTATTGAATGTTATTGGTATCTCATTTACTTGTTGTCGATAAGAGCTGTCTCTGTATCTTCGGGTTCTTGGGATGATGTAATCCCTGACTTTGTATCTCATTTACTTGTAAACGACATGATCATCATATGAGAAATAAAGTCTATTTTGCATTAAAAAACTAATAAACAGATCCATGATGCTAAACTTGACACTGATGCTCATATTTTCATGTAGTATTTATTTCAGCCTTTCAATGATGTTTGTTCACGGAGAGGAGATGTTCTCATCGACTACGGAGGCGCGTGTTGTGACTTCGTCAAATTTAAGATGGTGCGTCACTTCAGTCTATCAAAGGGGCTCATGAGGGTAGGGTGTGTGTGCGTTCATAGAGGTGACTGTATGTGCATATGTATGAGCGTCTGCGTCTGTAATGTGGTAAAAAGGAATAAATTAAGGGCATTGGTATTACCTAAAAGAAGAAGAAAAACAAAAAAACGATGAAAAAAATGCACACAACCATAAATTACACTGTTTATTACATGAAATACACAAATAAGCATATTGTAGGTACGGTTTGCACACAAATTGCATAGAACCTAAGTTTAGTCTAAATGCAATTGCGAAATAGCAAAACCGAATCTTAGCTTTGCCCTTCGATCGTGTCCATATCCCAACCACAGAATGCCACGTACATGTGCTCAGCATGCGTGCGGTGCTGTCAGCTTTGTGCTGCTCCACGTCGTTCTCCATCGCCTCGTTAATACCACACTCCCGGGGCCCTAACCTTGCAACACAACTCCTCCACTCTTGAATCACCCAAGAAATTTGACGTGAAAACTCGCGAGTGTGTGTGCTTCCGTTGGTCGGCGGCGACGAACTAGGTGTGTTAGAGATATATTTGGGATACATGTATTTGGTCATTCTCTCCAGGGCCCTAAACCTTGCTTCTGTTGGTCGGCGGCTATGGATCAGGTGCAACGAAAGAGCATCTTCAGGTCAGCAAAGCCACTGTCGCGGACGCGGTCGAAAGAGCAGTCCATGTTGTCCGACCTCGGACAGCGACGGCAACGGCCCGGCGCGGGCGTCCTTGGAGCGGCGAGGAAGCCGACAGCTAGCAAGAAGTTGTCCACCGCCGCCAGCTCGCCATCCTAGGGGTGGGCTGAGACGAGCTTCGACTTCTGGAGGAACGAGGGCGGCCACGTGTGCCGCATCGATGACTTTAGCATCAAGAATCGGCCGGCGTCACTGCAGCCACAGGTATCGTCCCCTTCGCTCTCAACGAAGAAGGCGGCGGCGGAGGTCGGCGAGGACCGGCCCACGCGACTCATCGGGAACTTCCTCGGGAAGCAGAAATCGTCCCCGAATACACCTACACCTGCATGAACAGTACACTTGAAAGAAATACAAAACAAACTTAAAAAAATCTGAAATTTTGGGACATCAAACTAGATCAAAAGTTTTAGCTTTCTGTAAAATTTCATGACCAAATAACATTCAAGGAGCCCTTAGCAAAAATAACAAAATCTGTGTTCAAAGTTTTCTTCACTTTCGAGGAGTGATTTTTTTGTTTTTTTACTGGGGACTCCTCGAATGTTATTTGGGCACGAAATTCCACAGGAAGCTAAAACTATTGATCTAGTTTGATGTCCCAAAATTTTAGATTTTTTTTGCTTTATATATTTTTCAAGTGTACGGTTCATGCAGGTGCACCTACCCTCGGGAGCAGCCACACCTCCGAGGCCGAGTTGCTCGACCTCGGCATGGAGATTGATGACATCGGGAGGTCGTCACACACACACCCGTTCTCATCCAACTCCCGAGATCGGGATGCGCCGCGTGTCTCCTTCAAGGACTGCTAGATGTCCTTGTCCTCTTCATCCGGCTTCGATTTTGGTACCGGCGGCGTCCATAAGCCCTCCCACCCCTCGCGCCTCGCGCTGACGATAGAATACGCAACGCCTCCACTTCCACTTTAGCGGGACTGAGACCATTACTGCGAGCTAAGACGCGCTACCGGCTCACGGACCCACCGCCGCAGTCACCCGTGGCCGTCGACGAGGAGCGCAAGAAGTCGTCCGCCTTGCCCCCTCCAACTCCGGCCAGTTTTATGGGCGTATAACCGGCAAATCCGGCCAGCCGCGCAAGTCCGGTCCCTTGGAGGAGGAGGAACATTGTGTTGGAACAAAGTTTGTCATTAGTGCTAGGTTTAGATTATTTTGTGTTTAGTCATGTCAAGTGCATGCATTGTTAGTTAGAGTAGTGCCGCACATACTTGCATGGATAAAGCTAGCGGCTTGATAGGCTTAGTTGTGGACCAAGTAAGTGTGAGGCGCTGTTACTTGTGGCCTAGATACCGGCTAGTGGGAGCGATTAGTGGATCAAGCAGGTTGTGAGCTTGACCATGTATGTGTGCGTGTGCATGCATGTTAGAATTAATCCGAGACGCACCGTCAATCTACTGAGAACCAAGCAATCACACGAGCACGACACCGAGATTTGTTAATGAGCTTCACTATCATGGCTATATCCTTGGGGCCTGACTATGGGCGCTCCTCCCCATGACACCGCTACAATACCGCACCCTGGCCGCCCGGGCGCCGGCACACGTCGCCGGTTCCCCCGCGTGCCTGTGCTATTATGTTGGCATATGTTACATCATGTGTCTACCCTCACTATATATGAGAGGTCTGGAATACAAGTGTCCTATTAGGACACAACTCCTACCCTGTCTACACACATTCCAAAACCAAGTCCAACTGTAACCTACCTTGTACAATAATATTTGACACAACTCTAACAAACTCCACCTTGGCGAATATTCTTCACCACCTTGAATTCATCCATGCGTCGAACCTCCATGTACATTGCACTTGAGATACGTCATGAGCACCGCTGCTACTCCCAGACTTCATGTGACTCCACCTGCAACTGTAGTCCCTTCTTGTCTTCTTCAGAGTCAACGCTCGAGCAAAATTAAGTTCCTCATTACTCTACCTTGTGCTTCCAACTTCCGGAGAATCCGTTCAATGCCATCACACATCGACCACTGTTTGTGTGAAAAACTCTTAGATGCTCAGAACGCGACGCCTAACTGGCTGGAGTATTCACAGTCCTCAAGTGTAACAAGTGTTGGGGAATGCAGTATTTCAAAAAAATTCCTACAATCACGCAAGATCTATCTAGGTGATGCATAGCAACGAGAGGGGAGAGTGTTGTCCACGTACACTCATAGACCGAAAGCGGAAGCGTTATGACAACACGGTTGATGTAGTCGTACGTCTTCATGATCCGACCGATCCTAGCACCGAAGATACCGTACGTCTTCACGATCCGATCGATCCTAGCACCGAAGGTACGGCACCTCCGCGATATGCACACGTTCAGCTCGGTGACGTCTCATGAACTCTAGGTCCAGCTGAGGTCGAGGGAGAGTTTCGTCAGCACGACGGCATGATGATGATGATGGTGAAGTTACCGGCGCAGGGCTTTGCCTAAACACTACAACGATATGACCAAGGTGGAAATCTGTGGAGGGGGCACTGCACACGGCTAAACAATCAACTTGTGTGTCTATGGGGTGCCCCCTTCCCCCGTATATAAAGGGGGGAGGAGGAGAAGGCCGACCTAGGAGGAGGCGCGCCCAAGGGGGGGGGCAATCCTACTCCAAGTAGGTTTGTCCCCCTTTCCTATTCCTACTAGGAGAAGGGGGAAAGAGGAGGAGAGGAGAAGGAAAGGGGGAGCCCCAAACCCTAAACCAATTCGGTTTGGGCCTAGGGGACGCGCCCCACCACTTGCATGTTGCCCTCTTTCTCCACTAGGGCCCATTAAGGCCCATTGACTCCCCTGGGGGTTCCGTTAACCCCCCGGTACTTCGGTAAATGCCTGAACTCATCCGGAACCATTCCGATGTCCAAATAGCCTTCCAATATATCGATCTTTATGTCTCGACCATTTTGAGACTCCTCGGCATGTCCGTGATCACATCCAGGACTCCAAACTACCTTTGGTACATCAAATCACATAAACTCATAATACCGATCAGCATCGAACGTTAAGCGTGCGGACCCTATGGGTTCGAGAACTATGTAGACACGACCGAGACACTTCTCCAGTCAATAACCAATAGCGGAACCTGGATGCTCATATTGGCTCGTACATATTCTACGAAGATCTTTATCGGTCAAACCGCATAACAACATACATTGTTCCCTTTGTCATTGGTATGTTACTTGCCCGAGATTCGATCATCTGTATCTCAATACCTAGTTCAATCTCGTTACCGGCAAGTCTCTTTACTCGTTTCGTAATGCGTCATCCCATAACTAACTCATTAGTCATATTGCTTGCAAGGCTTATAGTGATGTGCATTACCGAGAGGGCCCAGAGATACCTCTCCGACAATTGGAGTGACAAATCCTAATCTCGATCTATGCCAACTCAACAAACACCATCAGAGACACCTGTAGAGCATCTTTATAATCACCCAGTTACGTTGTGAAGTTTGATAGCACACTAAGTATTCATCCGGTATTCGGGAGTTGCATACTCTCATAGTCATAGGAACACTTATAAGTTATGGAGAAAGCAATAGCAATAAACTAAACGATCATAGTGCTAAGCTAATGGATGGGTCTTGTCCATCACATCATTCTCTAATGATGTGATCCCGTTCATCAAATGACAACACATGTCTATGGCTAGGAAACTTAATCATCTTTGATTAATGAGCTAGTCAAGTAGGGGCATACTAGGGACACTCTGTTTGTCTATGTATTCACACATGTACTAAGTTTCCGGTTAATACAATTCTAGCATGAATAATAAACATTTATCATGATATAAGGAAATATAAATAACAACTTTATTATTGCCTCTAGGGCATATTTCCTTCAGTCTCCCACTTGCACTAGAGTCAGTAATCTAGTTCACATCGTCATGTGATTTCACACCAATAGTTCACATCTTTATGTGATTAGTTCACATCTCCATGTGACTAATACCCAAAAGGGTTTACTAGAGTCAATAATCTAGTCATCGCTATGTGATTAACACCCAAAGAGTGATCATGTTTTTCTTGTGAGAGAAGTTTAGTCAACGGGTCTGCCACATTCAGAGACGTATGTATTTTGCAAATTTTCTATGTCTACAGTGCTCTGCATGGAGCTACTCTAGCTAATTGCTCCCACTTTCAATATGTATCTACATCGAAACTTAGAGTCATCCAGATCGGTGTAAAAGCTTGCATCGGCGTAACTCTTTACGACGAACTCTTTATCACCTCCATAACCGAGAAATATCCCCTTAGTCTTCTAAGGATAATTTTGACCGATGTCAAGTGATCAATCCTAGATCAATATCGTACCCCCTTGCCAAACTCATGGCAAGGTACACAATAGGTCTAGTACATAGCATAGCATACTTTATAGAATCCTATGGCTGAGGCATTGATACGTCTCCAACGTATCTATATTTTTTTTATTGTTCCATGCTATTATATATTCTGTTTTCGATGTTTAATGGGCTTATTTATACACTTTTATATTATTTTTAGGACTAGCCTATTAACCGGAGGCCCAGCCCAAATTGCTGTTTTTTTTGCCTATTTCAGTGTTCCGCAGAAAAAGAATATCAAACGGAGTCCAAACAGAATGAAACCTTCGGGAGCGTGATTTTCGGAACAACCGTGATCCAGAGGACTTGGAGTGGATGTCAAGCAATCAATGAGGAGGCCACGAGGCAGGGGGCGCGCCTACCCCCCTGGGCGTGCCCTCCACCCTCGTGAGCCCCTTGTGGCTCCACTGACCTACTTCTTCCTCCTATATATACCTACGTACCCTAAAAACATCAGAGGACACAACGAAAACCTAATTCCACCGCTGCAACCTTCTGTACCCGTGAGATCCCATCTTGGGGCCTTTTCCGGAGCTTCGCCGAAGGGGGCATCGATCACGGAGGGCCTCTACATCAACTCCATGGCCTCTCCGATGATGTGTGAGTAGTTTACCTCAGACCTTCGGGTCCATAATTATTAGCTATATGGCTTCTTCTCTCTCTTTGGATCTCAATACAAAGTTCTCCTCGATTCTCTTGGAGATCTATTCGATGTAATCTTCTTTTGCGGTGTGTTTGTCGAGATCCGATGAATTGTGGGTTTATGATCAAGATTATCTATGAACAATATTTGAATCTTCTCTTAATTCTTTTATGTATGATTGGTTATCTTTGCAAGTCTCTTCGAATTATCAGTTTGGTTTGGCCTACTAGATTGATCTTTTTTGCAATGGGAGAAGTTCTTAGCTTTGGGTTCAATCTTGCAGTGCTCGATCCCAGTGACAGTAGGGGAAATGACATGTATTGTATTGTTGCCATCAAGGATAAAAAGATGGGGTTTATATCATATTGCATGAGTTTATCCCTCTACATCATGTCATCTTGCTTAAAGCGTTACTCCATTCTTATGAACTTAATACTCTAGATACATGCTGGATAGCGGTCGATGTGTGGAGTAATAGTAGTAGATGCAGGCAGGAGTCAGTGTACTTGTCACAGACATGATTCCTATATACATGATCATAGCTAAATATTCTCATAACTATGCTCAATTCTATCAATTGCTCGACGGTAATTTGTTCACTCACCGTAATACTTATTCTATCTTGAGAGAAGCCACTAGTGAAACCTATGGCCCCCGGGTCTATTTTCCATCATACAAGTTTCCAATCTATTTTATTTTGCAATCTTTACTTTCAATTTATATCATAAAAATACCAAAAATATTTATCTTATTATTATTATTATCTCTATCAGATCTCACTCTTGCAAGTGGCCGTGAAGGGATTAACAACCCCTTTATCGCGTTGGTTGTGAGGTTCTTATTTGTTTGTGTAGGTACGAGGTGACTCGCGCGTGGTCTCCTACTGGATTGATACCTTGGTTCTCAAAAACTGAGGGAAATACTTACGCTGCTTTGCTGCATCACCCTTTCCTCTTCAAGGGAAAAACCAACGCATGCTCAAGAGGTGGCAAGAAGGATCTCTGGTGCCGTTGCCGGGGAGATCTATGATACGTCTCCAACGTATCTACTTTTCCAAACACTTTTGCCCTTGTTTTGGACTGTAACTTGCATGATTTGAATGGAAATAACCCGGACTGACGCTGTTTTCAGCAGAATTACCATGGTGTTATTTATGTGCAAGAGCAAACGTTCTCAGAATGACCTGAAACTTCACGGAGCCACTTTTCAGAAAATAAGAAAAATACCTGCAAAAGATGAAGGCCAGGGGGCCACCACCTCTCCACGAGGGTGGGGGGCGCGCCTGCCCCCCTAGGGTGCGCCCCCTACCTCGTGGCCCCCCTGTTGCCTCTCCGACTCCAACTCCAACTCCAACTCTAATATTGTGTTTCGAGGAGAAAAAATCAGAGAGAAGAAATCATCGCATTTTACGATACGGCGTTGCCGCCAAGCCCTAAAACCTCTCGGGAGGGCTGATCTGGAGTCCGTTCGGGGCTCCGGAGAGGGGAATCCGTCGCCATCGTCGTCATCAACCATCCTCCATCACCAATTTCATGATGCTCACCACCGTGCGTGAGTAATTCCATCGTAGGCTTGCTGGACGGTGATGGGTTGGATGGCATCTATCATGTAATCGAGTTAGTTTTGTTAGGGTTTGATCCCTAGTGTCCACTATGTTCTGAGATTGATGTTGCTATGACTTTGCTATGCTTAATGCTTGTCACTAGGGCCCGAGTGCCATGATTTCAGATCTGAACCTATTATGTTTTCATCAATATATGAGTGTTCTTGATCCTATCTTGCAAGTCTATAGTCACCTATTATGTGTTATGATCTGTTAACCCCGAAGTGATAATAATCGGGATACTTACCGGTGATGACCGTAGTTTGACGAGTTCATGTATTCACTATGTGTTAATGCTTTGTTCCAGTTCTCTATTAAAAGGATGCCTTAATATCCCTTAGTTTCCGTAAGGACCCCGCTGCCACGGGAGGGTAGGACAAAAGATGTTATGCAAGTTCTTTTCCATAAGCACGTATGACTATATTCGGAATACATGCCTACATTATATCAATGAACTGGAGTTAATTCTGTGTCACCCTAGGTTATGACTGTTACATGATGAACCGCATCCGGCATAATTCTCCATCACTGATCCATTGCCTATGAGCTTTCCATATATTGTTCTTTGCTTATTTACTTTTCCGTTGCTATTGCTATCATCACTACAAAATACCAAAAACATTACTTTTACTACTATTACCTTTTGCTACCGTTACCACTACTATCATATTACTTTGCTACTAAATACTTTGCTGCAGATATTAAGTTTCCAGGTGTGGTTGAATTGACAACTCAGTTGCTAATACTTGGGAATATTCTTTGGCTCCCCTTGTGTCGAATCAACAAATTTGGGTTGAATACTCTACCCTCGAAAACTGTTGCGATCCCCTATACTTGTGGGTTATCAAGACTATTTTCTGGCGCCGTTGCCGGGGAGTATAGCTCTATTCTTTGAGTCACTTGGGATATATATCTGCTTATCATTATGAAGAACTTGAGAGATCCAAAAACCAAGATCTACCCCTCAACTACGAGGGGAGGTAAGGAACTGCCATCTAGCTCTGCACTTGATTTACCTTCTGTTATGAGTAAGTTTGCGACATCTACACCTGCTTCTGCTATTCGTTCTGATATGTCGCATGTTATTGATGATGCCACTTCTGCTATGCATGGTACTTATGATGAAACCACCTATATGCCTGATACTACTGTGCCACTTAGTGATTTTCTTGATGAACAAATTGCTAGGGCTAGAGAAATTGAAAATATTGAATCTGATGATACTGATGAAAGTGATGATGAAGAATCACTTGTTATTCCTAAGGGTTATGTTTTTGATCAAGAAGCTTCTTTCGCTATCTTAGCTTGCAAAAATAGAAATGAACTCAAAA
Organism: Triticum urartu; assembly: GCF_003073215.2. NCBI lineage: Eukaryota > Viridiplantae > Streptophyta > Magnoliopsida > Poales > Poaceae > Triticum > Triticum urartu. The sequence goes on from NC_053026.1 coordinate 629,284,264, forward strand.
GGTTATTAGCTAAATGGAGTAAGAAATCTCTAAATGCTAGAATGAAACCTGACCCTGCTTTTGCTACTTCACCTATCTTTGTTACTGATAAGGATTATGAATTCTCTGTTGATCCTGATATAATTACTTTGGTTGAATCTGATCCTTTTCATGGTTATGAATCTGAAACTGTTGTGGCACATCTTACTAAATTGAATGCTTGCAGATTCCAGCTTAGTCCAATGCACGTGCACTATTATTATTATTCACATCATTCGATCATGCAAGTGAAAGGCAATTATGATGATATATGATGGACTGGCTGAGATGAGAAAAGCTGGTATGAACTCAACCTCATTTGTTTTAATAAATATGATTAGTTCATCGTTCCTGATTCAGCCTATTATGAATAAACATGTTTGCAATGACAATTAGAGATCATAGTTTCTTGTGCCATGCTTGATTAGCTATGAGTTATAATGGTTTACCTTGCGTGCCAACATGCTATTGAGATAATTATGATGTGGTATGATAGGGCGGTATCCTCCTCTGAATGATTTAAGTGACTTGACTTGGCACATGTTCACGCATGTAGTTGAAACAAAATCAACATAGCCTTCATGATATTTATGTTCATGGTGGATTATATCCTACTCATGCTTGCATTCGGTGTTGATCAATTTTAATGCATGTTCATGACTGTTGTCGCTCTCTAGATGGTCGCTTCCCAGTCTTTTACTAGCCTTCACCTGTACTAAGCGGGAATACTGCTTGTGCATCCAATCCCTTAAACCCCAAAGTTATTCCACATGAGTCCACTATACCTACCTATATACGGTATCTACCTACCGTTCCAAGTAAATTTGTATGTGCCAAACTCTAAACCTTCAAATAAATATCCTGTTTTGTATACTCGAATAGCTCATGTATCAACTAGGGTTGTCTGTATCTTCCATGTTAGGCGGGTTATTCTCAAGAGGAGTGGACTCTTCTCCTCACTCACGAGATAAATGGCTGGTCACCGGGATGCCCAGTCCCATGCTTTATGCAAACTAAATCAAAATAATTGCAAAAAAAACTCCCCCTGGGACTCTTGTTAGTTGGAGGTACTCGTTGTTTCGAGCAAGCCATGGATTGATGCTTGTTGGTGGAAGGGGGAGTATAAACTTTACCATTCTGTTTGGGAACCGCCTATAATGTGTGTAGCATGGAAGATATCGCCATCTCTTTGTTGTTATGTTGACAATGAAAGTATACCGCTCAAAATATTATTCACCTTCGTTTCAAAACCGAGCTCTGGCACCTCTACAAATCCCTGCTTCCCTCTGCGAAGGGCCTATCTATTTACTTTTATGCTGAGTCATCATCCTCTTATTAAAAAGCACTAGTTGGAGAGCACCACTGTCATTTGCATTCATTATTGTTAGTTTACATTGAGTATGACTTGACTGGATCTATTTCACCATGAATTACAATGTCTAGTCAGTCCTTGGTCTTTAAAGGTGCTCTGCATTTATGTTTTGCGGTCTCAGAAAGGGCTAGTGAGATACCATCTTGTTATATCATATTATGATTGTTTTGAGAAAGTGTTGTCATCCGAGATTTATTATTATGGCTCGCTAGTTGATTATGCTATTGATATGAGTAAACTTGAGACCTATGCGTTATTGTGAATGTGGTTAGTTATAATCTGTGCTGAAAACTTGAATGCTGGCTTTACATATTTACAACAACAAGAGCAAACAGAGTTTGTAAAAAAATTTCTTTATCACTTTCAGTTTGTCAACTGAGTTGCTTGAGGACAAGCAAAGGTTTAAGCTTGGGGGAGTTGATACGTCTCCAACGTATCTACTTTTCCAAACACGGTTGCCCTTGTTTTGGACTCTAACTTGCATGATTTGAATGGAACTAACCCGGACTGACGCTGTTTTCAGCAGAATTACCAGGTGTTATTTATGTGCAGGAGCAAACGTTCTCGGAATGACCTGAAACTTCACGGAGCCACTTTTCAGAAAATAAGAAAAATACATGCAAAATATGAAGGCCAGGGGCCCACCACCTCTCCACGAGGGTGGGGGGCGCGCCTGTCCCCCTAGGGCGCGCCCCCCTACCTTGTGGGCCCCCTGTTGCCTCTCCGACTCCAACTCCAACTCTATATATTGTGTTTCGGGGAGAGAAAAAATCAGAGAGAAGAAATCATCGCGTTTTACGATACGGAGCCGCCGCCAAGCCCTAAAACCTCTCGGGAGGGCTGATCTGGAGTCCGTTCGGGGCTCCGGAGAGGGGAATCCGTCGCCATCGTCATCATCAACCATCCTCCATCACCAATTTCATGATGCTCACCGCCGTGCGTGAGTAATTCCATCGTAGGCTTGCTGGACGGTGATGGGTTGGATGGGATCTATCATGTAATCGAGTTAGTTTTGTTAGGGTTTGATCCCTAGTGTCCACTATGTTCTAAGATTGATGTTGCTATGACTTTGCTATGCTTAATGCTTGTCACTAGGGCCCGAGTGCCATGATTTCAGATCTGAACCTATTATGTTTTCATCAATATATGAGTGTTCTTGATCCTATCTTGCATGTCTATAGTCACCTATTATGTTTTCATCAATATATGAGTTTTGTGTTGATCTGTGACAGATTGAATCCGTCACATATTAACAGATTTCTTGTAGTGGTTCTCTATTAAAAGGATGCCTTAATATCCCTTAGTTTCCATAAGGACCCCGCTGCCACGGGAGGGTAGGACAAAAGATGTTATGCAAGTTCTTTTCCATAAGCACGTATGACTATATTCGGAATACATGCCTACATTATATCAATGAACTGGAGCTAGTTCTGTGTCACCCTAGGTTATGACTGTTACATGATGAACCGCATCCGGCATAATTTTCCATCACTGATCCATTGCCTACAAGCTTTCCATATATTGTTCTTCGCTTATTTACTTTTCTGTTGCTATTGCTATCATCACTACAAAATACCAAAAACATTACTTTTACTACTGTTACCTTTTGCTATCGTTACCACTACTATCATATTACTTTGCTACTAAATACTTTGCTGCAGATATTAAGTTTCCAGGTGTGGTTGAATTGACAACTCAGCTGCTAATACTTGAGAATATTCTTTGGCTCCCCTTGTGTCGAATCAACAAATTTGGGTTGAATACTCTACCCTCGAAAACTGTTGTGATCCCCTATACTTGTGGGTTATCAATCTACGCCAAGTCAAGACATACCAAGTACCCATCGCAACTCTTATCCTTCGCATTTCATTATTTGCCATTTGCCTCTTTTTCCTCTCCCCCACTTCACCCTTGCCGTTTTATTCACCCTCTTTCCCTTTCGCCCTCTCTTTCCGTTCACTTATTCTTCGCTTGTTTGCTTGTGTGTTGGATTGCTTGTTTGTCACGATGGCTCAAGATAATACTAAATTGTGTGACTTTGCCAATACCAACAATAATGATTTTATTAGCACTCCAATTGCTCATCTTACCGATGCTGAATCTTGTGAAATTAATACTGCTTTGCTGAATCTTGTCATGAAAGATCCGTTTTCTGGCCTTCCTAGCACTACAAAAAAAGACACATCCGTGACATTTTGGGCCGAACAAAATTTTTTCTGTCATACATATGACACTTCTATGACAATAATTGTGACAAAACACGGTATCATCATAGATGTGGTGGGCTCCTACTTCTATGACAAAAAATCATGACAGAAAATGGGCTTTTTTGTCCTGGGCGGGCCGGAGACGCAGCTGCATGACATTCTTTGGGCCATCCATGATGGAAAAAACCGTGGTAGAAGCGAGGGCGAGGAAAATTTCGGGGAGTTCCTGGTTACGGTGGGAGGTCGGGGGCCGAGCGATGTGCGTTTCTCTCGTACATGTACACGCGTGTGTGCGAGGCGTTGGCTCTAACTGAACCCAAGCGAGGCGTTGGGCTCTAACTGAACCCGAGCGATTGCACTGCAGGCTACGCGTTACTGAACCCGAGCGATAGATCGATGGCTGTTAACTGAACCCGATCGAGTGATTCCTTCGCTATTGCTGCTAACTGAAGCCGATCGATGTTGCCTCTGGATGAACAGTGAGCGTTGCGGGGGGTTTGGATGAACAGTTCCTGGTGGGGGTGGATGAACAGGACCCCGTGGTGTTGCCTCTGGATGAACAGGACCCTAATCGATCGAGCCGGTTGGGGCTGGATGAACAGGACTCCATGGAGGGCTGGATGAACAGGACCACCCCGTGGAGGGCAGGATGAATAGTAGACGGTGGAGGGCAGGATGAACAGTAGCCCGTGGAGGGGTGGTTGAACAGGAGGCCGTGGAGAGCGCTGGTTGAACAATAGCCGGTGGAGTAGCGCGCGGTGGAGGCTGGATGAACAGGAGCCCGTGGATGAATAGTCGCAGGTGGAGGCTAGAGGAGGTCGACGGTGGATGAACAGTAGCTTGTGGAGGCTGGAGGGGGTCGACGGTGGAGATGAACAGTATCCCGTGGAGTCCCGTTTTGCGGTACGCCACACCCCTCCCGATGAACAGGACCCCTATTTCGACCGTAGCGCTCCAACACAAGTCCGTTTCCTCTGTTTTGCGGTATGCCACACCCCTCCCGATGAACAGGACCCCCGTTTCGACCGTAGGAGGTCCGTTTCCTCCGTTTTGCGGTACGCCAGACCCCTCCCGATCAACAGGACCCCGTTCCGAATGTAGGAGGTCTGTTTCCTCCGTTGTGCGGTATGCCAGGCCTCGTTTCCATCGCATGTTCCATCCAAGCCCTCCCGATGAGCACGACCATGCATTCCGTTCCGACCCAGCCGGTTGGCTCCCACGCATTCCGTTGCCTCCGGATGAACACGACGCATTCCGTTGCCTCCGCATGAACACAACGCATTCCGTTGCCTCCCCATGAACACGACGCATTTCGTTGCCTCCCCATGAACACGACGACGACGCTGTTTCTCCGTTCCGACCCAGCCATGTACACGAGCCCTTGCTGTACGTATGCGCGAGTAGGCGTTCGAGACCCCGCCCGTATGTACACATACGTGGCCGTATTTTCTTTCTTGCACCCTGGCCGCTGTACGTACGTGTACATGCTACGTGTGCGCCTCTACTATGACACGTGCACGCCTCTACTACAACACGTGCGCGCCTCTACATCAACCAGTATGTACATACACGTTCGCGACTAGAATAACAACGCTACGTACGCTTCGACCAGGTGGGTCCCGACTGTCAGGCACTTCCTTGTCTGCGAAGATGTAGCTGGTGGGTCCCAGCAGTCAGGGGGCGGATCGGTTTTTTTTGCCCGGACGCACTTCCTTGCGTGCGAAGACGTAGCTGGTGGGTCCCAGCAGTCAGAGGGAAACATTTTTTTGCGAAATACAGTGGCCCGTCCGGTGGGTCCCAGCTGTCTGGTGGAGGAATCATTATTTTCCGCGTAATAAGGAGGCACTTCCTTACTGTGGCCGTGGACCCAGCTGTCAGCCTCTCCACGTACAATCCACGTCCGATGAAAGTCGTTCCTTGACCACATTGACCACGCCGCGCCGAGAGCACCAGGGCGGTGGACGACGGCGAGGCCTAGGAAGGGGACGACACGGAGGCAGGGAAGACTCGGCAGTTGTTTCCCACGTAGAGGGGAGTACGACTGTACGAGGGTTTACTGGTTCGTCTGCCGTCGCCGGAGAATAACAGCAGGTGTGGGTGAGTAGAGGGATGGCTAGGCCAGCGATGGGAGTACGGTCGGGCAGTGAGGCCTGCGCGGCAGCACAGCCGGCCGCGAGGAGGAGGGAGCAGGAAGTCCCGCCGGCGCTTGTTTGAGCGGCTGGAGAAGGAAGAGCAGAGATTGAAGAAGCACGACGGCCGTTGGATGGACATCCAACAGTATACAGGCCATCTGTGGAAAGCCTCAAATCTGTGGAAAACATCATACATCCCATCTGCCAATATTTCTAATAATTTACAACCCATTTGCTAATTCTTAAGGTTTTTTGGAGCCCATATTCTTTTTGTTAGCATTACAACCCATATTGTGGCAACGGTTAAAAAATTATACGAAATTTTGCATATTTCGGTGCGGTCCGAACTATTTTTAATCCCGAAATTTCGACTCACATTCAAACTGATTTTAAAAATAAATGTATATCAATATAAAATCCAAAAAATTCTTCACGCATAAAAATTAATGTAATTTAAAATCTTGAAATGAAAAAAAAAGATATTTGAAACTAATTGCTGGTTTGATGTGTTTAAAAATGTACAACCCACTTCTCATTACTGATGGGCCATTTTCTCGGCCAGCCGAATGAAAGCTCTCCTCGTCTTGAAAGATTTGCAGCCCAACAGGCCTGACAAAGCGACTTACTTGGCAAATCACAAAAAACTGGGTTGTGGCTGTGGACCCAGCTGTCAGCCTCTCCACATACAGTACTCTTCCGATGGAAGTCGTTCCTTGACCACGTTGACCATGCCACGCGGAGAGCACCACGGCGGTGGACGACGGCGAGGCCTAGGAAGGGGATGACGCGGCAGTGGAAGCCCGCGCGGAGAGGACTACGAGGGTTCACTGGTTCGGCTGCGGTGTGAGGCTGCCGTCGCCGCAGGGCCTGGCCAGCGGTGGGAATAGTAGGGGGCGGTGAGGCCTCTGTGGCACCACAGCCAGCCACGGGAGGCAGGAGCATGCGGCACGACCGGCGCTGCTTTGGGCGGCTGGAGCAAGAAGCACTACGGCCGTTGGATGGACATCGTACAGTCACTGGAGCTAGTATCGTTCATATTGACTAAGTTGACAAAGCCCTTCATCCCCGTCAACTTAGTAGGCCCACAAGTCAGCCTCCCAGCAAGGTGGGTCCCAGCTAGCTGGGGGAGTATTCATTTTTTTGTGCGTAATAAGGAGGCACTTCCGGTGGGTCCGAGCTGACAGCGGGGGGGGGGGGACGTTTTTTTCGTGAAATACGGTGGCCCGTTCGGTGGGTCCCAGCAGTCAGGGGGAAACGATTTTTTCGCAAAATACTGGTGGCCCGTCCGGTGGGTCCCCGCTGTCAGGTGGAGGAATAATTATTTTGCACGTAATAAGTAGGCACTTCCTTGCTGCGGCCGTGGACCCAGCTGTCAGCCTCTCCATGTACAGTCCATGTCCGATGGAAGCTGTTCCTTGACCACGTTGACCACGCCGCGCCGAGAGCACCAGGGCGGTGGACGACGGTGAGGCCTAGGAAGGGGACGACGCGGAGCCGGGGAAGACGCGGAAGTGGATGCCCACGTGTAGAGGAGTAAGAGGGTTCACTGGTTCGCTGCGGTGTGAGGCTGCCATCGCCGCAGAATAACAGGGGGTGTGGGTGAGTAGAGGGATGGTCTGGCCAGCGGTGGGAGTAGTAGGGGGTGGTGAGGCCTCCGCCGCATCGCAGCCGACCACGGGAGGCAGGAGCACGAGGCACGACCGGCGCTGGTTTGGGCGGCTAGAGCAAGAAGACCAGAGGTTGAAGAAGCACTACGGCCGTTGGATGGACATCGTACGATCACCGGAGCTAGAATCATGAATATTGACTAAGTTGACAAAGCCCTCCGTCCCCGTCAACTTAGTAGGCCCACAAGTCAGCCTGCCACTAAGGTGGGTCCTAGCTGGCAGGGGGTATTCATTTTTTGTGCGTAATAAGGAGGCACTTCCGGTGGGTCCGAGCTGACAGCAGGGGGAACGTTTTTTTCGCGAAATACGGGGGCCCGTCGGGTGGGTCCCAGCAGTCATGGGCAAACGTTTTTTTCGCGATATACTGGTGGGCATCCGGTGGATCCCTGCTGTGAGGTGGAGGAATAATTATTTTCCGCGTAATAAGGAGGCACTTCCTTGCGGCTGCCGTGGACCCAGCTGTCAGCCTCTCCACGTACAGTATTCTTCCGATGGAATTTGGTCGTTGACCACATTGACCACGCCACGCCGACAGCACCACGGCGGTGGACGACGGCGAGGCCTAGGAAGGGGACGACGCGGAGTTGGGGAAGATGCGGCAGTGGATGCCCACGCGGAGAGGAGTACGAGGGTTCACTAGTTCGGCTGCGCTGCCGTCGCCGTAGAATAATAGGGGGTGTGGGTGAGTGGAGTGGAGGGATGGCCTGGCCAGCAGTGGGAGTAGTATGGGGGCGTCGAGGCCTCCATGGCAGCACAACCGGCCACGGGAGGCAGGAGCAGGCGGCACGACCGGCGCTGCTTTGGGCGACTGGAGCAAGAAGACCAGAGGTTGAAGAAGCACTACGGCTGTTGGATGGACATCGTACGGCCAGTCGAGCTAGAATCGTGCAGATTGACTAAGTTGACAAAGCCCTTCGTCCCCGTCAACTTAGTAGGCCCACTATACTGGGTCCCAGATAGCAGGGGGAGTATTCATTTTTTTGTGCGTAATAAGGAGGCACTTCCTTGCGTGCGAAGATATAGCTGGTGGGTCCGAGCTGTCAGCGGCGGTAACGTTTTTTCGCGAAATACAGAGGCCGTTTCGGTGTGTCCCAGATGTCAGGTGGAGGAAATCATTATTTTGCGCCTAATAAAGAGGCATTTCCTTGCGTGCGGCCATGGACCCAGCTGTCAGCCTCTCCACGTACAATCCACTTCAGATGCATGTAGGTCGTTGACCACGCTGACCACGCCACGCCGAGAGCACCAGGGCAGTGGACGACGGCGAGGCCTAGGAAGGGGACGACACGGAGGCAGGGAAGACTAGGTCGTTGTTTTTGTTTCCCACGCAGAGGGGAGTACGATTGTACGAGGGTTTACTGGTTCGTCTGCCGTCGCCGGAGAATAACAGCAGGTGTGGGTGAGTAGAGAGATGGTTAGGCCAGCGATGGGAGTACGGTGGGGCGGTGAGGCCTGCGAGGTAGCACAGCCGGCCGCGGGGAGGAGGGAGCAGGCAGTCCCGCCGGCGCTTGTTTGAGCGGCTGGAGCAGGAAGAGTAGAGATTGAAGAAGCACGACGGCTGTTGGATGGACATCCAACAGTATACAGGCCATCTGTGGAAAGCCTCAAATCTGTGGAAAACAGCATACATCCCATCTGCCAATATTTCAAATAATTTATAGTCCATTTGCTAATTCTTACGGGTTTTTTTGGAGCCCATATTCTTTATGTTAGCATTACAGCCCATACTGTGGCTACGGTTAAAAAATTATACGAAATTTTACATATGTCGGTGCGGTCTGAACTGTTTTTAATCCCGAAATTTCGAGTCACATTCAGACTGATTTTAAAAATAAATGTATATCAATATAAAATCCAATAAATTGTCCACGCATAAAAATCAATGCAATTTAAAATCTCGAAATGAAAAAAAAGATATTTGAAAATAATTGCCGGTTTGATGTGTTTTAAAAATGTACAACCCATTTCTCATTATTGATAGGCCATTTTCTCGGCCAGCCGAATGAAGCTCTCCTCGTCTTGAAAGATTTGCAGCCCAGCAGGCCTGATAAAGCGACTTACTTGACAAATCACAAAAGAACTGGGCTAGCCATTTTCAGAAAGAAAAAAAACTACTGGGCTGGTCTGTGGTAAACATAAAAGAAAAGGTTGTCTAGACAGGCCAGAGTGTCCCGCACAGCCCAGTTGACACCCTGCTTCTGTCTCAAAAACAAATTAGATAAATGCCACTCCAATTATGGTGATTCATAAAAATGCCACTGCAATTTCCAAACTTTGAAAAATGCCACTGCAATTTTTGCAAACTTTGCAAAACGCCACTGCAGTTTGCAAACTTTGAAAAACGCCACTCCAGACTTCAAAAAATGCCACTAGAAATGGCATGAAATGGCATTTTTCAAAGTTTGGAAATTGTAGTGGCATTTCTCGGATACACCAGATTTGGAGTGGCATTTATCAAATTAACCCAAAACAAAAATAACTGGGCGAGTTGCTGGGTCCCTGGTGTCAGCCGCTCGTTGTGCAGTTCTCTCGTTTATTGACTACATTGACAATGGCATGGACCCAGATGTCAGAAATCCACTAGGAGGAGCCATTTTTTTATTGGCTTGAAATAAGGAGGCACTTGCTCACGTACTGCCATGACCTTGGCGGGTCCCTGCTGTCATCCTGTCCACGTACAGTACCAGTTAGTCGTGCTTCAAAACTGATCGACACGCCATTAAAATAATAAAGGTCGATAACTAATGCGGCACCTCGGGCCAACGCGGCCAGATCGAATTTTGCACGAGAAATTACACACCATGTTTCGTTGACATGTGGTCCCGTTCCAACATATCAGTGAGACGACGGCGAGTAGTAGGAGTATTTCCGAACGGACGTGTAGGCCGGGGCACCTCTTCGTGAACCGTGGCAAACTCGCAACCGTCCACCGACTCTTCACCTTTCCCTCTCGATTTGGAACTGTTGTCGCATGCTCTTCCTCTCCCTCCTCCATTTTCCTTCAGCCCTTCACCCTTTCTTTTGCCATTGTTCGGTCGTCTTCTCCATGGAGGGAACAGGCCGGAAATGACCCCGTTATTCTAGCCCCGATCTAAAAGATGACTTGGTGGAGGAACTCATTGATCGGTGCGACGTCATCACCTCGGCTAGCATGGCAGGTTTGTTAAAGCCCATTCTTGACTCAACTAATAACATCATTACAAAGAACGCAAGAGTCAAGGAGCGGTTTGATCTCCCCTATCTTCTTCGCCGTGATCCTGATGACTGGCGCCGGCACGACGAAGGCCTCGCCCTGTGCCAGTTGATGCCACTTGATAATGATACGTATGATGTTAAGATGCCATCGCCCGAGGGCAAGGCTTGGGCGGGCGCAAATGGAGATTGGGTTGTTTACATTGGGTCCAACTGTGAGTGGGAACTTGTGTATGTGTACACTCCTCACCGGGTTCCATTTCCAAAAATCTCAGCACACTGCCCAGAGGTTGAGCACACCGGTAATGTACGCACGTTCAAATACGATCATGGTGACTGTCTTCTACGAAAGATAGCAATTTGTCGAGTTCTCAACCGCTCTTGGAATTACAACAACTATCAAGTTGTTGCTATCTTCGACAAGCTTGTTGCCGTCCTTCGTGGTTCGACTCGATGGATATTGCTCAAAAATCAGTTTATGTACACGGATGAGTACTGTGATGCAATTCAATACGACGGCCTTGTGTTTGCTGCCACCACTCGTGGCACTGTTTTTGCATGGCATCCTAGTAGTTTCGGTACGTTTGTCTTCCATCGTAATTATAATTGTTTCATCCACATGCATGCGGGTTAGCAAATTTCCCTTTACTAATTAACCTTCTTCTTGTGTTTCCAAGGTCCTGTGAACATCCCACCACCTATACTTGAAAAAATTTATAACCAAGGGGGAGATGACGATGGTGATGATCACGAGCATGAGGACGAGCAACGCCGATATACTCTGTGGTGCCTGGAAACTAATTCCAATGGATCACCCCTTCTTGTGTGTATACAGCCCACTGATGATGTTACTACTAAGGAAGCAGGTGTCTCCCATGGTCGCACTCTCCGGACCTATTCCAACTCCCGTTGCATGGTATTCGGGATGGATACTAGTGTGCTAGCGCCAACTCCTTCTCCCTGGCACAGAATTGATAGTCTTGGAGAAAACTCGCTCTTCCTTGGACAAAACTATCTGATGATGGTGAAAGGCGATCCAACTACTGTTGACACATTTATGAGAAGCAACTGTGTCTATACCTCGGACATTTTGGTGGTTCCCTATCCTCATACTGATATAGTAGGCTGCTTCAGCCTGGATGATCGGTCCTGCGTTGGTCTCCAGATCGACAACAGATGGCCCGTCCCAGAGAATCACTTGTGGTTCAAAGCAAGCGTTTCCAATGCCACGGAATGGTTGAGTTGAAGTTCATTTCATGGCTTGTTATTTGTTGTGTGGTGAAAACTTTAGTATTTATAATGTATCCTCATTGTCGATGTGGGTTGATGACCTGTTGTATGTAATAAAATGATATGCCTGTGATAAACTTACTAAATTTATGAATGGCTTTCGAGTCGCTTCTATAAATTTGTACTAGCTTCACATGCTTCGCGCGTCGGGCGGGTGTTTTTACTGTAGCCATATGTTAATGTGTTCGTTGTACGTAACCAGCACCTCGAATCCTCGATACTAGTATACTATATACTAGTAGGAGTAAGTAGTAGGAGTAGTAGGGTGGCATGGGCCAGAACAAGCATTCACGTCCAGGAGTATGGCACACACCACCACCACGACATCCATCTGACACCATATTATTTCTTGGAGTCCATGCTAGAGCAATCTCTTCAACCTCATCGTTTCTCTAACTTCAGCCATCGCGCGGCGGGCGAGGTGGGGATTTGCCGATAGTCGGTTTCCTTAACTGCGGTCCCACTTGTAAGGCCAACTCCAACGCACGACCCCAAACGGACCTCCGTTTTGCACGAACTCCAACGATAATTTTGACTAGAAAAGCAAGACCAAAGAAAACAAGAACCACAAGAATACATTTTACTACTCCTGTAAGTTGGATTAGTGCCTTCTCAATGCATTCATTGTTGATCTTGCGTGCTTCTTTCTTCTTCGAGTGTAAAGAAGTAGACGTTGCTTCCTCGCATCTAGTCTCATGTCTAGCCTCTATTCACTACAAGAAATATGTCAACTTGTGACCACCAGTATTGGTCACTGAATGGTCACAAATTTCCATTTGTGACCTTTTTGTGACCAAAAACATAAGGTCAAAAGTTGGCCGTCATAAACTGACTATGGCGACCTTTCTTCTGGAATGGTCGAAGATGTTTATGACCAAAATACGTCTACTGTGGCATTTTGGTCACTAGCAACCTCCCCAGGCCACGTAGGCATCCAGCGTGGCAATCTGACGTGGCACAAGATTCAGCCCGGTCCAATTCGATTTTCTACATGGGCCTAGCCCAACAATTCGGCCTATTTGTGTTTTTTTCTCATATTAATTTTGGCTAGGTAGATGGGCCAAGCCCAACAATTAAGCCTTCTCATTTTTGGGCCGTGGCCTTCTCCGCTAGAAAGTTTTAGTTTTTTTGTAATATAAAAAAGGTCCACTAGTCAAATGGGTCCCAGATGTCTGGTTCAGGTACGTGGGTCCCAGCTAGCAAGTTCATATTCTTCATATTTCAATTTAAGAGTAAATAAATAACCCGTATTTAAATTGGCACAAACAAAACACACACATAATACTCCAAATATTATCAGCCAGATTCAGTACAGAGCTCCTATTGTACAAATAACATATACTTTACAATCTCTACACATAATAAGCTCTAACATATACAAGCTCTACAAGCTCTACAGGTGATACATTTACAAGCTCTATACATGTACAAGCTCTACAAGCTCTACAAGCTGCCCTGGTGCTAACCCTGTAGCTCTACAAGTGTCTTCAATCTTCTTCAACATGGAGCTCCTTCGGTAGCGAGCACAAACTGGGCACCTGCATCATCACAGGAAGGCAATTTTAGATCATAAAAACAAATGTTCCAAGCACAGTTTAGAGAAAAGAACCAAGTAAATTTGCCCTCAATCATACAAACAAAGTTTAGAGAAAACCAAACATGAACAAGCACTTATTATGCAGTTTTTATTACATTTATTTTCTATTAGCAAAACTGAATATGCTACTTCCTGATTCATGGCTGCATAGTCCAGCTAGCTACACCAGTTTGCTCTCATGCAAAAGTTAGAAAGAAAAAAAAGAACAACAAATAAATCAACACTAATTTCTCTAACACATACAGTAACTTGCTGATATAACTTGTATAACTTGTATATTTGTCGACGGAAAACGGGATGCAAAATCATGTTTCAGTCTAGATCAATCTATCATGAGAAAACATGTATAACTCCCACTAGAATTTTTAATGCAGTTGCGAATTATCATGAAAACTTGTGCACTTAATGATGATCTACTGTGTTGCTGTGATGTGATGTGTAGTATGTAGCGCTGACCTGCAACCTATATCGAGCTAGAAGAAATCAGGGCAGAAATAAAAAAGAAACGTCAGATGAATAAACATACACACACACATGTACGTATACTGAGTTTTGATCGGCTGTCCAAAATTCAGTAAGTAAAACAGAGTAGTCTTATCTTATGTAAACAGAGTCTCAATCAGGTGCAGCATACAAATGTACATAAACACATGGACGTCGGTCATGTAGGCTGTGCAGTGATCCTGGATTCTACTAGCACTGCACGGCACTAACCAGTTCAGGCAGCAAAAGCAATTCATGGAATTTGAATTCGCTATCTGCTGCACACGGAGCATTGGAATGGAACAACTCAACAAATCCAACGGTGCCAAATTACAAGAGCAACTAGGAACCCAACTCCACCATATTCAGAAGCAGACCAACATCTGTGCAACAAGTTCAAAAGCATTAACTGAAGAGATTTCTTTTCAGAAAAGCAAAAAAGTAACTGAAGATATTTGGAGAACACGATACTCGAAAGAACTTATAATGAAAACATCTTTGCTTAATCCCCCTGGATGGATAGGAATAATGCAACCAAGGCCTAAGTACCTAACTACTAGTACCTACTAACGATAGATACAGATAGCAAGATATATGCATACCGCATACCAGATACAACATATAATGATCAGTGTGTACTGTGTAGTGTATATATTCTGGTTAATGATCAGAATAATTAAGGAAGGACCTTTTACTTAGCTAGAATCTTCCTAAGAGATGAGACCATTAGGACTAACTAAATAGGGCACAAAATTCAAATATAAAACAAAACCAGATGCATATGCTGACAATCAAGCAGGTGCATAACAGGGACCAATCAGCATGAACAGGACTGTAGTTGCTGCTACAAATCTTAAGAACACACACTTTAAAAACTATCCTACATTATTTTCTTTCGAACATAGTTCAGTCTCTATAAACAGAAACTAAGTCTGTATGTACGTGGATCAGTGGATCCATCTATCAACCTTTCTGATGCCAAATGTGTAACATGAGAGTGAGGCAAGTCACGATCCACAAAAGGGAATCACCCCTTTCTGCTTCCTACATGAGAGTGAGGTTGGCCCCCTGCTTGTCCATCTTGTAGACCTCGTACCAGTGCTCGGCTACCTTCGATCCGAGCGCTCCGAACCCGGTCACCAGCACGACACCTGCAGGCAAAGCAGTAAGCTATGGATCAGTGCGCCTTAATAATGGGTGGAGTTTACAAGCACAATTAATTAATTGAACTGAAACTGAAAAGGTATACTAGTTACATTTAATAGATGAATGGAATTACCACATTTACTACACAGGGTTCTGCATGATATATCAGGAACATTTTGAACAATCAACATACATAACCAGGTGTGAGCCATAACAATCGAAACTAAGCAGTAGTGTGTAAAGATGCACTAATATGTTGTTTCTTAAGTCTGAAATTCCTGGCATGTCCAAATTAGAGGCCATCATCATTATTAAGGAAAATGATGCAGCCAAATGTGGGAAAAGAGGGGAACCCCACGTGCATGAGGTTTCCCCAGCCAAGTAACGGACACACCGCCCCACAGCAGATGCCATCACATGGCAGCAGCCACCAAATATATCATGTGATTATTGCTGGTCAATGACCTAATGAGGCAAGGCAATGACAACCATAGCTGGGCTGCAATGGCATCTTAGATGAAACTGAAATAATGGTCAATAATCCTCCTACATCTACTAGTTGTTCTTAGATGTCCTTGTCTATTCTCTCAAGGAAAAAAGAGAGGACGATGAACTCAGAAGGAGGTGCATTACCTTGGGGTCGCAGGGTACTTGCAGCCATTGGTGTCTGCAAGAAAAAGGAGCATCATTAGAAATCTAGAACTGTGCGATTAGGGGCAGTCAGGCAAAGAAACGGTGAGTGAATGGATGAGTAGGTGGGTACTTGGGTCGGTGGAGGAGACCACGGCGGTGCTGGAGAAGACGCGAGCGATAGGGTTCTGGCCGCTGCGCTGGTAGTAGCTGTTGACGGCGTAGGAGCAGTGCGCCTTGACGGTGTCCAAGGCGAAGCAGGCGGCGTTGCGCTGGATGGGCTTGCAGTCGAGGCAGAGGACCTACCGGCGCACAGTGCCCTTGCCGCCGATGCGGACGGTGCCAGCCATCTTCATGAGCCTCTCCTTGTTCATCTGCGGAACCAGGCACCAAAGAAACAACCCGTGAGATCTCCGTCCCTGCGGCGGGGCGCCCGATCTGAGCTCGCGATTCGCGGGAAGGGGTGTGGGAGGAGGATGGGGACTGACCTTGCCGGAGGGGGTGGGTCGCGGTGTCGGCGCCGGCGGGCGGTGGGCTTGAGCGGGCAGCGGGGAGGGATGGGGGAGGAGCGGCTGGGGCGGCGGTGCAGGGGAGTCCCGTCTATTTTGTGGGTGGATTATAGAGTTTTTCCTTTTTGCGGCGCAGGGGAGGGAGGACGGGGCGGCGACGACGGATCTGGGTGTGGCCTGTGTGGGTCGAGTCGATCCGGCGGATTTTGCTGGAGAGAAGGGGAGGGGAGATGCAGATGGTGGGGTTGTCGGTGTTGGGGTAGAGGGCGGAGGTCGCGGGGGGTCCGGCGATGGGTAGTGGGCGGAGTCGCTGGCATTGGGACGGATTTGGGGGAGAAGAGCAGCAGGCAGAGAAGAATCTGGATCAGGAAGAGGGAGACGGCAGCGCTTGACCTAGGGTTTCTCGGGAAGGAGGGGGTCGAGGGAGGAAGGGAGAGACGCTGGATCAGTAGGAGGCGGACGGCTCAGATTGAATACAGTGGGGTGATCCATGTGCTGCGTCCTGATTGGTTCAAAAATGAGCTATTAAAATTTCCTCTTCTTAGTGTAAAAAACAAGGGAGGTTTGTGAGGCAGCTACCAAAAATATTTTGCAAAATTGGACCAAATCATTTTTCTAAACTACTAGGCCATATTTAATGCACAATTGACCAAATGGTTGGGTGTCAAAAGTTTTGATCCACCTCTGGTGAAAAAGACAAATTCCCGTTGATTCAGCTGGAAGCGGGTCAAATTTGAACTACAGCTGCCTCGTAGTTTGCTCTTTATTTTTTCCAAAAATCATTTCTAGGTACATAAGTATCTATTTAATCATAGAAACACCAAAAAAATTCCAAGATTCAAAAACTAGCTAGGAAAGGTCAAGCCCGCCGTTTTGACCGCATTTTGAAACGGGCATAAAAAATTCAAAAAAAATGAAAAAATTGGAAAACCTTCGCATTGTGTCATTATATGTGACCAAGTTTCCAGGAAAAATAATAAACTTGTAATACGGTAATTATTTTAAAGAAGTGTTGTCGGAAATGAGCTATCATGCGTGAAGATTCATGGCTTACAAGCCAAATGATCAATCGTATGGCCACATTCATGGCATAGTTTGTTCAAATGATCTCATATTGTGCACAAGGGTGCATATTGGAATGGCAAACAATGTTGCCTAAGGAAGTTTTCATTTTCTTTGGACGAAAAAACCATTTTCCATTTTTCGAGTGCCCAAAAGGAGGTTTTTTTGTGAAGGACCTCCCAAATAATTGTTGCAAAATTGGACCAAATCATTTTTCCAAAATACTAGGCCATATTTAATGCACAATTGACAAAATGGTTGGGTGTAAAAAGTTTTCATCCACCTCTCGTGAAAAAGACAAATTTCCGCCGATTTAGTAGTAAGCGGGTCAAATTTGAACTGCAGCTGCATCATAGTTTGCTATTTATTTTTTACAAAAATCATTTCTAGGTACACAAGTACCTATTTAATCAGAGAAACACCAAAAAAAATCCAAGATTCAACCACTAGCTAGGAACGGTCATTCCCGCCATTTTGACCGCATTTTGAAACGGGCATAAAAAATTCAAAAAAAATCAAAAAAATTGGGAAACCTTTGCATTGTGTCATTATATGTGGCCAAGTTCCCAAGAAATATAACAAACTTGTAATACGATAGTTATTTTAAAAAAGTGTTCTCAGAAACGAGCTATCACGTGTGGAGATCAATGGCTTTCAAGCCAAATGATCAATCTTATGGCCACATTCATGGCATAGTTTGTTCAAATGATCTCATATTGTGCACAAGGGTGCATATTGGAATGGTAAACAATGTTGCCTAAGGAAGTTTTCATTTTCTTTGGACGAAAAAACCATTTTCCATTTTTCGAGTGCCCAAAAGGAGGTTTTTTTGTGAAGGACCTCCCAAATAATTGTTGCAAAATTGGACCAAATAATTTTTCTAAAATACTAGGACATATTTAATGCACAATTTACAAAATGGTTGGGTGTAAAAAGTTTTGATCCACCTCTCGTGAAAAAGACAAATTTCCGCCGATTTAGTAGGAAGCGGGTCAAATTTGAACTGCAGCTGCTTCATAGTTTGTTATTTATTTTTTACAAAAATCATTTCTAGGTACATAAGTACCTATTTAATCAGAGAAACACCAAAAAAATTCCAAGATTCAACCACTAGCTAGGAACGGTCATTCCCGTTGTTTTGACCGCATTTTGAAACGGGCATAAAAAATTCAAAAAAAATCAAAAAATTGGGAAACCTTTGCATTGTGTCATTATATGTGGCCAAGTTCCCAAGAAAAATAACAAACTTGTAATACGGCAATTATTTTAAAAAAAGTGTTCTCAGAAATGAGCTATCACGTGTGGAGATCAATGGCTTTCAAGCCAAATGATCAATCTTATGGCCACATTCATGGCATAGTTTGTCCAAATGATCTCATATTGTGCACAAGGGTGCATATTGGAATGGTAGACAATGTTGCCTAAGGAAGTTTTCATTTTCTTTGGACGAAAAAACCATTTTCCATTTTTCGAGTGCCCAAAAGGAGGTTTTTTTGTGAAGGACCTCCCAAATAATTGTTGCAAAATTGGACCAAATCATTTTTCTAAAATACTAGGCCATATTTAATGCACAATTGACAAAATGGTTGGGTGTAGAAAGTTTTGATCCACCTCTCGTGAAAAAGACAAATTTCCGCCGATTCAGCTGGAAGCGGGTCAAATTCGAACTGCAGCTGTCTCATAGTTTGCTATTTATTTTTTCCAAAAATCATTTCTAGGTACATAAGTACCTATTTAATCATAAATACATGGTTTGGTGGCGATACGTCGAGGTTTGTGCGGTGGCCGAGGGCCCCAACTCTAGAGCGCGTAAAATCGCATGCCCGCCGCGTGGTCACCGCGTGACCATGGCATTGCCATGTGTTCTGGGCGGCATAGGCATGTCTAGTGGGTTGGGCACTCCCCAGGTAGGTGCTAGGAAGAAAATTACAACATAATATTCTCACGAGGAGACCGATCGATGCTCAAACATGAATTAGCAGCCAAGTGTTTGATTAGCGGTACGGGAAATGTACATAGCTAATGGGCGTGAGTTTTGGCTGAGGATGATCAGTTACTAAGAAGACCGTCTTCACAAATTTTCAGCTCAAAAGGAGGAGCCTAGGTGGTACTTGCTTTGCAAACTACTACACTGGACATAACTACGAATGTTGAAGCTTGGCTCAAAATAATGAATGGATTGAGCTGGTATTTGTTGGAGGATGGTTATTTGGGCATAGGAAAGCACTGTAGAAAATGGATACTATTTGGACATGCCAAAGTGGTACTTCCTTCACAAACTGTTGTTCTGAACAGAATAGGAAAATGAATATTTTTGAATTATTTTTGAACTAGGCAAGGAAGGTTTTTACATATTTGACGAAGATATGACCCAAAGAATTTATGAGATTTTTTTGGGAATTTTGGGAATGACGGAAATATAGGTTGCTTCACAACCTAGGGCAAAAACTGCCACATGGACATGACACATAGGTAAAACTGATGAGGTGGCGCCTAGTCATAGCAACCCACCACAATTTACAAGGCTATGACCATCTATATTGGTCGTTAACAACTAGAAATAAGGCAGCGGACTAGCTCTGTTTGCTTTATGACCATTTCCTCTAATGAAATTATGACCTTTCTGACCAAAATGGTCGTTATGGTTTAGGGTTTAGAGCCCCCCAGACAGCTTTTGACCAATTGGTCTAAAATGGTCATTCTTCGAGGGTCACTGACAGAAGGTCATAAGTTGACATATTTCTTGTAGTGATTCTAGTAGGAGTATCAACAAGTGCACTAATCTCATCCGATAGCAGAACCGAAGATTTGGTTGGGTTCTTCCTCCTTTTGCCGACACGTGGGACATCCAGCATCTAGGTCGTGTCATGAAAGAAAATAGAGTGGTAGTTGAAGCCACGAGATGTGCATCTTGGGTTAAAGTGTAAATAGAATCTTACTACTCTTGAGTAACTCCAAAAGCGGCCACCGAAGATCTTTATTAGATTTGTTTTTCATCACCAGCACGTCGAGGTGAAAGATGTGCAGGTTCAGTGGGTCCTCTTGCATTTTCACTGACATGTGGGGCCGCATGTGAGCAAACAGACGATGGGCTCCGCGCGTCCGCTGGCTGGCTGAGAAGAGAGATAGAGGAGGGCTGAGCACGGACTGCTGGAAATTTGTTCTACGTACCTCGATATGGCCCTGTTTGGATCATGGGGTTAGAGCTAGTTTGGGTTAGTTGAAGGCTCAAATAACCCAACAGTATCCAAACAGGGAGGGTTAGAGTGGGTTAGTTTCATCTAACCCAACTATCCCAATGGAGAGGTGCTTATTTGGGTTAGAGTGGGTTAGAAAATAACTCTAACTCTAACTGTGTTAGAGTATCCAAACAGGGCCATAGGCTCGATATAGTGGGCTGGCATGGGCCATAACTCAGTAGCATTCATGTCTAGCAGTACGGCACACGCCACCCACACGAGTCCGAACAGACACCAATTTTCTTGGAGTCCGTGCTACAGCCATCCCTTCTCCCTCCTGTTTTCTCAGCCATCCGACAAGATAATTACTGTAGTATCATATACTACTACATGGATTTGACGGAAAGATAAAAATACATACAGATCCATCAACGTTCAATGACATCCTCACGCCCTAGTGCGCCGGGTCACCAACCGACGTGTGAGGAGCAGCGGCGTTGGCGGCGAGCTCAACGTGCTTCTGAACAGTGCCGTCCAAGGTTACCCTGCGCTCCAAGAAGGCCAGCGTCCTATCATCCTCCTCTTGCATGTAGTAGTCCTTGTGGATGATTTGCGCATAGACGTGGGTGATTATGTCGATGGTGTCTTTCTGCGCCAGGCGTTGCGCGGTGAGCGCGACCTCGAGGTGGACATTCTCCGGCGCCACGGCGAGCAGTCGCAGGGCCACCAGTGCATCGAAGAGGTTGTTACCATAGTGGCCGTTGAGGGTGGCGGGCATCGTAGAGCCTGGGCGTGTCGGCTGGAGGCTTACGTCAAAGTCGTCCGCAAGCTTCTTGACGACGGTGAACTTCTCGAGGAAACCGACGAGGACCTCGTCGAACAAGGAGGTGAAGCTGTCGTCCAAGCGGCCCCTCGCCCTGGCGGCCTCAAGCAATACTACCTGGAGACGTTCCTCGGTGCCGGTGGATGTGGTAGTACTCCTAAATCCATACGGTGGTGCTACTAGTACTAGTAGTAGGATTACTAGCACTGTACTACCCTTTGGTCAAATTATTACGTGCTGCTCCTCACAGTGAAGTGACAAGACCCTGCGCCGGAGATGACACCTGAGTATAGGCGCCGTGTTCGGCATACCATAGTCAGCCTCACCGTCTGCAGTCACTATCATCATGGCTGTAGAGCTAGCCTGCTTACAACTAGCCCTGTTCGACATAATTTCCCATGAGTAGATGCCTGTACATTGCATGGAACACCAAGATTGGGGGTGGACGGCTCCGGCAGCGGCCATCGCGCCAGATTTTTCCACGGCCTTCTACTCCTAGATTGTGAGAGACAAGGAGTTGTTTGTAAATAGGGAACAAGTGTGGGCATCTTTTTGCAAAAATGGAGAAGCATGGTTTGTATGCGTCAGATCTAGATCCGACGGCTATTGGTGAAAGATGGGAGGCACAACATCATCACCAACTCAGGACCTGTTTGATTCACAGGATTTTGAAAACGCAGGAATAGGTTACGGCAATATTACAAGTTTTAAACTGATATTACAAATGTTAGGAGTAATGCTGCACCTACGAAGAGGGAATTACTAGGAAGTTTACGTAAGAGCTTTCGTTACTTTAGGTGGATGCAGCATTATCGTACAAACTAAAATCCACCGCCTTGACAAGTCACTAATGGGCAAATAAGTTTTCGAGTCTCTGGCCACTTGATGTTTCAAAAACAAATTCAGCTTCTGCGGAGAAATGAGCTCCACCGTATACCCGCGCAGGTGTGGCTGGGCATGAAGCGTGAGTATGTGCACGGTGCACCTATTCTCTTCTTGTATACGTACACCACCTATGTGGGGTTGTGTGAGAGAGATACAAACCTAGAGAGATATAGTGTGTGGGTTCTTGAGAGTTTTTTTGTAGGGGGGGGGGTCAATCAAAAAATTTAACATATGCAATGTGTGTGAAATAGAGTCCTGGATATAACATATATATACAGGGGGCGATCCACGAGAAGAGAGTGGAGGTATCATCGGCTTGAGGTGTCCATAGAGTCGAAGAGAGGGATGATGTGTGTGTGTGTGTGCGCGCGCGATCGATAAAGAGTGCCATCGAATTTGTGTGTGCCCATGTCAAAGATATATAGTGGCTGGCCTACTGGAACGTAAGATGGGACATGTGTAGTTTGTCTCTGTGGCATGGATACCTACCTGCAGCGCTCGACTATCGGTGTATGGTGGGGGAAGAGGGAGGCCCAATTAACTATAGAGGTACAATGGCTGGTATATGTGTGGAGGAGGAGAGAGGCCTACCTCATGTATTAAGGAGATCGATCTGCCTCATGTATTAAGGGAGATCGATCGGCATCCATGCATATGTGCAGGAGATGAATAAGGTTGGGAGAGAGACAGAGCTAGAGTGTTGGAGGGGGTGGTAGTGGAGTTGCTTCTAACAAATGGTGGGATAGGCTTGCTAGACAAACGGAGGGCATGCCCGCAATATCAATAAGAGATGAGATGGCTGCTTGTTGTCTGTGCACGTGCGTGTGAGAGACGGGTCAGGAGGCATGCACGAATGATGAGGGGGGACGATGTGGCTGTGGTAAGCAGACGTAACTACATAGGAAGATCAATCGCCCTTTGTAAGAGAAAGGAGAGACATAACTTGTGAGGTACGTCGATTGATGGGGGGTAGTTAAAGTTGATCTAGGTATATGTTGGGAGATCGATCGGTATACATGCATGTGTGTGTTAGAAGCAAATGAGGCACGAGGAGAAGGATAGTGAGAGAGATGCATGTAGGAGGTGGTACGAGAGGCATACTATATCGAGGGGGAGGAGTGCGCGAGTACGAGAACGATGAAAAGAGTGGTGGGAGTGAGGCATGGACGGTGACAAGAGAAGAGGGGAAGCTTGTGTTTGTGCTAGGCACACCTGGCTAGAGAGGCATATCGATCGATGTGTGCCGTAAAGAAGGAGCTGGGGGGCCTACACACACCGTGGGTGAACGACCTAAAGTGAAAAGACGAATTTGCGCGATGGAGCTAGAGAATGCTGAGGGAGGGTGAGAGGGATGCGGGCGTGTGCATGCACAAGAGAAAGTTAGCGCTAGCTACAAAGATAAGAGGGTTGTGTGGGTGCAAAAGACGAATAGAGATCATATATACTTCATTATAAAAAGCGAATTCGGATATTTGAAGAATTTATCATAGTGTTTCAAACCGACGGAAGTGTGAATATATATAACGGTGATACACATGGTGTGGTTATGAACATGGTATACTACATTT
The DNA here is from genome assembly GCF_003073215.2 of Triticum urartu. Classification (NCBI taxonomy): domain Eukaryota; kingdom Viridiplantae; phylum Streptophyta; class Magnoliopsida; order Poales; family Poaceae; genus Triticum; species Triticum urartu. The sequence continues at coordinate 629,308,024 of NC_053026.1, forward strand.
AATATGTTTTATATCTACTCTTATAAAAAAACAGAGTTGTTGATGATGGTGTGCCTGCCATCCTGCATTATAGGCCGTCTGATTTATATCTGGCGGATAGCAAGGAAACTATGATGGTTGAAGTTGGCAACAATCATGATTGTAGATTCTTATTGAAATAGAGAAACGAATTCAAATTTAGTTCGAATTGCAGCGGTAGTATAGACATTTGGAATGCACTAAAATGTTGGTATGATCGAGTAGGTTACATGCATTATACATCAAGCGAAAAAATTTAATCAGACATAACATGGATTCATACTCGCTCCTTCCATCTATATAGGGCGTAATGAGATTTTTAAGACCGCCTTTGACTATTGACAAGATTAATAGTACATGACACGCACAATGTGAAAATTATATCATTGAAAAAACCTTTCACAGACGAATTTAACGGTGTGCTTTGTGTGAGTTGCATGTCATATATCATTGCTCTAATATTTGGTCAAAGTTAGCATCGAAAAACGCATTAGGCCCTATATAGATGGAAGGAGGGAGTAGCTTTGAATAGCATTTGTATAGTAAAACGGGGCAAGACTCTCTCTTTGTGTGGTGTGAATAGTTTTATTTTTTTTCATTTTCTTTTTGGTTGAGGGAAGTGTGAATTGATTTGGTACGTACAAGTACAATATTACTACACGTTAGGCTTGTACCTAAAATTCAACCCGCATCTTGTTATATCCCGAAAATTCAGATATCATGCTCCCAAAACTGGCGCCTTCACAACCCGCGCCTTGCTATCCCGAAATTACAACGCGCGCGAAAACTCCCTCCAGCTGCCAAATCCCGACACGCGAAATCCCCCTTCTAACCCTGAGCCGAAAGGGCCGCTAGTTCAAATCGGTGGGGGGTACTTTTGTAACACACCCTACATTTTGGACAAGCGCGTTCCTAAGTCATGCTTCACCCCCTCCCATCGCCCCGTTTTCGCCATTCGAAATCCCAGGCCGCCATAACCTCTCCGCTCTAGCCGCAAAACCCCACCCTCCTCCGTCCGCCACGTCACCGCTGCCCAGCCGGAGCCTCTTCCCCGACGACGTCGTCCAGCGCAACAGCTCGACGTCCCTCGTCCACCTCCCCGGATGAGGATCCGTCGTCCATCTCGCCGTCCCGCCGGTTCAGCCGCCCCGTCCTCCACCTCCAAGGAGCTACTCCGACGATCGTCTCGTCTATCGCGGCTGCTCCATCCCCACAGCGTCGCCTTAACCTGCTCCACCGGAACCGCATCATCCTCACCGACTCCTCGGACAAAGCCAAGGCCTACTCGGCGCCACCAAAGAGGTTGTACACTCATCGCATCGCACCTTCTCCTTAACTCGACCTCCCGGCACCGACGGTGCTCCATCCCGCACCCCCATGGAGCGGCTACCTTGAAGCCGGCGCCGCGGGCGACATCTCCACGGCGGCTCTCCCCCAGTGCGAGGCCCCTTCGGCGGCGGCGTCCATACCAGCCGGATCTGCTGCTGCTGCTCCGGCTCTCGCTCGATCGCTTGCTCGCCCAGCTGCTGCTGCTGCTCTCCCCCTCGCTCGTGTTGCTGCTCTGCTCCGATTAATCCACACTTCAGTCGACTGAATCGACTTTTGGGTCAGTCGATTTTCAGGGGTTGGGGGGCTCGCCGGAGTTAAGGAAGAACCACCCGCAGCAGGGACGGGGGCTCACCGGAGAGGTACCCCACTATCTATCTTAGGGTTCAGGGTGGGGGCGGGGGGCCTAGAGGGCTGGCCGGGGCGGCGGTGGCGAGTTGTTTCGGGGCGGCGAGGCGGTGCTGGGGCGGCAGTTCGGCCGGTGGTGGCTGGCGGCTCAAGGGGGTGCAGGTTGAAGATGAACTGCAGGCCCTCCCTAAACTACATGTCAAGTGCCTCTCTGCTACCATTGCGTTGAGTTTCGACAGTAGCATTCAGATTCCACAGTAAATTTTAGTTTCAACAGTTAAGTTCAGAGTCAACAGTTTTTACCTCATCTGCTGTAGTCAGGTGGTTTTTGGTGATGTTAATTTTACATCCATTTTACATCATCTATTGGAGATGCTATTAGAATCTCACTTCAGATTGACGACGTTTGCCTTGTGCTGCTTCAGCCTTGACGTCTTACAGCTCACCGAAACTGCTCCAACGACAGAACGATCCGTCACAACAGAGCAGTGCCCTGGACGCCGTCTACAGATTCCTCTGATCTTCCTCCACACCTCCGACAGCCACCTCTGCCTCAACTGCTTCAGCGACCAACCCAATGATGCTGAGGTCGACACGGCTACGGCAAAGAGGTTGTACACTTGTTGCATCACTTATTACTATTCATTCACGTCGATCCATTAGGGTTATTTTGGTTCAACGGAAAAACATCGATCCACTGGTTGTTACCATCACTCTAAATTTCTGTATGCTCTCCTTACATAATCTCACCATATTTTTTTCGTATGCATGTCAGATATTGTACACAGTCATACTGAACATGTAGAGAAAAAGAGAAGAGTTTTGCGCGGCAATACAATGTCATGCAGACATCGCTCCATGGTGGGTTCAATGGCAAACCCTCCCCACCCCTCTCCAGATTGTAATCCAGAGGAAGATATCTGTTCTAAGGAGGATCCGGACGCCGCTGACCACTCCTATTTACCCCCCAAGGTGTTTGCTCTACCTTGGCATGATGATGTTAGTCATATCATGCATATGTTGCCTTGCAGTGCCTACTTTTGACATCATATATGTCATCTTCTTAGTTTAGACATGTTCTGTAATGCCACCTGTTTAATTTCTATATCATATATGAGAATTATGCAGTCTCATGTCTTTTAGCCAGCCATAATATATGTGAAATGTGCAATGCCATCCTGTTTAACCAGGCATCATATATTTGAATGATATCTTGCCCATCCTTTTCTTCATTAAATTTCCATTTGTCGACAATGTTTGTACATTAAACTATTCTTCCTATGAATCAACAATTTGGGTGGGAGATGGAAAAATCTGGAGTGAAAACAAGGCCTTCAGAGCGGACAGTGCTACCTGTCGAAGCAGATCTCTTGTTGGGTCCCGATAGCTCCTCAGAGATGGATTCAGAGACAGATGACCAGTCCTATTCCCCCACTGAGGTGTATGCTCTAACTTGGCATGGTTATACTGCTCATATCATGCATACGGTGTCTTGCATTGCATAGTTTAGACATCATATACACAATATTCAACACCATGTTCTTAGTTCACACATCATATCGAATGCCCTTTGTTTAGCATATAAATCACATATGTGAATTAAGTGATGCGATCCTGATTACTTAGATAACATGTAGGTGAATTATGTCATGCGATCATGTTTAGTTATTCATCATATCTTTGAATTATGTTATGCTATGCTATCCAGTTTAGATAGACATCATATATGTGAAATTATGCCCTGATATCCGTTTTAGTTAAACAATATACATGTCAACTATTTCATGCCCTCTTTTTTCCACACTATCTATTGCATATGTCTCTCATACAATGTCTGTACATTCAACTATGTTTCCTGTTTATCAGCCATTTGAATTGGAGCGGGTGATGCCAGTATCTAGCGGACTAAAAACACGGTCTTCAAATAAAACAGTGCTACCTCTTGGTGGAGATAGCACCCCGGTTGTACATGCACAAGAACCAGCCCTACCACACATAACCCAAACTCTCGCAGATTGTACCCCTACTACGATGGACAGAGAACCAGCTTCACCCAATCTAACCCCAACCCCAACCGATAGTAACCCAGTTCCTGTTGACATAGCACCATCTCCACCACAGAGCTCCCAAACAAGAGCTTTTAGTAAGGCAGCTCCAGTGCCCAAAGGGCCAGTACTATCACGGCGAACCCCAACTCCACCAGTTAGTATGCCTATTCCTGTGGAGGAAGCACAACCAGCATGAGTATGTGCACAGTGCACCTATTCTCTTCTTGTATACGTACACCACCTATGTGGGGTTGTGTGAGAGAGATACAAACCTAGAGAGATATAGTGTGTGGGTTCTTGAGAGTTTTTTGTAGGGGGGGGGTCAATCAAAAAATTTAACATATGCAATGTGTGTGAAATAGAGTCCTGGATATAACATATATATAGAGGGGGCGATCCACGAGAAGAGAGTGGAGGTATCATCGGCTTGAGGTGTCCATAGAATCGAAGAGAGAGATGATGTGTGTGTGTGTGCGCGCGCGCGATCGATAAAGAGTGCCATCGAATTTGTGTGTGCCCATGTCAAAGATATAGAGTGGCTGGCCTACTGGAACGTGAGATGGGACATGTGTAGTTTGTCTCTGTGGCATGGATACCTACCAGCAGCGCTCGACTATCGGTGTGTGGTGGGGGAAGAGGGAGGCCCAATTTGCTATAGAGGTACAATGGCTGGTATATGTGTGGAGGAGGAGAGAGGCCTACCTCATGTATTAAGGAGATCGATCTGCCTCATGTATTAAGGGAGATCGATCGGCATCCATGCATATGTGCAGGAGATGAATAAGGTTGGGAGACAGATAGAGGTAGAGTGTTGGAGGGGGTGGTAGTGGAGTTGCTTCTAACAAATGGTGGGATAGGCTTGCTAGATAAACAGAGAGCATGCCCGCAATATCAATAAGAGAGGAGATGGCTGCTTGTAGTCTGTGCACGTGCATGTGAGAGACGGGTCAGGAGGCATGCACGAATGATGAGGGGGGACGATGTGGTTGTGGTAAGCAGACGTAACTACATAGGAAGATCAATCGCCCTTTGTAAGAGAAAGGAGAGACATAACTTGTGAGGTACGTCGATCGATGGGGGGTAGTTAAAGTCGATCTAGGTATATGTTGGGAGATCGATCGGTATACATGCATGTGTGTGTTAGAAGCAAATGAGGCACGAGGAGAAGGATAGAGAGAGAGGGATGCATGTAGGAGGTGGTACGAGAGGCATACTATATAGAGGGGGAGGAGTGTGCGAGTACGAGTACGATGAAAAGAGTGGTGGGAGTGAGGCATGGACGGTGACAAGAGAGGAGGGGAAGCTTGTGTTTGTGCTAGGCACACCTGGCTAGAGAGGCATATCGATCGATGTGTGCCGTAAAGAAGGAGCTGGGGGGCCTACACACACCGTGGGTGAACGACCTAAAGTGAAAAGACGAATTTGCGCGATGGAGCTAGAGAATGCTGAGGGAGGGTCAGAGGGATGCGGGCGTGTGCATGCACAAGAGAAAGTTAGCGCTAGCTACAAAGATAAGAGGGTTATGTGGGTGTAAAAGACGAATAGAGATCATATATACTTCATTATAAAAAGCGAATTCGGATATTTGAAGAATTTATCATAGTGTTTCAAACCGATGGATGTGTGAATATATATAACGGTGATACACATGGTGTGGTTATGAACATGGTATACTACATTTAATATGTTTTATATCTACTCTTATAAAAAACGGAGTTGTTGATGATGGTGTGCCTGCCATCCTGCACAGTGGGCCTTCTACGGGCCGTAGAAACAGTAGGCCTTCTACGGGCCGTAGAAACAATGGGCCATCTACGGGCTGTATCATCAATGGGCATTATACGGGCCGTATGATCGATTGGCCAAACATGGGCCAATAACAGGTCGCATTATGGCCGTAAACGGGATAGAGTTGGAATCGTCCATTCATGGGCCGACCGTAACGTCCATCGTTAATAGGTCGTATTTGATGACGCTATGAAAACAGCCCAACGTATTAACGGACCACAAACAGGCTAACTGTAACCACGGGCTGAATTTGGCCCACAAGCAGAAAATGACAGTAACGGGCCGTAAGTAAACGAATGCTGGAAATGAGCCCAAGAATAAATGGGCTCTGAGAAGGCCGAAAGATAACATGGGCTGGAAACGGCCAAACGGAATAACGGGCCGTTAATGGGTATAAAGTGATACATTGTTCATTACAGGCCAGTTTCACCACGGGCCGTTAACGGGTGTAAAGTGATACACTGTTCATTACGGGCCAGTTTCACCACGAGCCATTAATAGGCCAAGAGTTACATAGGGCCTCATATGGGCCGAAAGACGTCATGGGCCATACATGGGCCAGAAGTGAAAACGGGCTGGAATCATATTGGATGGCCTAGATGACGCTACTGGGCCTAATTCGGATAGGGCGTAACGGGCCTTGGGTTAGCGGGCTGTAAATGGGCAATATGCGAACAGGCCGTTAACAGGCTTTCCATGGGTCGGCCCGCCACCTTTTAACCAAGTCAAACGGGCCGGCCTTTTCACAGGAATGGGCCTCTGTTGGGCCGTGCCACGTGTCGACGTATCATAGGCGCCTATCTGAACCACTAACGAGCTGACACGTGTTTCGTCCGGCCAATAAGAATTTTACACGTGGAAATTTCCCATTGGTCGGGGTTGTTAACGGGTTATCAGATCCAAAACCTGACCCGATAGCTTAACGGCGTTCCGTTACGGTGGATGCCTGATACGTCCATTTTTCATCATGCTTTTATATCGATATTTATTGCATTATGGACTGTTATTTCACTTTATGTCACAATACTTATGGCTATTCTCTCTTATTTTACAAGGTTTACATAAGGAGGGAGAATGCCGGCGGTTGGAATTCTGGGCTGGAAAAGGAGCAAATATTAGAGACCTATTCTGCGCAACTCCAAAAGTCCTGAAACTCCATGGAACATCATAAAATAAATAAAGAAAAATCCTCGCCAAAGATGAAAGCCAGGGGGCCCACACCCTACTCACGAGGGTGGGGGACGCGCCCCCCTCCTAGGGCGTGCCCCCCTACCTCATGGCCCCCCTAGTGGCTCTCCGACGTCCATCTTCCCCTATATGAAGTCTTTCGATGAGAAAAAAATCAAGAGGAACTTTTTGGGACAAGACTCCGCCGCCATGAGGCGGAACCTTGGCGGAACCAATCTAGAGCTCCGGCAGAGCTGTTCTGCCGGGGATACTTCCCTCCGGGAGGGGGAAATCATCACCATCGTCATCACCAACGCTCCTCTCATCGGGAGAGGGCAATCTCCATCAACATCTTCACCAGCACCATCTCATCTCCAAACCCTAGTTCATCTCTTGTATCCAATTCTTGTCTCAAAGTCCGGGATTAGTGCTAGTAGGTTGCTAGTAGTGTTGATTACTCCTTGTAGTTCATGCTAGTTGGTTTATTTGGTGGAAAGATCATATGTTCAGATCCTATATGCATATTATTACCCCTCTGATTATGAACATGAACATGCTTTGTGAGTAATACGTTTGTTCCTGAGGACAAGGGAGAAGTCTTGCTATTAGTAGTCATGTGAATTTGGTAATCGTTTGATATTTTGATAAGATGTATGTTGTCTAGCCTCTAGTGGTGTTATGTGAACGTCGACTACATATCACTTCACCATTATTTGGGCCTAGAGGAAGGCATTGGGAAGTAATAAGTAGATGATGGGTTGCTAGAGTGACAGAAGCTTAAACCCTAGTTTATGCGTTGCTTCGTAAGGGGCTGATTTGGATCCACATGTTTCATGCTATGGTTAGGTTTACCTTAATACTTTCGTTGTAGTTGCGGATGCTTGCAATAGAGGTTAATCATAAGTGAGATGCTTGTTCAAGTAAGAACATCAACCAAGCACCAGTCCACCCACATATCAAATTATCAAAGTACCGAACGCGAATCATATGAACGTGATGAAAACTAGCTTGATGATATTCCCATGTGTCCTCGGGAGCGCTTTTCCTATTATAAGAGTTTGTTCCGGCTTGTCCTTTGCTATAAAAAGGATTGGGCCACCTTCCTGCACTTTATTTACTTTTGTTACTTGTTTCTCGTTACAATTTATCTTATCACAAAACTATCTGTTACCACTTATTTCAGTACTTGCAGAGAATACCTTGTTGAAAACCTCTTATCATTTCCTTCTTCTCCTCGTTGGGTTCGACACTCTTACTTATCGAAAGGACTACGATAGATCCCCTATACTTGTGGGTCATCAAGACTCTTTTCTGGCACCGTTGCCGGGGAGTGTAGCGCCTTTGGTAGGTGGAATTTGGTAAGGAAAAATTTATATAGTGTGCTGAAATTTACTGTCACTTGTTACTATGGAAAGTAATTCTCTGAGGGGCTTTTTCGGGGTATCTTCACCCCGTCTAGTAGAGCAAAGAGTTGCTCCTCAACCTACTGAACCTATTGAAAATGAAACTCCTTTTGAATTTCCTTCGGGTATGATGGAAAAACTGCTAGCTAACCCTTTTACAGGAGATGGAACAAAGCATCCTGATGAGCACTTAATATATGTGGATGAAGTTTGTGGATTATTTAAGCTTGCAGGTATACCCGATGATGTTGCCAAGAGAAGGTCTTCCCTTTATCTTTGAAGGGAGACGCATTGATATGGTATAGGCTATGTGATGATATGAGATCATGGAACTATAAAAGATTGAAATTGGAATTTCATCAAAAGTATTACCCTATGCATCTTGTTCATCGTGATCGCAATTATATATATAATTTTTGGCCTCGCGAAGGAGAAAGCATCGCTCAAGCTTGGGGGAGGCTTAAATCTATGTTATATTCATGCCCCAATCATGAGCTCTCGAGAGAAATAATTATGCAAAGTTTTTATGCTCGGCTTTCTCATAATAATCAAACCATGCTCGATACTTCTTGTGTTGGATCTTTTATGATGGAGACTATTGAATTCAGATGGAATTTATTGGATAGAATTAAACGCAACTCTGATGATTGGGACCTCGACGAAGGTAAGGAGTCAGGTATGACACCTAAGTTTGATTGTGTTAAATCTTTTATGGATACTGATATTTTCCGTAAGTTTAGCACTAAATATGGACTTGACTCTGAGATAGTAGCTTCTTTCTGTGAATCTTTTGCTACTTATGTTGATCTCCCTAAGGAGAAGTGGTTTAAATATCATCCTCCCATAGAAGTAAAAGTAGCTGCACCTATTAAAGTTGAAGAAAATACTGTCACTTATAATGATCCT